>NC_140286.1:1202303-1219803 GCF_964030765.1 Micromesistius poutassou
ATAAATTATAGATTTGATTTGATACCATTCGATATCCTGTTGAATATGGCCTTCTTGCATGACTGCGGACACATCAAAACGGTGACATATGCGGTATGCCGTTCTGCGACGCGTTCTCCGAGTCATTTGTGACCAGTGACCTAAATCCAGGTGCATCCAACGATGCCTGCTGATGTATGGTCAGAGACAGGCGCACCTCTGGTGTTTGGTGAGGCCGTACCGTTATGGGAATGGCACGTCGTCAAATCCCGATCTCTTAATTATGTAATAAATCATCACCAGTCATTGTATTCGTGATATTCACGTTAGCACCAACATCAACCACGAATCATGTGTTTAGCAGCAAATATATACTCGACCTAGCATAAAACAATAGCATCTTTAGCTTACCTTGCAGTGCCAGGCTCGCACCAGGCTTCGCTTGGCGGTGAGGTCCAATCCATGTATTCCTACAATTAATGGGCAACCTTGCGGGTAAAGCCCGGCTGTTAAATCACCCGTCCATTGGTAATTTATAAAGGAGGAATAAATGCTCATGGCCGATTACACAGCCACCACTAGCCTACCCTTTTGAGGAGACGTGGAGGAGATGAGCGCCCTGAAATAAAACAGATGAGGTGGGGGTATTCACAGATTGGCTGTTTTACACCATACAGCCCCCCCTGCGGTGCAGCCGTCCCAGCCTAGTGGGGAGTTCAGATAGGTAAAGCGCAAACCTCCCATATAATATATAAAATGGTTAATTCATTAGGAGGATATATTTAGTAGATATATTTATAGAGTAGGCAGACGACATCGTCGTTAGGCTACAAACATAACAAACGTAAAAAAATAAATAAAAAAAAAGGCACTCGTTTAATTTATATGGACCAAAAAAAATTACTGAACCATGAACATCGGACCTCATCATGGTCATCGTGACGGCATTTTCTGATTAATAATATGATCAATTAAGTGACTTGAAATCTAAATGCATTAACACACCCATATGGTGTGTGAACGAAGGTAAAACAGATGTCTGCAATAGGCCTACAGATCAAAATGATGAGATGTAGTAATGTAACCTGTCCAAACTAAAAATAGGCCTATAGTCATCAGGGATGCATATCCTACTTTCAAATTGAGATTTAAATGTAGTGTTTACATCATTGTAAATAGCAATAATCAACACAGCATGCCTAGCATTTTCTGTGTTTATGACAATGAAACATGGTAAAGGAAACGGCATATTACGGATGAGGAAATACATTCATTAAAATGTAAATCTTTCATACACTCTTTGTCTGGTTGCTAAAAAAAAATGGCGGATTGTTTAATTAATTCAATTTATTCTTTATATTCAACCATCATCAAGTATTTCTTAAAACCATTGAGTAGAATAGTCAGAGTTGTTCCTTGTACATTGCAATCGTAATGTATCTGCATAGCTATGAAGAAAAATTCAAGAAATCTTCGTATCAGATTTGTTTGAAGTGACCGCGTGTGTGGGTGTGTGTATCAGTGATGTGAGGTAAATTGATCCTGCATTTCATATGTAATACCCCTGAAGCCCACTGGGTGTCGCGATAGGGCCACTTCATTCTCCACGAGACAAGCCTTCATTCTTGGTTTTACATTTACATTTACATTTAGTTGCATTTACCAGACGCTTTTATCCAAAGCGACTTACAATAGGTACATTTGTCACAAGAAGGTGAATCAATATGTCGCTGTCGGTACAGTAAGGTTTTAGACACAGCAATAATATGAGCAGTCAAACAGCGTAATATGAACATTACAAATAAACATCCCCAGATCTAACTTTTGGCCCCAAAGGCCACGCGCGGTCCTTTCCTGGCCGGTTTTGGCTCAAGACCATCCGATATGATCCAGATGGCAGGGGAGTATTCGTTGGTTTCCAGGACCACCTTGATCTGCTCTGCCCGGGCCATCTCCTCCAGCTCTGGAGAAGTCTCCGGACACCAGTCCGCCATGAACTTATCCTTGGCCTCGCAAAAGTTCACCACCAACTCCTCGGGCTGCTCTCCAAACACCCAGTCTGGTCCGGGAGCGTCGAGAGAGAGCCGGGGGGGGGGGGGGGGGGGGGGGAGAAAAACAGTGTGGAGTTGAGTCAATACCGGGAGATGGTAGAACTGAAGTCTGTTCTACTGCATCACTCGACAGCAGGCAATTCATCTGAGGGGAAAGTCTGTGAATTCAGACGTGTGATCAGAGCTGGTATTAGCACAGACAGTAGGGTTGAACAGAAACTGTTTTTTTGACTGTGATTCAAACACACTACCCTGCACCAGGCCCATTATCTACCGACCCACCTATTCACACATTACAACGAAAGAGGTGTGGATTGATTTGTTAGGGGTGGGGGGGAAACAAGTATTCAATAACAATTGAACCCACAGGTAAACACGGCGAGATGTGTCAGTGGTGTCGTGCACTCCAAATAAATAGCATACCGGCGAAGTCATGAACGAGGTCTTTGATGAGGTGGCCGATAATGGCGTACAGCACCGACATCACCATGCAGGAGCCCATCAGCAGGTACAGCACGTGCTTGGGCAGGGAGATGGCGTCCCGGGCCGGGGGGACGTAGGTCTCAAAGTACAGCGTCCCGTCGTCCTCGCGGTGGTGGACGTTCAACGTGTTCTCTGTGACCTCCTCCATGGCTGCTCAGCCCGCCGAGAACGGAGCGGCACAGCTACGCTTCTGGGCAATGGTAGATGGAAACTTAACGTATCATAAATATATATATATGACATTTTGACATTATATAAAGGTACATGTATGTTATGAAAACAGAAGTCCCATAGCAAAATACGATGGACCTTTTATTATTATATTATGTATGCATGTTATGTTATGCACAAACTAGTTGTCCTAAAGTAAATATATAGGATTGAAGTGGTTCTAGTCCCACACAGTTTACTCCAACTAGAAATATTAGTTTGAGACAGATTTAATGTGGACTACATTTGTTTTGTAATCCTCAAATAACCAATTAACTCTATAAAGCAACGGCCTGGAGGTCTCTGCATACATTCAGGGTATGAAAACAATGCATTAGTAGGCTACCGACATTAACAAGAGTGGCAAACTATCTGAGAAAGACTCACCTTGATGTAGAGGTGCTGTTATACAGATCCTGTACAGCAGAACAGACAAAGCTCCTTCTAATCCACTGAGTCACAAAACTGTACCACGGCTGTATTCTCTCATTACGCTGCGGTCCCACTATGTGCCCACTACTGCTACTCACCAATTTAGCACAGTTAAAATGTTTATACACATATCTTCCTCCTTCATGATAGTTTCCTTGTGATCATTCTGTGTCTGCGTGGGTGTAACGCTGGCTGTGGGGCTATGCAGGTGTAAGACAGATTAGCATGAGTGTGAGATGAGCTACTCAAGGTCAGAATAACAAATCTGTGAGCCGGGGTTTATCAAAGAGATAAAGAGCAATTGTTTAAGCTGTGTAACGCAATGAAAATCTATTTCTACACGTGCAGGTGTAAGCCCATGGTAGATCGGTTCAACGTGTTCTTTTAAACAGACCACGTGCTATGTTATGTCAGTGAAGTTGAACTGAAGGCGAACTGTTGCCACGGTAACGCTGATTGACATTTTCGCTTACCGAACAACAATCATTTCAATTTACATGTGGAGCTACGGCCCTTGAGACATCTTCAACAGGCAAAGGAGATTAGAGTACACCAGACAGAAAGGCACGTACACCACACAGTTCTGTTGCTCAGTTCTTTACTGGAGAAATGCATTGTGTGACAACTCAACAACATTCCAGGATACGTCGATTAAAAGACACCGAACAGCAATATATTTTTTTATTTTTTATTTGATAACCTTTCCGGTTGACTCTCACAACAACTTATTTCACATTTATTGACCCAAACAAGTAAAATGTACTGTATCTTTTTTTTCTCATATCATAGGAAACTGTCTGACACCCTGTTGAACTAAAATGTTTTCTAGTAGAAAAAAAACAAAACACTGGGGAAACAATTGTTTTTTTTCCTTTTTAAGGTGTGAAAATCGGTGTGAAAAAATAAATGTGAAATTAAATTAGAATGAGGCCTCATTTAGAAAACGGTTCAAGTAAAATTAACTTCAAATATACTACTGCTTAGCACGATGCCCAGAATCTATTCTCGCATTTTAAGTACCAAGCCAGGGGAAGCCAAACCAAACGAAATGCCTGATACATATCATGTTATCATATTAACACTACATCAACACTACCTTTATGTGTTGCGAATGCCTGCAGTGGAGATCTGAACCAGTGGAATCACAGAGACCCATTGCTACACCCTAACCCTCCCGTAACTTAGAGGGATGTGGCATACGGGAGGACTGGGCAGGAAAACACCACGTTATGAGCAGATGTCCTTGTTTCTCTAGAGCTGCGTGCCAAAGCACTTTGTGGCTCAGGGTTAGCTCCTGCCTCCTCACGCACGTAAGAGCCCGGCAGCAGCCCCGCTCTCTCCTCCTGCTCCACCTTCACCCGGTCCCCCTCCTCCACCATCTCCGCCTGTCCGTGTATGCTAATGCGGTGCTCTTCCTCCACGTCCTCCACGCCCTCAGCTTCTACGTCCTCGTCATCCAAAGGTTTGGGGCCAAGTAGGCAGTCTGTAAAAAAAAAGACAAGGAGGAGGAATAATTCATGTTTAATAATTATTTTTTTTCCAGTAACATTGCCCTGTCAATTTTACAATTTTCTTTTACTACCAAAAACATGGTTATCCTGCCACTCAAAACAACACATTTCGGTCCTGTCTTGACCATGGCATTAACACTGTCAGGGTTAGGGGTCGATTCTGGGGCCGCCCAATGCAAAAACATCAGGGAAATCACGGCACTGATAAAATGTGATAAGAAGTGTGATAACAAGGATACACTCAACAGGAGAGCTCAGAAAAGGAGCCGGGAGTGAGAGGACCACGGGTGCTCACCACACGCGGTACGGAAAGTGAAGGATCGATCGAGAGACATTCAGAACTGTGGTTTCATTTTCACAAGGAGGAGACAACCGTTGACTGGCTCCATTTGAGCCGGAGACGTGCAGGGGTACTGAGGGGGGTGATGATGATGACACACCAAGAGGTTGGAGTCCAGAGAAGCAGATGCCGGAAAGACACAGAAGGGGTTACGAAGGAGAAGAGGCGGACATTTGGTGGGATGGTGAGTTTCATTGTTTTTTTTTCCGGAGACACCACAACAACAACAACAACAACCTCTGGGTGGGGTTACCTGCCAGGTCATGAATGAGGTCGTTAATCAGGTGGCCCACTATAGCGTAGGTGGCCACCACCACCAGCACCACCCCCACCAGGATGTACGCGACATAGAGCGGAAGAGCGATGGCGTCTCTGGCTGGGGGGACGTAGTCCATGAAATAGGGCTCGCCCTCCATGGTCCTCTGGGAGATCTGGAGGAGCCTGCGATGCTCCGGCGCCGCCAGCCGGCCGAGGTCGGCCACCAGAACCGCCCCGGGGGACCCCGGAGAGGAAGTGGGTCGCAGCCGGTCCATGGTTAGGGCCCGGGAGGGGCCCCGGGTTGAAGAGTGTGACGAGAGAGTGGCCTGTTCTTTCAATGGGGAAGTAGAACGGTACCAGAGTCTCTCTCTCTCTTTCTCTCGCTTTCTCTCTCTCTCTCTCTCTCTCGCTATGTCATGCGCTTTCTCTGCTGCTGCCTGATGAAATGTTTCGTCTGGGGTTGAAGAAAAAAGGAACTGGTTTTCACCAGCTCCTTTTTATGTTCGAACTGCAAACACTTTGAAAGTAAGGGTGGAGAAAGTGGTTACAGGACATTTTGATAATGAAACATGTTGTTGGCGTTATGGCAGTGGAAGTGGACGGATGGTCAGGACGGAGCCTTGATGGAAGATGTCTTGTGAAGGTCTTTCGGGAATAACAGGACGTCAGGTGTAATCTGTGCCTACCAATGTAGATCAGCAGACAAGAATGTGATCCTTGATGCTAAGTGTGTCTACGCTTTCGTCTAGACCCATAAAAAAAAACCAAATTCTCCGAACAGGTCTTGGAGGGAGGTAGGGTTTGCATATACACTCCTGTAGGGCATCAGGGGGGGGGCGGAGGAGGAGGCTGGGGAGGGGGGGGGACATAGGACACCAGGGGTGGTGAGCAGGAGGACAGGGGGGAGGACGGGGGGTACAGAAGACACCAGGGGGCTGAGGAGGAGGCAGGGGGGAGGGGGGGGGGGGGGGGGGGAAGGTACATAAGACACCAGGGGTGAGGAGGAGGGCAGTGTTATGAGGGTATATGGGACAGGGAGGGCTAATAGGATTGAGGTTGTCGTGGTGGGAGATATCAGCTTCACATCGCCTGGGATTAGAGATATGAGATGGGAGAGTAATACGCTGGAAGAGGCTTAAGGTTACCCATGGCCAAGCTATAGGGATATACATCTTACATATATGATAACCTTGGTTACATCACATGCACACCCGGTGGTTTTTCAGAGTGAAACGTGAAATATAAAAATAAACAAATAAATTAAATAAATACTATAAACAAGAATATGTATACAATATACATATGAGATATTTATACTGACACATTTAAAATAAAATATGTATACACAGTAGACGTAGAATCAGTTATGGTTCAATATGTTAATCGTACCCAGCATATTACAGTACCCGGCATAGTACAGCACTACAGTATGAGAGGTTTCAGGGCAAATCCGAGGAACTAGAGGGGGGGACTAGAGGGGCACGTGAATCCACACGCGTGTTACAATGATGGTGCGCACTTGGAAACGACGTGGAAGCAGAAGCATGGCACCTAAGACACACAGGAATATGTTGTGGGAGATGTTTGGAGCGAGTGCCTGGAGAGTGTGAATACTGACCTGGGATCAGGACCTGAGGTCTCCGGCGCTTGGCTGCTGTGATAAAACCAGAGTACCAAAGTTAAATCTCTATTAAGCCAGCAGTTTTCTGAAAGAAACCACAGACCGACCAGAAAGTGTTAAAGTCAGCAAAAACAATGTATACTGTTATATACATATACATCCCAGTAAAAGACAGAGCTTGGTTACAGGAAGCGTAACCCACCGTAGTCGGACTGTAACAGGAATGTGTCGCCGTGACCTAAGTGTGAGAAGAAGCTGAAAGACTAAATTTGGATGGTTTGTACGATTCCCCTGTTCCCTAGAAGGAAGACTCCTCTTAGTCGTCATCATCATCGTCGTCCTCTTCCGTCTCCCCCTTCACTCCTACCACCTCTTCTTCCTCTTTAACCTCTTCGGGTGCGAAACACTTTTGGTAAATAATGTAGGACCATTCAAACACGCCGAGGCTGACGTTAACGATGAGGATGAACCAGGAGACTGGATGAAAGCCCCAATAGAAGGTATGTTGCTTTAGGTCTGGAGGCTCAACACCTTCTTGCAAAATAATTATACTCATACTGTGTTGTCAACCTAAATATAAAGCTAAAAAAAGCAGTGTGAGTTGTCCAAGCATTCGCCGGATGTTCTTGTGGGGAGAGTTAAGATGTCTGCTCTTGTTTTTTCAGTGCTGATGATATTCTCTTGTAATCCCTGAGGAGATTTGTGGGACGCTCATTACAGCATGGTCTCAAGCAAAGCCCCTGGACTGAGTCAGCAGAGAGAGAAAGTCTGTCGAGACCAGAACCCACTTTGGACCCGACGACCCCATTTTAAGTAAGGGAATTAGCTATCGAAGTGATAAAACTGAGTGTGGATCAATTGAGAAGGAGAAGTTTGAAGAATTCAGCAGTGACTCTATTTCACATTGTTGAACGGTCTGCAATGAACCACTGATGGCATTACTGAGAGAATATGAATCAGACCTACCTGTTGGTGTGACTTCTTCCTCCTTGTTTGGTAGAAATCTTCCCATTCAGTACAAACACTGAATATTGTAAACGACAATGAACTGGAAACTTTTTGAATTATGATGAAAAAACAAACAAACAAACAAACAAACAAACAAACAAAAAACTCCACTGCCAAGCACTAAAATCAATTCTGTCTCTGCTGACTATGTTCTACAGGAGAGCTGCCATGTTGTTTAGTCCCACAAGGTATTCCTCACGCAGGGGTGACTATGTCCTTGGGCTTGTCGTCTCCGTCGGCCATCCACTTGAGGTAGAAATCCCCGAACAGGAAAGCCCAGTAGATGACCGTCATGCTAGTGTTCACGGTGACGATGCCAATCATTAAAGGGTGCAGCATGGTGGCTGAGCGGTTGGGCACACTTCTCTCTGTCTGTTGGACGTGGTGGTGGTGGTGCCTGTAAGCTATATGTGTTGGGTTAAATCACCTTTCATACTACACGCACTCTCCTCTACAGCCCTGAAGTATCCCCCCTCCCCCCCTCTTCTTATCTCCCTCACAAGCCCTATCCCTCCCTCTCCCTCTCTCTCTGTCCTCCATAAGTCTATGGGTTTCAGTCGCATAATCCTCTTCAGTTTCACTTTATTATGGATGATAATGTTGTATCTGGTGTAAATCACAAATGACTCTCCTGATCTGTGAGATGTTATGTAGCTAATGTGTGCAATGAGTGCTCAACTCATCTACAATGAGATGGAAAAAAATCTACAGAAATACACTTCTCTCTCAAAGTACAATATCATCCAGAATGTAATCAAGAAGGGAGACATCAGATGGATTGCGTTCTTTATTATGGATAGTTATGGATAGGATAGCCCATAGAATGATGTTGGGCCCACTCATGAAAAGATTACAATTGGAAAGAAATGAGTTTCACTTTTCGGTTTCACCACGGGGTGGCATCCTTCACAACAAAACAAGTAGTGTTGCATTCGCCCTGAAATCCCACGTGTGCAAATTCGGTGAACTTTGTAACCCACTAGTTTAGCCTAATAAAATCAACTACAGCATCGATTGTGTGCGTGATTAACACGGTGCCTCATCACAGAAGACCAGGCGACGGCTGCCACTTCTCTTTCACTTTACCTACACCGCCACAGGATTCGTCTATTGGCATCTAATATGCTAGTTTTTGTGGAACATACATTTTAGTCGTATATCATTATATATACCCAGAGGTTCAGCAGGGTAAAGTAAGATGAGGCCACCGACTGAGTTATCCGTTCTCCTCCTGTCCCTCTTAGCCCCCGGGGTCCTGTATGCCATGAACAATATCGATGCGCTTCAGAAGTAAGTGTTTTGTCTTTGTACTTTACATAGTAATTTTACTGAAAAAGGGTTACTAACCCCAATAAGCTTTTTGTTACTTAATGTAGTTAGTTTGTAAGATGGAATACAACAAATTATAGCACATATAATGGTAGGCAATGTGATTATTTTAGCCTACGATTATCTGCACAGACTCTTATTTTGAAAATTCGAGTTATTTGCCCAAATATAATTTAATCTGTGTTTAACAACATTGATTTGGCATTAATTGCTTGGAAGAAGTGGCTTAGGTATATGCCAAACCAGTTCGAACCACAATTGAATTGATCTTGCATTTAATTGGAGTACTTTATCAGTGTAACAAGGATTGGGAATTGGGACTGATAACGATAGCTTCTTCCAGACCCCTGGGAATGCTGGGACTGGGTATGGTGGTCCTCGGATCAGTGCTTCTGCTGCTCCTCCTCACAGTGAGACACAAGCAGAACATCGACCCGTTGTTCTTTGGTACAGACACTCAAACGCAGAGAAATGTACATTTGACAATTTGTACATTAATCGTCATATTTGCTTTCATTGGGCAAACGTAATTTAAATCGACGCTACTTGTGTCTTGTGTGTAGTCTTTGCAGAGTTCTCGTTTACCTGTTTGATGGCCCTCACCAACGCTTTAGAGCAGGATGGTTTCATTCAGGGTTTCATGGGCTTCTACATTAAGATGGTAAGTCTTCTTTTACCTCACAATGATGACTCCCCCACAGCATTTTCCTTCCATTTGTCTCCATGCGTCGTTGCCTCTATGTTTATACCTTCAACGTCACAGGGAGAAGGAGGACGTGTGGTTATTGGTGTACTGATTGGTTGATCTGTTGTCCGCACAGGGGGAGCCCCATCTCAGTACCGCCTACTCTGTGCTGATGTGCTACTGGGATGGCGTGGTCCACTTTGTCGTCTTCCTCCTCATTATACACAGAATGTTCAAGGGGTAAAACTGTGTATTTTCTCCACTGCTGCTTTATTTTGTTTGTCGTTGGTCAAGTACTGACATCCTTTTATCAAACCTAACTATTGCCTATTTCCTGTCTGCACAGGAAGTCTTATCGTGGGCTGGGTTTACTGTGGGCGGGGTCTTCCATTGCCAACCAGCTGGTTTTGATTCCTGGAACGGTCGTCGGTGAGAGCAGTATTAATCTGTACTCAGATCTGTACTCATCTGTACTCAGATCTGTACTCAGTCTTAGTATTATAACATTTTCATCATATATCACTTTCAAGCACCGCACTGAATTGAAATAATAAACCGTTCATGTCCAGGTAAATACGGCTCCAACATCGGCCCTGCGTTCCTGAAGAACATCCCATTCTTCCTGGTGCCGTTCTGGGCTGCCTCGCTGCTGCTAAGCAGGCCACGGGAAATGCCAATCATTCCCGCAGACAAGGTGAACATGACCATGTCAAATACATTGGAATGCCATTTTTTTGAGTTAACAAAACACACACACACACACACATGCGCCGCCACTCAACAACGTTTTCACCAACGGTCCACTAGGTCGCCATGGAGCAGAGGAAGAGTCTGTTTACCCGCCCCGTCGACGCTCTCCTGGCGGTGGCGGCGCTGGCTGCCGTGGCCTTCACCGTCTTCAGGGGCTTTGTGAGTGAACAAACACAAACAAAGCCTTTTGCCTGTGTTGCTGAAGGAGGCTTGCAGTCCCCCCCCCCTTAACCCCTGTGTTGTTCCCCCCCCCCCCGCACCAGGTGGTGCTGGACTGTCCTCTGGACGCCTGCTTCACGTACGTCTACCAGTACGAGCCGTACCTGAAGGACCACGTCGGCTTCCCCAGGGTCACGGTGAGTTCTTCACAAGCTTGACAATGAACAGGCTATTCAATGTTCCATGTTTGACTGCCCCGGAAGTCCAGTTTTCAAATCCAAATCCAATTTTGAATTTGCTCAGCGGGGTCGCTCTGGGAACGAGCAATTATATACTCGCCGACTCCCCGATGACCCCTCTCCCAGCACATTAACCAATCACGTCGGTGTATCTGATATAGGCGGTGCTAAAAGCGTCCCTGTTTTACCGATCGGATACGGCAAGAGTCGTATCTATTGGTGAGCTCCGCTGGTTTGGATACGTCTTCTGATCGTTCTTCTGATTGGTCGTAGTGTTATCCAATTGCAGTGCAGTGATATTTTCAAATGCACGCTTGGTGCCGCCCCTCGAGTTGGCCCATTTTCATTACTCGTTGCCGGACCCTACAAGCTTTCTAGATGTGGGTCTGGATTTCCAGGCTAATGTTTGACAGTGAGACAGTGAAGTCGAATTGGGGGCGATAGCACTGGTGTTTGACTCTGAGCCAAAAGGTACTGGCTTCGGTCCTGTGTGCCAACAGCTGCCTCACCTGTTGGCAGCCTTGAGAATAATGCCCAACCCCTGCTGTGCTCATGACGAGTCACTTTGAACAGATCTGTCCAATAACGCGGCTGCATCAGCGTAGCAAATCATTTTTTAGTACTTTGAAGCTGTGCTCAAGGTGCATTAGAAGCCCGTCACTAAACACACAACACTTTTGGCGGGGAGGAACTAATACGGTGTCCCTGGCCACGCTCCGAGATGCGCTTGTCACTCACTTGATTACATGCACAGCTATGTTGTCGTGGAGACTGAAGCGCATCAACGCTGAACTCATTCAACCGGGAATCTCACGAATGCAACCTTTTCCGTCTATTGACAAGGCAAGGGAAAGTGTGGAAATACTGCCCGACATTATAAGTAGGCCAACTCCTCTCGTGCTAAAAAGTATAAAATTCTAAAAGTTCTGGCCAATGGTTTGATTTGGGGCATAGTCTGGGGAAGTGTGTTACCCACCATGCTTTGTATGCTGAGCTAGTAACTACAGGTCTGATGGTGGTCACCGGGGCTGCATGTGAACTGTGCCTACGACGTGTCTCCCTGTGGTGGCAGATGCTGGTGTACTTGTTCTATGCCCTGCCCCTGCTGGTCGCCTGCGTCTACGGCCTGAGCAGGCCCGGATGCGGCTGGATGCTAGACTTGACCCTGCTCCTCGCCGGGGCCGTGACCCAGGTAACCATGGTGCCCATGGCCCTTTCATGTCGTTCCAGTGGATTCAACAAAACTGTAGTTTATCTAATTCAAAAAAAACAACAACAACAACACCAGCTTCAGCATTGCATAAAAAGTAGAATCACCTATCTCGTTGCAAATCAGTTGTACTACTGTATATCTATCATGTTGAATGAGTTTCATCCCCCCCCCCCCCCCCCCTCCCCAGGCCCAGTGGTGCCACATCGGGGCGTCGTTCCACCGCCGCACTCCGTACACCTACCGAGTCCCCGCCGACAAGTGGTGGCCCGTGGTGGTCCTGAACGCCCTGTACGTCGCCATACCCGTCCTACTGGCCCTTCGTTGCCACGCCAACCCCACGTATTTCATGAAGCATGTCACCCAGGCGCAGACCAACGCCGAGAAGAAGAAGAACTAGCTCGTCGAATCGGGAACGCGGTCGGGTTCCAGCAGGACGTGACGTTGTTTTTTTTTTTTTGCTGTGACAGGAGGGCTCGGGTCTTCTGAGGAATAAGTGCTCCTCTCACCTGCGTCAGCTATTCAGAATCAATGTCACGTCACTCAACACTCCCTGCATGGACTAATGGACTTTGAAAAGGTGTGTACACAATTGACGACTGCAAGCCAGCCCCCGACAGAGCTCTAAAGTGACTCACGCACACGCACACACTCTCGCTGTCTGTCTTTGGGAAAAGGGTTTGTGTCGCACCAGGTCCCCTAGTAAACCTACCAAGATGATGCATAGATTTACTCCATCAAACACATCAATAGAGCAAACCAGGTCCAAATCACTGTCACTTGAGCTTGAGATTCACCTCTGGAGCAGTGGGGCTCCAGAGTAGGTTTTATCCTAAATAAGTTAAGCCTATAAGCCATTTTGTCGTATGTATTTGTAAAAAAAAAAGAATAAAACCATTGAGGATTCCTACTATTTATTTACCCACTCATAGCATACTTTCTCTACTCAGGACAAGCTAGTGCTAGTTAATTCATATCATTCCTTCAATCAGCTTCCTTGATCATAACCTGTTTAAAGATAACACTTCACAGTCCCGAAAGGGCAAAAGAACAGTTTCAAGATAAAACGAAACTGACCAGAAATGTTATGTTTCACAGCGCTGGGTAACCAGAGGCTTTCATTGGGGGCTGGGGAAGTATTCCTGACCTCTGTACACCGGGCTGATGGCCCACTTAACTGACCCTTGAACCCCAAACTGATAACGAGCTGAAATATGGAAGGACTCCGGTTGCAACAGACACTACCAACATTCCACTCCCATCATAACATGACTTAGATATGTGAAGACTTTAAGAAATGATATGATATTACAACCAATTCATCATTTGTCATCCGTTTTATTTTAAGTTGGGCTAGCAAACATATTAAATGATACTGACACTGTAACTTGTGTTACCCGTCATTTCTTTAATTAATACTGTACTAACTGTTAAGTTTCATACCCCCAGTATTGTACGTAATTAGATCATTCTTCACAAAGGTCTTTATCTTGAGTGAATCGATCAATTGAATGCTTCCTCATAATTGGACTAGCAGGATGAGATCCATGAGTGAAAGTCAAGAGTAGCTTTAATCAAATAAAAGTTCGGAAACAAAGTCTTGGTTTTTCCATCTTTATTAAGAATGATACACAACAGCGGGACAAAATAAATCATAAGAACACCAAAAAGAAGTAGAAGTAGTGATCCTTTTATCAAAGGGGCTGGAGCAATAGTCTAGGCACCTTACCTATCATGTCAATCTAGCCGTGCAACAAGGAAAGTGCTTTTTGTTCAGCTTTTCTGATTCAGTCAGCAGTTATCTTGGGAATTTGTTAATGTACTCAAGAACTAGGCCATATTGTCAAATCGTCAAATTCAGTTGAGTGCTTGCAGTGATGATAAACTGTTAGCTGCAATAGATAATACAATATTTACAGTAAACAAATCAGTAGAAATGAAATGATCTGTGTTGTTACTGATTGACCGTATGAATGGTGTAGCGGTGTATCAAATGTTAAACTCTTAATTATTATGTATAAAAACCTATCCACTAGCAAACGGTTAATAATAAATACATTGCACAAAATAAACAAATATATAGCAAATGTTAGAAAAACATATACTAAGGATAAAGCTAGCTATTCAGGCCTTCAATGAAAACAAAATAACCATTACGACACGTACGAAAAATCTCAAGAAAGGGTTATGGGAACCGTAAGCCATCTCGCAATCGAATACATCTGTGTGCTTTGCTAGGATGAACATCTTATTATTATTTTTTCTCCCGTTAAGAACAAAGTCAACTTAAACGTCAAAATAAAACGCCCACTATACCGCTCGCACCGTCTCCTCTTTACATGCACACACACGCACGGGCAAGCACGCGAGACCCACCGGCTCCTGGGGGTGGGGGGGTGGGGGGGGTGGGGGGGGGCGGGTGGTTAGTCATGATGGACGTGTTTAGGATGGCTCGGATTATTAGACATCATGGGTTCATTAAAACGGTGGATTCAACAGTTTAGTGTTCACGTGGACCAGCGGTGGGGGCGGCGGGGAAGGGACCCACCCCCATCCCTCCCCACCCCCCCCCCCCCCAAAAAAAAAGACCTTATCTCAGTCAGCTATAGTTAGGAGGAGCAGCAGGGGGTGAGGGAGGGTGTTAAGAGGAACAGCGAGCAGGATGTTCAGTAATAAACAAGAGGAATCCTGCGATTCCCTTCTCTGAAAGGTGTTAGATGTGTGAATGGAAACCATTAGGATGTTTTTACTAGGACGTATTGTCTTTCATTATGGGTGTTGTTGGTTGGTGGGTGGGTGGTTGGTGGTGGTGGTGGTGGTGGTTGGGGAGGGGAGGTCGGTACGACTGGGTTCAGTAGTGGTCGTGGGCGTCCTCTCTGGCTCTGTCGTGGGCGTCCTCTCTGGCTCTGTGTCCGTCGGCGCCGTGCCGCCGGTGGCTGCGGCGCTCTCTGTGCTGGCGGTGGTGGCGTCTGTAGCGGTGGGATCGTCGAGCTGAGAGGGGGCGGGGTGGAGAATGGGGCAGACCATTGTGCGTGAGTTTGAGCTAGAGTTAGACTGGGCAGCCCCCCCCCCCCCCCCCAGCCCAGCCCGTTCTGCCGGCGATTTGAGTTCGCCGTGCAGACGGGTCTGGAGAAGAGCAATACATTTCTTTTCTAGTTTCGATACGTTTTCGTGCGAGCCGATCGCCAAGCTGGCTTTTCCCCCCCTGGCACGCTATTGGCTGGATTAACACAGCCAATTGTGTACAGAGTCAATTTAATGCGTTGATCACGCCTCTCGTGCTGAAGAAAATGACAGCAGCTTCCCCAGACCAACGTGCAATCTACGATTGAGCTCGGTCTATAGCCAGGCTAGAGTAGAGTGGCTGTGGTGCACGGTACGTGATACATATTTTTTTACATCATCCTCAGCTGATCCTAACATAAGACATTTTATTCACCGGACCTCACCGTGTACTGGACACCTTTAAAACACCTTTGAAGGAGATGAAATAATTGATTAACTGTGTAAATCCCAGACGAGAAATGTCGGTTGGGGTACGTTTTTCCTGACAGTTTCTTTACAAAAAACGCGGGCCTGTTCCTGATCAACGTTTACATCTTGAATCTCAGGGGAGAGAGAGAGAGAGAGCGAGCGAGCGCGCGCTCAGTGCGCCACTCACACTTTGTGCAGATGATCTTGGGACGCTCCCAGTCGCCGTCGGCACGGCAACGAGTGGTGGGAATATGGCGCTGGTAGAAGCCCTCGGAGCACTGGTAGCGCACCACCGAGTGGATGTCGTAGTGGGACCTTCGGCGGCCAATCAAATGGGCGTTCTCCACCGCGGGCGGAGCGCCACACAACACTGGGGCCCAAATAAGGGCAGACGGGAGACACGCAAAAGATTGGATTCACAAGAGAAAGACTAGTGTAGCAAAACCGTAATGAATGAATGATGAGTTCATCATATGAACAATCGAAAGTGTATTTAAAATGTGGAAAACGTATTCACGGACACAATTGATTTTGTGTCTACTGTTTCTAGTTGTCAAATAAATAAACACTATATTTTTTCACAATGATCACTACTATCTATTACCCAGTTTTGTAATGTAAAGTAAAAAATAAAACGCATGTACGATTCAAGCCTTTACAGACGGTTTGCAACAGATCTCAACAGACCCAGCTGCGGCCAGGAGGCCTGTACTGCAGGGCACCGGGTGGGTCTCTAGGGGGCAGTCTTGCTACTGAATCCCGGTTGGTGTGTCCGGGCCGTAGCCTAGCGAAAGGGGAAGCACTGGGCTCTGCAGTATTGTAGCCAGAAGCGGCCACAGCCAAGACCACAGAAGCTACTGGACCGTAGATATAACTCTTCCTCCACTCCCCTCCTCGTCTCATTTCACATAACCCTTTCACAGTCGTTTCTGCTTCTCGTTTCTCTGACTCTTAACTCTTGGTCACATTCAGCCCTTCCCTACACACAGACCACATGCTCCTTTTATGTTTGCCCACTTGACACCGGTGCCAAGAGATAGCACTTATCAGAGGTTGAATGGCCAGTGACATCACTTGGCGCAGATTAAGCCGATAGGACAGAGCGATTGCGATGACCAGCGCAGTCCCCGTTCCTCCCGGTCCAACTGTCAACCGTTTGGACCGTTTGAGTCTGTTTGGTAGAATGGGGATGTTAAGTAGGGCAAGATGAGGGGGGAATTGGGTGAGACAATTTTCTAACCGTGAGAAATGTTTTTGGTTCAATTTTGATTCCTTCAAGTCAATCACTCCACTCCGCAATCAAACTGTGTGCGCCCTGAGGCGCGGATAACAGCCCTTCACTGGGGGAGAGATCAATCATTCTGATCTCAAACAATAGAGACGGGAGACTTGCGAACCACCGCTCTCTGTTAGTCTTTTATTTAATACATTTGCGTTTGAGCTATTGAGCGAACAATTGCAACAAATGAAAGGAAGAGCCATTCGTTTGTGTGCATTCAACTCACATTAGTCTGGAGCTTAGATGCAAATTCTCCTTCGGTAGGAATGTGTGATGATGAACACCATTGTGTACGTCCCTAGTCTGCCCGTGAGCATCCTCGAGAAATATGCAGAGCCCCTACCTGCTCCTAGATAAATAAACACTAATCACTGTGCGTCGCTTTGGATAAAAGCTTCTCCGCAACGGCAAAGATAATATCAGTTTAGTGTATTCTCATTCTCATTTTGTAACGACACAGCCAGGCCCTCGACGTGACTCAC
>NC_140286.1:1224803-1227971 GCF_964030765.1 Micromesistius poutassou
TCTGCACCGCTACCCATATGGGACAGCATCGATATGAACTGATGCTTGAAAAACCAAAAAAAAAAACCAATGGACGAATACGATTTTTAAAGCATATTTTGTAAAACATACCGTCAGTTCAACTTTGAATGAAATGTTGTGCGTGTAGGGGTAGCTGCGAAACACATCATTAGAGTGGCGTTCCACAGACGCTTCAAAACACTGACAACGTTCTTTTATGGTGCAAAAAATAAAGAAATATCTGACAGCCTTAGAGACGACGAGATGAGTTGCGACCAAAGTAAAGCTGAAAGGCTTTTGCTGCCGTTTGATCTACGTGAGAAATAACCGCTCAGTGGCAGACAGACACGGAAGTCTTTATGTCCTGGTCCCACGGGAAAATGGTGTAATCAAGTGAACTAAACTGACTGCAATGGACATTCACATACCGGCATCTACTCAACTTTTGACCCCATATTCATCTAATTATCAATCTATCTAGCTATCCGATTGGCCCATTTGTCTGTCCGTCCATCCATCCTTCCATCCCTCAATCTCGCCACCATCAATCAACTCATCCACCCCTTCATTCTATTGGTCTATCCACCCATCCATCCGTTTTTAATGGATCTGCTGTCTGTCTGATCCTCATCCAGTATTTCCAGTGACATTACCTCATCAGGTTGATCACTGTGGCATGTTTATCCTGACCTTGTCCTCGTAATATCCATCAAAACCCTCTGAGTGAAATCATTGACACTAGCTCTCTCTCTCTCTCTCTCTCTCTCTCTCTCTCTCTCTTTCTTTCTCCTCTCTCTCTCTTTCCTCTCTCTCTCTCTCTCTCTCCCTCCCTCCCTCTCTCTCTCTCCCTCTCCCTCTCCCTCTCTCTCTCTCTCTCTCTCTCTCTCTCCCTCTCTCTCTCGTGTGCGCATACTCGCTCGCTAGCTATATGCCTCTCTCTCTATCTCTCTCTCTCTCACGAGCACGCTCTCTGTCTCACTCTCTCCTCTCTCTCTCTCTCTCTCTCTCTCACGCCCACGCGCTTGCTCGCTAGCTTTTTCTCTCTCCCTCTCCCTCTCTCTCTCTCTCTCTCTCTCTCTCTCTCTCTCTCTCTCTCTCTCTCTCTACCGGTTTACTGAAATATCCTTAGGCATAAAACACCTCTGAAAGGCTGTGTAGATTTGACAACTCAAACGCTCTGACATCAAATTAGCCCGAGCAATCTGTGTTAAGCAGGTGGCAGGGTGGAGAGGAACACCAGGTGGTTCGAAGCCGGGACGGGAGACTCATCCAGGACCTCTAGGGCGCAGGGACTGAGAGAGAGCCACGACTCTTCCCACTGACGCTGGCCGTCTGACCAAACCTCTGAATCACTCAGAGGGAGAGCGTTTGACCTTTGACCTGCCAATATCTAAATTAAAAGACCCGAATCAATATGCTCGTCTTGGAACAGTGCATACTTACTCCTCTGTGTGCATACTTGATTTTGTTGTGTGTCTGTGTGTTTGCGTGTATTGATGTGTTTTGGTGTGTTTAAATGTGTAAATGTGTGTGCGTTTGTGTGTCCATGTAAATGTGTGTGTGTGTGTGTGTATTGATGTGCAGTGTGTGAATGTGTAAATGTGTGTGTGTGTGTGTGTGTGTGGTGTGCTTGTATGTGCTTATAGAGTACGTATGTTTGTGCTTGTTTTATGTGCGAGGGTATGTGTATAAATGTGTGTCTGAATGTATTTTTTGTTGTGCATGTGCAATGCGTGCTTGCGTGCGTGTGCTTGCATGCGCGTCGTGTGCGTGCGGGTACGTGTGAGGTGCGTGTGTGTCTGAAGTGTGTGTGTGTGTGTGTGTGTGTGTGTGTGTGTGTGTGTGTGTGTGTGTGGACGTCTGCACGTGTACTCTGTGGGTGTGCGTGTGTATGTGCGGTGCGTGCGTGCGTGTGCTTGCGCGTGTGCATATGGACGCATATATGTGAGTGTGTGCATGTGGACGCGGTATACGTGCGTGTGAGTGTGTGAGTGTCTGTGTGTGCGGCGTGTGCGGGCGGGGTGCTCACCGATCTCGCAGTTCTCCCCGGTGTATCCTTGTGGACAGTAGCAGCTGTAGGCCCTGGCCCTGGGGGACACCTCCCTCCGTGGAGACAGGGGTTGGTCACGCACGGCTGCTGCTCCCCTGGACGCCACAAACCACCAGAGGACAGAGGGGGTGAGCGGGCCTTCAATAAATATAAGGGTTAGGCTGCAGGGACACCGTCCGGCAATTAGACATGATTTCATTTGACTTGGTTTTAATGTGGCGGCCCGGCGGGGGGGGGGGGGGGGGGGGGGAGAATCGGGGGATGGGGGGGGTGCGGTCGGGCCCACAAGTTGAATTATTGATCACTCTGTCGCGACTGTTGATACGATTATCTCTTCATCGTTGATCCTTCAAAAGCGAAGGATTCGAATCCTTTGTTTTTTATAAACGCGGATGAAATAGGGGGGGTGGGGGTGGCGGGGGGGGGGGGTGAAGACGGTGGTGTATTTGAAACGCGACAAGACCCAATTTCCGGTGTGAGGTACAGTGGCCAGGTGTTGCTGCTGTTGTCGAAGCAGCAGCAGCGGCGGCGGCGGCGGTGGAGGAGATATCCATTTCACACACTGCTTTCAAAAGGGAACCACAAGCCAGCCGGGCGCCGCGGGCCAATCACAATCGCCTGATTCAACCCCGACCATTCACCCGGCCGACCGCGGTTGTCATGGCGACCATATGAAAAGCAAGGCCGAGTTCGTTTCCGTCCGCACAGAATGTAAGTGGGAGTGAAAGTGAATTTAAGGCGTCACCTTCAGCCGCACAGAATAATAAAAAAATAAAAAAATAAAAAATCCCCCGAACAGACCACTCTCTCTCCAGATCTGTTCCAGACTATTCACCCGATCCTAATCCCATGCGTGGGTGAGTGCGTGTGGTCTCTTTTTCTGATGATTTCACATTTCCATATCAATTGATGGAGTACCATGTGTTACCCCGCCCCCCCCCCCACCCCCCCAGGCCTGCTCATTAAGGCGTCTTGAGGCCTTTGAAAGCCACCACTCGTTCCCTCCGACCACAAAGCACGGCTGTGGGAGGCTTTTGTCCCGCAAGCTTTTTGATACTGAAGACAGTATTCAGAGTGGCTGGAGCGTGTGTGTGTGTGTGTGTGTGTGTGTGTGGTTG
>NC_140286.1:1228171-1235671 GCF_964030765.1 Micromesistius poutassou
GGGGGCTTAGAAATGCACACACAGGTAGGGTAGCTAGCTAGCGAAGTGGTTTATTTCTCCCCCCCCCCTCCTCCCCCCTCCTCCCCGTCCCCCCGTCCCCCAAAACTGTCCTTTTTCTCTGTCTGTGCATCGCAGAGGAATGAGTAATTTCCCCTGCATCCTGCGGGGACCACTGTCTGTCTGTCTGTCCGTCCGTCCGTCCGTCCAGAGGCTCGGTCTCCTCGCTGTAGCCGGCTCGGGGGGGGGGAAAAAATACTTCCAAGATACGTTCTCAATAATCTGCTCCTGTTCAGCCGCGTCCTCCGTCATCATCACACACTGAGACGGCTACGGCTAGCCATGCTAACGCGGCGCGCGGCGCAGGACCAAATGTACCGCTAAGTAGTAGTAGTACTACTACTACTACTACTACTACTACTACTACTACTAGTTATTTTCCCCTACGCTTCCCACATTCTCTCTTTTCCTCAAGTCCAAAGTCATGGGTCACCACTCCTCCCTCTCTCTCTCTCTCTCTCTCTCTCCTCTGCTCGCCCTCTTGACGGACAAGCATAGCACACCCCCCCCGTCCCCCCGCCCTCGCCCTCCTGCACACACACACACACACACACACAGCCCCCCCCCCCCCTCCCCACGCCATACACAAACACAGCTCCTCGCCCCCCCCCCCCCCCCCCCCCCCTCTTTTCTTCCTCTCTGGATGGAGGCCTGCCCTGAACCAACACTGTCCCCTAAGGCCGCCTCTAGTGGGGGTGGCCCCATTGTGTGTGGAGGAATGGGCAGTTAACACCCATGTCTGAGTCCTCTCAATGAGCGCATTGTGTCTGAATCCCCCCCCCCTGCCCCCCCCCCCCCACCCTTCCCCCTTCTCCCTTCTCCCTTCTCTCTTCTCCCTTCTCCCCCCTCCTCCCCCCCCCGCCAAACCACCACACTAGCCCCGGTC
The DNA here is from genome assembly GCF_964030765.1 of Micromesistius poutassou. NCBI lineage: Eukaryota > Metazoa > Chordata > Actinopteri > Gadiformes > Gadidae > Micromesistius > Micromesistius poutassou. The sequence continues at coordinate 1,229,115 of NC_140286.1, forward strand.
ACCCCTGCTCCCCCTCCTCTGCCTCGGCCCGGAGATATGGGGCAGCTTGTGATGCCCATGGACCCAACCGTTCCACCGCCACCAACTACCACCCCCCCACTACCCCAACCACCACCACTACCATCACCACCACCACCCCCACCCCCAACCACTACCACCACCACAACTACCACCCCCCACTACCCCCACCACCACCACTACCACCACCACCACCAACCCCACCCCAACCACTACCCCCACCACCACCACCACCACTACCACCACCAACCCCACCCCAACCACCACCACCACTACCACCACCACCAACCCCACCCCAACCACCACCACCACCACAACTACCACCCCCCACTACCCCACCACCACCACTACCATCACCACCACCAACCCCTCCCCAACCACTAACCCCCACCACCACCACCACCACCAACCCCACCACCACCACCAACCCCACCCCAACCACCACCACCAGCCCCACCACCACTACCACCACCACCCCCCACCCCCAACCACTACCACCACCACAACTACCACCCCCACTACCCAAACCACCACCACTACCATCACCACCACCAATCCCACCCCAACCACTACCCCCACCACCACCACCAACCCCACCACCACCACCACCACCACTACCACCACCACCACCAACCCCACCACCACCACCAACCCCACCCCAACCACTACCACCACCACTACCACCACCACCAACCCCACCCAACCACTACCACCACCACCACCAACCCCACCCCAACCACTACCACCGCCACCAACCCCACCCCAACCACTACCACCACCACCACCAACCCCACCCCAACCACTACCCCCACCACCAACCCCACCCCAACCACCACCACCACTACCACCACCAACCCCACCACCACCACCACCACCACCAACCCCCACCCCAACCCCACTACCACCAACACCACCACCAACCCCACCACCACCACCACCCCCACCCCAACCCCCACTACCACCAACCACCAGCCCCACCAGCCCCTGCCCCTCAACTAAAATCATTGACGGTTCATTTGGCTTTGCTGTGTTATTTCATTAACCAACATCGCAGCCACTGAAAAGGGGATGAGAGCATCCCAGAGCGTGGACGCACTTGAACGAGTGTGTCTTCACTCTCAACATGTGGGACACTGGAGCCGGGCGTCGGGAGGGAGGGAGAGAGCGAGAGACACACAGAGAGCGAGGGATGAGCTTCACACACGCATGCTCAATATATATATATATATTTTTTGCTTATTTGTTTTTAAATAGCTGGGAGTGCCTTGGGGGGAAGGTTTTAAAAGAGCAAGTTGACGTTTTCTTCCCACACATTTTTTTTTTTAAATCAAAGTGTTAGCATTTACATTGAATTTGCATCGTGCAGTGGGACGCCGGATGCCATAGGTGAGGTATTTAAAAAACACTGCTTTTTCCTCCCTTTCAGATGGAAAAGCCGAGGGATGGAGTGGGTGGTGGTGGATGGATGGAAGGAAGGATCCGGGCTGCTCGCTGAGCTGAACCCCGGCCCTAGCGCAGGCTCATCACCATTGCACGGGGCTCTTGTCTTCCTTCGTCTCTCCCCTCCCGCGGCCCCCCACTACAACTCCTCATCTGAGGGTCTCTGGCACAGCCAGCCAAGCCCAAACCGGGGGGAGCGAGTGAGTGGGCTTGGGAGGTTTGCAGAGGTTTCCCTGATGGCTACCAGCACCTCTGGAGCTACCAGCGTGGAAAAGGAAAAAAAAAGAAAAAAGAGAAATCAATACAGAGAGAAAGAGAGAGAGAGAGAGGGGAGAGAGAGAGAGAGGAACGGGAAGGAAAAAAAAAACACACCACCACCACCACAACAACAACAACAACAACAACGGGCAGATTGTTCACTGGTTGAGTCCGTGTGGCCCCGGGGCCCGGCGCAGACCTCCGAGGGACAGGCCTCACTCGGATCCCCCGACCATGGCCTCCACAGTGTGTGGTTCTGCTGAGGGGTGAGGGGGGGGGGGGGGGGCGGCGGCGGGGGGGGGGGCGGCGGGGGGGGGGGGAGGATAGGGGTTCACTCCCCGAACCATACACCCCAGACTCACTATGTTAGAAACATGCCAAAAGGGATATCCCCGCTCGGCTTCCATTCCCCCCCCCCCCATCCCCTCGTAAGATTGACATAAGCCCCCGCGTCCCGTTCCCCCAACACACACCTCCTCCCTCCCTCCTGCTGCTCCGGGCTCTTTGCTAGTTCTGCTTTCGACCGGTTCCCCCCCCCCCCCACCCCCCACCCCCCACCCCCCACCACCCCCCCCAGCCTTGAAAGGCTCCATGTTGGTTGCCCCAGTCAGTTGTTTTAGATGAAGATGTGCTCAGATTCTCCCCCCCCCCCCCCCCCCTCCTTCTTCTTCGGTCCAGCAGCCCCACTGGTATATGTCTTTTATATCAAGGAGACCGTCTAACAGAGACGATGACGTGTACAGTGTAGTTCTGAGCTCCGAACCGCGGCCCACACAACAAAGAGGACGGCACCAGCAGCAGACCTCAAGAACAAGAACTCCACCGAGCCACACAACCTCCCGCATCTCTCTGGCAGCCTGGCAAGTCTTTTTTTTTTTTTTTTAAATCTCATAACAATGTTTGTTTTCCCCATTCTATCTTCTTACTTCCTAATATCTCTGGTCGTGGAACGTGATGTACCATTTGTGTGTGTGTGTGTGTGTGTGTGTGTGTGTGTACACAGTGTGTGTGTTGTGTGTGTGTGTGTGTGTGTGTGTGTGTGTGTGTGTGGACAGTGTGTGTGTGTGTGTGTGTGTGTGTGTGTGGACAGTGTGTGTGTGTGTGTGTGTGTGTGTGTGTGTGTGTACACACAGTGTGTGTGTGTGTGTGTGTGTGTGTGTGTGGACAGTCTGTGTGTGTGTGTGTGTGTGTGTATGTGTGTGTGGACAGTGTGTGTGTGTGTGTGTGTGTGTGGACTCGCTTCAGTCTGGGCTTGTAAGGTTTAAATTCCACCAGTGTTCACTATACACTTTTATCAGATGCAGCCAAAAAACAGAACTATAAGGAGCTTTCAGATTGCTTTGAAATAAAGTAATACTGTGTAAAAAATAATATATATATATAAAGAGATATAGTTAGATCACAGTGTACTGGCCTCTACCCATACTTACAGATATAAAAGATACACATCAAGACAAATATCTATGTATTTGTTTGTGTGTGTGTGTGTGTGTGTGCGTGCGTATATGTGTGTGCGTGTGTGTGTGTGTGTGTGTGTGTGTATGTATGCATGTGTGTGTGTGTGTGTGTGTGCGTGTGCGTGTGTTTATCCGTACCACCCGCCCAACAGAGCAGCGGTGCCAAACCGCAGCCGTCCTCACAGCTCGCGCAGCTCTGGTTGTTTACATCCAGACGGGCACAGCTTCAGACAAAATGGCCGCCGGTCCTGCCTCTGCCAAAGATGGCGGGCGGGCGGGCGGGTGTGTGCGCGTGCGCGCGCGCGGTGTCGCCGTCGCCGTCGCCGTCTGTGTGCGTCCACTTGGCTGTTGGCGAATGCAAATGCAGAGTGTAATTGCATTTGCATACACACTTCATTTCGCGTCCCATTCTGCTGACATAGCTAATTGTCCTCATAATTGCAGCGCGAGAGCGGCGGGGGCGTAGAACGGATCTAACTGATCGCACGTGTCTTTGATTCGCCCGCTCTCTCTCTCTCTCTCTCTCTCTCTCTCTCTCTCTCTCTCTCTCTCTCTCTCTGACAATTTTCATGTTGATTTGTTGAGAGAGCGGGAGAAGAGCAGATACTGATCTGGAGGTGCCACACGCGGCGTTTGCGAGCGTCTGCACTTTATTCTCCTCATGCAAATCTGAAATTGTGCAGCAAAAAATGAAAAAATAGGACGGAGTGAGCTTTTAAAAATCGAATTCCATTTTGTGGTTCACGTCGCCGCCCGTACTGTGCACGTACACACCCATATAGCATGATACACATGTAAAAAAAACATTGGGCTTATAGATATCACACACACACACACACACGCACAAGCACACACCGCTTCTTAATTAAGGTCGTATTCAAAGGACGTAGGAACTCCAGCCAGACAGACCATAATAGTCTCATTATCATTCATATCAATTGTGCGGTAACAATAGCAGTGACCTAATTGTGTGAGTGATTATTTTACTACAAAGACTCGGCACCAAAAAAATATGTAGTAAAATAATGGTCCCCAAAAATATATATTTTAGACTTTTAGGTTTGCAGCATCCCTGAAAATGTAAACAATGTATTGGTACAAAAATGGCACAAAATAACTGATAAAGCTACAAAGATAAAGACTGAATCACCTAACTTGTCTGTAGTGACCACATCACCTGTCCTCATATTTGGGGAACAGAGTGGTTGGGGCAAAGAGAAAAAGCGTTATCTAGAACGTTCCTTCCCCCCCCCCCCCCCCAAAAAAGGCTAGCGTGTGCAGCCGCGTTGTTGCAAATTAATTGCGCGGGGGTCTTGACTACTGGAGCGCTAATTCAATCTGTACACCGTCTGAGCGGCTTAGGACACACACACAGAGCGGCGGCCGTGCTTTGCGTTCCCCGGCCCGTCGTCCACATGCAGCTGCGGTCCTTCAGTACAGTGAGCCTCACTGTGGACACCAAAATGGTGGTCACGCGACTCATGGGGGTCGTGGGAGCAGAGGGGAAAGGAGCAGAGAGGGAAAAAGGGTTTTTTTCGGGGGGGGGGGGGGGTGTCTGGTGAAGACCAGAAGGTTTTTTTTTTTGGGGGGGGGTCTAGACTATGGGGGGTAGGTGATGAGAGGGAAAGATGGCAGGGGGGCGGGGGGGGGGGGGGGGGGGTTAGTGGAGGAGGTTATTATTTTGGGGTAGGGGGATCCGTCTGGTCTGAACACGGAGCTATTAATGTGGGAGGCGGCTAGGGTGGTGGGGGGTGTAGTGTGTCTGGGATTGTTGTCTAGGTCATTTGCATAGTTAGGGTCGCGATCAGTGCTGCCCAAATGATTTGGGATCAGAGGAGCGCCGTGGTGACGTCTGCACGGCGTTAAACACGCCTGCCGCCCAATGTGACGTCACCTTCCGAGCAAAAACTGCGTTTTTCATTTCTTTTAAAAAAAAAGCGGAATAGACGCAATAAACGCCATCAGCGTGCTCGGACATTAATATTCTAACAACAACAGTATCAAGGCTCCTGCCATCCTAAGGCATGGTGTTGAATTTGTCATTGGCCAATGAGGGAGGCTGAAGACGGATGCAGCCAATGGGAACAGGGAAAGAACCAGGAAGAGGCGAGGGAGAGAGAGTGGGCAAGTCATGCGTTTACCCTTGATGTGCCAGAGAGTACACACAACGCCGTGTACGCGTCCACAGGACTCTGGAACGGAGAGAATAGAGAGAGAGAGAGCAGGGAGGGGAGGGGTACCGCGGATATTATAGTGTTATTCGTATATTTTAGCGGCTTGGCGTTCTGATTATAACATAGCGTTAGAGTATTCTTTCCTTATCCAAAAAAAACAAGACAACACCACCATTTGCGTTCAAACGCAAATAAAAGCACAAGCAATCCTACTTCATCTAATCTAATCGTTGGCCATGGTCTATATATTTTAAGTCAATTATTCAATTATTCAAAGTATGCAATTATTTCCGTAGAGATATATATTCCGAGGCTCGTTAATAAAATACAATAAACGATTGTTGGGACAAAGAAGTCAGGCTGCAAGCTGAAAAACAAACCCATGGCGGGGCAGTGGGTAGTGGGGTTTGTGTTTAAGTGGGGGGGGGGGGGGGAGACGTCTAGCAGTGTGGGGGGGGGGGGGGTGGGAGGGGGGGGGGGTATCTACACAATAGATGGATCCATCATGCATTGTAGGGCCTGTGAGGGGAGACTAGTGCCGGGTTCACAGACAGACTGAAGAGGGCTCGGGGCGTGGGAATGGAGAGGAGAACTTATGCAGAGCGTTGGGCCGCCGGCGAGACTGTCTGGGCCGCGTGAATGCTGCTGCAGCAGGTGAAAGAGGACCCTGGGTTCAAGGGTCAAGGCCACTGAAGGGGCTGGCTGGCTGGCTGGCGGGTGTGTGTGTGTGTGTGTGGTGTGTGTGTGTGTGTGTGTGTGTGTGTTGTGTGTGTGTTTGTGTGTTGTGTGTGTGTGTGTGCGCGTGTCTGCCTGTGTTTGTGTGTTTGTGTGTGTGCGCGCGCGTGTGTGTGTGTGTGTGTGTGTGCGTGTGCCACTGACCAATTAGAAGAGGCAGAGACAGATGCAGTCAGCCGAAGACTTTGTTATTAAACTTTGAAGACTTTTACGACCAAAATATCAGCAAAATATACACAACGCATTATCAGGCTCATTGATTTAAAATAGAGCGCTCTCTGTCGCTGTCTTTAGTGGAGGGGGGCACAGACGTTAATACCCAGCAGCAGCGCAGCAGCACTCATAGCTAACTTATGACGGGGCATTCAGTCACAGTTTGGCGGATAAAAGGTCAGGACGTGACGTCCCGTTAAATCACGCCGGCGTTACAGGAACCATTCGCCACGGCCAACACATCCAAGGGATGTCCAAGGTG
>NC_140286.1:1243171-1305494 GCF_964030765.1 Micromesistius poutassou
AGTTAAGCTTCTTATTTTTGTTGGTTTTTATAATGTGCAACAACTGTATATATATTTGACACTGCATGTGGTGTGAATAAACATTATTATTTGCATCCTGTTTATTTTCACAAGTCTCATGGTTTTTCCAATATAATTTGCCTTTGAACTTCTGTCTATTTGCTCACGTTCTGAAACGTTAGATGGTGTAGTTAGCCTATTAATATTCACTTCAGGCGACAGGCTTTCCTGATTGGCTAATATTGGCTATTATTAAAAAAAAAAACAATAATTGAGTTAAAGGAGGGGAGTAAGCCTGTAACAGACAGCGATAGAGAGAAAGCTGGAGAGACAGAGCCAGCCTTATCATTGTTTCACAGTTTGGTAGCCTACATGTTTGTTACATAACAGTAGTGTTACAAATGAATAATGAACAGAGCATGGTGCTTCCGACCTTCTTTCCCCTCATCGAGTATATTACAGTATTTTCGGCTGGCACGCGGATTTGTTCGGCGGCCATAACTAATACAAAAATATCCAGTCCAATATTTTTAATAAAAATTGAATTTGCTCATTGTTGGAAATCTGAACAAATGAAGATCATTAGGTTGGACAGGCCCGTAGGTTGGATATTTAGGTCAACTCTCTGCTCTGGTGAAATAAGCAGACTGCATCGGAGCAGTGATCCTTCGATGTAATGCCGTTCACAGGCTAATAAACCATAGAAAATAAATGATTCTATCAACATTTGTTAATTCTATAATATAGGTAAAGCTTATTGATAATGATAATATATAAATAGGATTTGAGACAATGTTCTCTATATGTAGCGCGATGGGTATTAAATATAATTATAGAGCTGGATTTATTTGTTAGCATAAGATTTCTAGTTGGCTTGCATTAAAAAAAAAAAACACTGCAGATAATAAATCATCTTACAACTACAGGCCTGCTATTAATATCTTGGCTAAAGAATAGCCTACATTTGTGCAATTTGATAAAATGTCCTACTCTAACCAAGATAAAAATGGCCAACCTACTAAATACATATTCCAAATACTAGGCAGAATACTAAAAAAAATACGACAAACACAATATCATGTGAGGTACGGTTTTTTAAATAATTTTCCCAACGACCATATTTTATCCAAGAAAATATAGTAGGCCGATTGATAGATTTCCTGAAGTAACCTTTAGGCTACATTACAAAAAATAATCATAATAATCATAATAAGTACATTATTTTTTGAACATTTGGCATTTGACACAATGTATCTTCCAAAAATGTGTCATATTGATCGAGCTAAATCCAAGCTGTTTTTTCGTTTGAGCTAAAAAAAAAAAAGAAAAATTGCCAGATAATACATGTTGTCTGAACTCTATTCATTAACTATTAAGAATTATATTTCGATGAAAGCCTACTGTATAGTTTAGCCTGCGCCTAATTGGATTAGTTGTGGGAGGTGGTGGTGGTGGGGGGGAGGGGTAGCAACAAGCCATCTGAATAAATGCAAATAGGCTCTTAGTGGGCATCATGCCAGGTATCTATAGCAACCACATTTTGTGATCTTTGTCTTTCTCCATCCCTCCTTCCTTCAATATCTGGGCTAATTACTTCTGTCTCCCTGCCTTCTGTCTCCGCTGGCAGTTTCTACTCCCCACATGACCCTTTGCCAAAAACGAAATGTGTAAAATGAGAAGCGTGCAGGTTTAGTGATCAGTTCAAATGTAGGCATGTTTTCCGGGCAGGCCTGTAGTATTTTTTCTCTTAAACCGTCCTAATAGATCCTTACTAATATCCAATATCTTTCATCAGTAGGCCTATGCCTATTGTCGCTGGTCCACTGTTTGTATGAGGGGCATCACACTTTTTTTTTTGTTGCTATTAATCATTGAGGACTGGTCTGTCAAGGTCAAGTTCAAATTCACCGCGTGACCCCAAATTTCCACAACCACTTGACAAATCAAATGGTGGTGTTACACTGTCACCTATCGACCATTTTCCAAACTAAGAAATATTTGACTTGATTTGGAGAACTCTGTATTTCTTTTAATATAGCGCCCCCTTGTGGTCACTTTAAATAATACAGGTTGTACTGGAACGAAACACCAACGTCACTTGTCGATTGGTTTGCGTTGTAGATGAATCCCTCTACTGGTTAACACATGCCATCACATGCATAACCTCTGATTTGCTGATATGGTTAAATATACATAAAATACATTCATGACTGACTAGGCCTACATTAGACTTCATATAAAAAGCTGTAATGTTCTAGGAATGAATAAACACAGTATGGCTCATGTCAATGTCAGGTTTATTAAAGAATCTCTGAGGCCGCCCACAGATCACAGTTAGTGTGTTTACATTCATGTTGGCACAAACCACTTTACAAAACAGATAACTCTGCTGTGTGAAAACAATTGCAACATGCACATACACCGATCCCATGTCTTTGCAGGTCTGCATATGATTAAATAACTTTGTTAAAACTTGATCTATTGCATTAAATTAGCATTGGCTACATGAGGGACACATTGAACAAACCCCCATCAAATAAAAATTAAAGTCACACATCTTGTTAACATACGTATTCTTTCATATTAAGCCACTTTATGGTCTAATGCAAACAATTGAATAGGCCTATTCATAATGTAAAAAAAAAGAGAAAATCATTGTTTTGGCATTTAATGATTGTCTAAATGACTCTCCAGTTCTTAGGTAATACTCTGAGACCAGCTGTTACACATCTGTTTCAATATTGCCCTGTGCTAGACAAAAACGACCCTTTGTCCCTTGTACCTCACCTTGTCTCTACACGCACGCATCGTATGAAACAACGGCCCCCTCCTGCCAACTCCCAGCACACAGACTCCAGCAGAAACAGAGTTACGGGTTACATTTCAAGCAGGCCTAACACCTAAATGACTGTTATGCCATTGAGACAGGCAGGTTACAGACAGACCTCACGAACAATTAGTACAATTAACAACAATAAAACGATTTGAAGTGACTATTTAAAATGTCAAAAATGTCAGTTTCACTGTCCTATAGCAAATCCTGGAAAAAGCCTATAAAAGTGAACACAACCTGCTGCAAAAAAGGTCATCGGTTAAGTATTTCAGTCATAGCAAGATCATTACTATTCCCTACGAGGCACTTGTGAGGTCAGTATGGAGAAACCAAAGAACAGGTCCAGCCGTTAACCAGGAGCAGCATTAACAGAACCACCGGCGCAGCAGCAGCCACTCGGGAGTAGCAGCCGAGGGGACGTCGAGCTGAAACATCGCACACTTAGCAGTGTTGTTATCAGGCCGACATGGGGAAGGGGGGGGGGGGGACCCACAGTGGGTAACGATAAAACGATGGACCCGGAATCCACCGGAGGAGGACTGGGCTCCACGTGAAGACGACCCACTCAATTGGGTGGTCCGACGGGCCAGCTGATCATCGGTGAGGTTTCCTTTGTGCACCATAAGCCTTCCCATACCTACTCTGAAGTAAAGCCCTTTCTTCTTCTTCCCTTAACGTTTGTGCTGATGAGAACATTGCCTGAATATTGTAGGGTACAGACATTGATCGATGGATTCTGGGATATAGCAGAGATACAATAACCAACTCTCTCTCTCTCTCGCTCTGAAAGTCTTATACCAGTGTATGGTAAAGCAGTGAGTTACATAGACCGGGGGGGGCTGGGGGCTGGGGGGGCACCACATCCCCCTGGCTGTGTGTCGGATGCAACTCCAACACACACAAACACTCTATCGGCCTACCACAGGTTGCAGGTTCGAGCAACAGCAATATACACACACACACACACAATAGTACCATAAAGGGTACATACATGCCTCCGATCGACGTACATGTAGGAGGTCCCTTGGCCCCAGCACAAAGCTTCCTGGTGTTGGCATCCACGTGTTTTTAAAATAGGCTTACCGTCCTTACCCTAGCCCTCTTTGAATCTGACACCACAACGCCGGCCCTCACCTTCTCAACCACCGGGACCCAGCTGCTCCCGTTACTCATCCTATAGTGGGAGCAGCGGCGCAGGGAAGGCTTAATGGTCCAAATATAGCAACTATGGTTGCTATTTAAAGCCGCTGCTGGCGTCTTATCAATGCCCCCTGAAATGTGAACGCAGCACAGAGCCAGCAGGCTCCATGGTACACACTGGGGGTGTGATGTTATACAATACCACTTCTATTCCAACTGGGTGACGGCGATGAGGTCATTTGGTGGGATGTTATGATGCATTATATTATGCATTGTACCATTTGCTATTTTAAAGTATTTGACATGAGGGTCATGTTATGAAAAATGTTGCGTCAAGCCAATTATTCTCTGCCTCTGACGTGTTAAAGAGTGTTGAAATCATGAACAGGATTAAATCAAAACAAAGCTGAACCATGTCAAAACTATTAATGGCAGCAACAACTGGCCTTATATGGGTTCACTTTATATAAAGTACGTATGGAGTAATGCTCCGGTCAAATCTGAACAAATACGATCAAGAGGGAGAGCAATATCAAACCACACTACCACCAGTAACCTCTATTCATCCTTTTGCTAACAATCCAAGATCCAAGATGCCTAAGACAGTTAGTGCTTCCCACAAGTCAAAAGTCCCTGACACACCATTCCGACTGCCGAAATCGCTGGCAGAAAAGGCAGGCGGACCGATTTGGTCATGGCCGATTCAACATGTGCAATCGGCTGTGCAAACATGTGCAAACAGACATGTGCAAACAAACATGTGCAAACCGACATGTGCAAACCGACATGTGCAAACCGACGGCCGATCGCACAGCACACACACCGAACAGACTCGGGTCACCCAGCTCGCCAGACTGTCTGACGACCGATAATCTTGGTTGGTGTGTCAGGGCCTAAAGGGATCTCTAAAAGGGGAGTGGGACTCCAGCCGAGGAGTTAAAACAAAAAACGCATCTGACCGGATCGAGGAGGGCGCCGGCCTACAGCCGGTAAACGTCCGTCAACGCGTTGTCCGTTGCACGGACACACATCGCAAGGTTTGAGGTGGCAGATTCATGAGCAAGTAACACATCTACGAAAAAAAAACGAAACAGGTGACTAAATGATTATTGCACATGACGGGGCCCACAGCACGGGGGAGTCCAGGGAGGCTTGGTGACCCACCGGCCCCCCATCCACGCATCCACGCATCCACGCCGACGCCTCAGACACCCGGGCTACGACGCCGGCCCGCACCATCCAGAGGCAGCGCGCGTTTTGATTCCAACTCGGTGGCTGCAAAGCACCGCCGGCACCACAAACTCCGCATCCCCCCCCCCCCCCCCCTCCCCGCCGCCTCACTGGCGACCTCCGGGGGGGGGGGGTTTATTTATTTATTTATTTATTGGGACGGGTGTAGCCCATCTGGTGCAGCTTCCTCAGGAGGATCTGCGTGAGGTCGAAGGTGGTGAAGCTGATGCCCACGGCGATGGGGCCCTTCACCCAGTTCATGCTCAGGCCCTTGTAGAGGCCGCGCACCACGCCCTCCTCCGCCACGATCTCCCGCATGGTGCCGGCGATGGTGCCGTAGGTGTGGCCCGTCACGCCCGCCGTCTGCATGCGCCGGCGCACCACGTCCAGCGGGTAGGACGCCGACTGGCCCAGCAGGCCCGCGCACGCCCCGAACGCCAGCCGCTCGTAGGAGTAGGGCTGCGGGCGGCCGCTGCGCTCTGCAGGGGCGAGGGGAGAGAGGGGAGCCATCAGAGAGAGGGGGGGGAGATGCATTGGGAACTCTTCAAGGAGAGATGGGGGGGGGGGGGGGGGGGGGAGAGGGGAGCCATCAGAGAGAGGGGGGGGGGAGATGCATTGGGAACTCTTCAAGGAGAGATGGGGGGGGGGGGGGGGGGGCGTACCTGCGTGCAGCTTCTTGAGGGTCTCGTAGGTGAAGAAGCTGATGCCTGCGTAGGGCACCACGCCCAGGATGGTGGGGGTGAAGCCTCTGTACAGCGTCTTCAGGCCCTCCTCCCGCGAGATCCGTCCGAACACGTGCACGATGTTACCGTACCTGTGGGGAGCCGGTGAGATGCCAGGGGGAGAGAGACGTGAGCCTTAGTGGCGCCGGCAATGAAGTAGTGGGTTCAAGGAAGGACGTGACGTCTCTGAACCGAGACATCAACCGACCTTTCTTTTCTGAGGTTGAGTTTTAAAAAGGTCCCGTGACACGGCACCAGGTGTGAGTGGGATTAGCCGTTACAAGCCGTTTTGGAAATCTGCCCCTTCTGACATCACAGGTGGGTGTGTCCACCTAGATGTGTGTGCTGTGATAGATCGGTCTAACCAGCCTACCCCAGTGGACTGTAGCAAACGTTGCTCATCTCATCCGTCACACATCTAGGTGGACACGCCCACCTGTGATGATCTAATCGCGCCACACCTGGTGGGTGGCGTGTCATGGGATCCTTTAAATATCGACATTTGACACTTTTCAGTTAGTGGGGACAAGACCGGCCTTACATTTCTTTGGGTGTGACTGCCATCCTCGCACGTACCATGTCCAAAGGATAGGTCAACATGGCGGCTGTGGTACCTGCCATGGAGCCGGCCAGTAACCGCGGAACCGGAGGCAGGACCCTTGGAAGCGAGAACATCAGGAGAACATCAGGAGAACATCAGGAGAACATCAGGAGAACATCAGGAGAACGCCTTATTAAAATCGGCCAAGTTGCTGCAATATTAGGATACCTTTTGTAATTAAGCACTGTAAAACAAAAACATATATTTCTGTACTTTTCTCTGCTTTCAGTCTTTAAAGGGGGACATATTATACCATGAGTGTGATTCGCCGTTACAGGCCGTTTTGAAAATGTGCCGCTTCTGACATCACAGGTGGGCGTGTCCACCTAGATTGTGTGACGGATAGATGAGCAACGTTTGCTACAGTCCACTGGGTAGGGCTGGTTAGACTGATCTATCACAGCACGCATCTAGGTGGACACGCCCACCTGTGATGTCAGAAGCGGCACATTTTCAAAATGGCTTGTAACGGCGAATCACACTCACACCTGGTGGCATAACATGTCCCCTTTAAGCAATTTAAAAAACATTGTATTTGTATTATTAAACACGCACACAAGTTAAGTCTGTTAAAAATGAAAATCAATGTAGAACCTTTTAGTTGCAATGCATGTTTTTGTATGCATACTGTTGGGAAAAACAGTCTAACCCTAACCCTAGTTACTTGACCAGATAAAATGAGACGATGAGAGGTGATAAAGTCTGTCAGCACGAGGGCCTCGGATTTATTGAGTAAAGTGGCAAAGGTAATACTGATTCATAAAGCGTGAGAGATCGAATATTCTACGTCCCCTAACAGCGCTGAGGTCGCCTGGAGCTTCGCCTCCGTGGAAGTTCTGCTTCAGAAGAGCACACCGTGATCCGGTGCACGTGAAACTTATAGTATCTTTCCTAGCCAGGTGTGTGTGGTAGACTTTGTGTGGGTTATCGAGGGTTCTCTTGTCCCTGAGCCTCCGGGTTGTGTTGTCTTTCTGTGTGATATGTGTGTCCTCGCCATCTAGCTGTGGCAGAGTGTTCTCCGCAGACCGATAGGGAGGGGGCTCGAGGGTCATCTTGACCCTCTTGAATGTGTGGTGTGTTGTGTTCGTTAGGTTTGGACCCAGAGTTGACTATATTCGTAATGTAATAATAATAATAATCAATTGAATTTATCTAGCGCTTTTCTAGACACTCAAAGTGCTTTACAGTGAAGGGGGGACCTCACTAACCACCACCAATGTGTAGCACCCACTTGGGTGATGCACGGCAGCCAATCGGCGCCAGAACGGTCACCACACACCAGCTTGAGGTGGAGAGTGAGGGAATTAATGAATGAGCCAATTAAATATATAGTAATGTGTCCGTTAGGTTATTTTTGCCCATCAATACCATTGTACCGGTCACTAGTACTACTCACTTTCCTTGGAAGCCGTATATCCCCCCCAGTAATATCTTGTACTGCTCGTGAGCGCAGAACTGGATGGCAGCGTAGGGGATGACCCGCACCATGGTGGCAGAGTTCCCCCGCCACAGGCTGAGGAAGCCATCCTTCAGGTAGGTGCGGTAGATCAACCTGTAGGCCTCCTGGGAGACACACACAAAACACAAAGTATCAGTGTCAGTTGAACACACACACACCCACACACAAAGTGTGTGGGTGTGTGTTTCGCTATGAAAGAGATCTCAAATGTCAGATGTGCGTCAACCTACCTTGGCAGAAAATCTTGCGGAAGACACTGAAATAAAGAAAACGACACACACACACACACACACACACGTAAACATTGGATTCATGATACCCCTGACCAAAAAAAAATAAAAATAAAAATAAAATCGATGGAGCATTTATTGAAGCGGAAACATGATGAACAGATTCTCCAGAACATCCCATGAAGTTTGGTAGCTTGCCTTGGAAGATGATCTTGGTTCTGTCCAACGGCGCTACAGCTGTCTTGGCCAGCGCCCCCGCTAGAGCGCCCGACAGCAGCGAGTTGAGGACAGATGGTGTTGGCTGCAGACGGACAGACGGACACCGCTTAGAATCACCACCCAGTTAGCAGAGACACGGTGTTCAAATCAACCACTCAAACACAGGTGCACACACACACACACACACACACAGATATACAGAGAGAAAGACACACACACACACACACACACACACACACACACACAGATATACAGAGAGAAAGACACACACACACACACACACACACACACACACACACACACACACACACACACACACACACACACACACACACACACACACACACACACACACACACACAGAGAAAGACACACACACACACACACACACACACCTTACCTCGGAATGACTGGAGGAGGCCGATGGCAACACTTCTCCCGCTGTGTGTGCTGCCCGTCTGTCCTGGACACCATTACCCATCCCCGAGAGCTACACACTGCCGGCCCTGGGTGTGCTCATGTACTCCGGCCAGCAGGAGGCAACAGCCGCGGTTGCGTGCAGCTCAACTGTTGGTTGGGAGACAGTGGGAATGGGGTTCTAGGAGAGGGAGAGCGAGAGACAAATGAGGAAAGTCCAAATGAAAAAAAGGAGCAGGAGATATGGGTTTAAAATAGTAATGAAATATGCAGCTGACAAGTCAAGTTGGGAAACTTTCGATGTATTGGGCTAGGAATTGATCAATGCTTAAAGATAATTGTCCCTAGGAAAAGTAGTTATTGTTGCTTGGTCGAGAGAGGAACCATTCTCACCAATCAAATGGTTTGTCTGGTGTAATGGAAAAATTCATGTTGTTTAGTTTTAATACTTTAAGCTATTCAGGGAGTGTTAACTAGTGTCATCTCGTTACCCTTTGTTAACCTTTTGACTGTGACCCCTTATGTTTACGAGAAAAACTCCTGTGCGTCAACATTTCCCTCAGTTTCACACAGGCTGTGTGAAACTGTATTCTGGCCTCACTCTGCACTGCAGTGTATGCACACATTAAAATAGGTCAATTATCTACAACTATTGTGTGGTTTATTGCATTTAGAAGTCCTAGACCTAATATCTCATAAAGAAATTGCCACGACACTAGGCTTGGAATTTGAAAGCGGTGGACCACAACAGCAGAGGAAAACACCCATCATCCACCCACACACTCTTTGGTAAGAGTGTTATGTTCTCGTTTGTTCCATTGAATAAGAACCATTAGCAAATAAGAAATAAAACATCGAGCACTCACAAGCCCATTTAGTAGGGCTATGGCCTTATGAGTGGGTCATTCTTTAACCACGGTACGACGGATGGGGGGTAAGGTTCACTGGAGAGCGATATGACTCTCGGGAAAAACTACAGGGGGCGTTTCAGGAGATTGTTTATACAATGCTTTTGTAAAAGCTGTGTTATGCAAGAACCTATGGCCAATGCATACACCCAGCCCTACTTCCTCCCCACACCCAAAGAAAGACTTTAATGAAAGCATTAATTCAATGTCTGTTACTTCCACTGTACATTATTTGATCTTCCGAGTTACCAGCACGTTTTGTATTTGATGTTCCTGCCAGTCTGATATATAATTTGCCAACTTTTAGACGGGAAGTCTAAAAGTCCGAGTTGAGATAACAGAACGGGAATAAAACAACTCTAATGGCTTGCCCCTAAAGTCATTCAAAAACTTTGAGATTCAATAAAAAAAAAATATGATAATGGTACTGGCATGTTTTGTCTAGAATCTAGACAAAACATGCCAGTACCATATCATATTTTTTGGAGGATCTAGACTCTAGATCCTTCATATGCATTTGATTGTATTCATGCTGCATTTTAAACTGAGTGTGTGTGTGTGTGTGTGTGTGTGTGTGTGTGTGTGTGTGTGTGTGTGTGTGTGTGTGTGTCAGTACTGAGGTCAAATAGCCTATTTGTGTGCGTTACTCTGCCGATCAATAATACAGTGTTTACGAGGAGGACGCTGCAGAAGCATTGCCATTTGCCAGCCGACCTTCCTTCCACATTAACCTTCATGATCCTCGCGATGACAGCCAGACAGAGAACCTGAGCCATCAGTGTTGGCGATAAATACCAACACAACACTCGTTACACACAGATACACCACCTCTTAAGTAGTTTAACATACAACACTGCGCTCGTCGAGGAGGGAGATGTCTAGCACTCGACAGTCAACAGTTAAGTACACGGTGCCTTCCAGCTGGCTTACCTTAATCGTGAATTACACCCTGGTTGGTGTAGTTATGCTGTATGATGTGGTGTCTCCTATTCGTTAGCAAGTTGCTAACCAACTCTGCACTACGAATTCCGCAGCGTTAGCTATTCTGTATAACATGAAAAGGGTAATTCCTGGACCTTTCCCCCAATACGGACGTGGAGGTTTTTGCAGAAATTGCTCAAGCCGTTACATAAACTTTCTCCATAGTGTTTTCCTGCACTCATTTCTCCAACAGTGACTTTGAGTGACTAGAATAGTCCATGCTGTTATCTAGCTATCTGGAGTCGCTGCTGTCACCGATCAACAGCAAGGGCGAGCCCAGTGGCATTGTGGGAAATGGAGTCCGTCAGTTAGCATTATGCCTGTCTCTCGCTATAGCTTTGATAGGTCCATTCGATGGGCGTGAAAAGGAGGAGAGATTTAGAGAGACTTCTTTATATCCTCTAGAAAAACGAAGTAAATGTCTTGAATGGCTTTGCCAATCAAATTGAAAGGCTCCTGCAATCCGCTATGGGCCCGACCCATAGCGGTAAAAAAAGAATCATGCCATGCGAATTAATCAACTCAAATATTATTAGACAATAGTAAGGAGACACCCACGGGCAAATTCGAGATAAACACAGCTTTAACTCCAATACCAACTTTAATTGCATCTAAACATCCAGAGATGCATTCTACATACATACATACATACAAATTATACAAAATTATATTAAGCAATTGGGAAAAGTGTGAAAGCATAATGCAAAAATAAAACCCAATGGAATACAACATTTGTAACAATATTGAGTTGACCACTGCTTATGACACACTTGGAAATTAAGAGTGACCACTTTGCAGGGAAGGGAATTCCACACACTTGCCAATGACATTAATTTTGATTAAGAGGCTTCCAGCGGTAGTGCGTGCTCCTTTTCGGGAGTTTCCATGGAAGGCTCCTCTTCAGTAGGTGAGGCTGCCCTTCTTCCCCGTCCACAGCTCTTTGAGCTCCACCTCGCAGCCCAGGTCTCGGAGGGCCGCCTTGAACACGTCCCCGAGGTCCCCGTGGGTCTGCAGCGCCTGGGCTATCAGCGGCTGGGCCCCCATCTCCAGGATCGGCTGGCAGAAGTGTTCCGTGCTGCTCACCAGGTTCCTCAGCAGCATGCACGCCTGTCTCTGTTTTGGGAGGAAATCAAGGAAACATCCGGGTGGATTGGTTCGGCGTCAGGCAAGAAGGCACTAAAAAGGGTTTTATTTTTCATAAAGGAATGTATTGGGTTACTGTGTTGCTCTCAATGGTACCTGCACGTTAACCACATCCGGGTGTGTCCTCATACACTGGACCGCTGCAAGAGTACCTCCGTTCTCCATGATGACTTTGCAGTTTTTGGGCTTACGCAGGGCCAGGACAGAGAGACAGGCGCTGCCCTGCTCACACACCTACCACGGAGAAACATACTTTTAAGGGGTTGTTCCATTTACCATTTGTTTTCTACCAGATATTTCTGCGCGACAATGTACTCACATATGGGTTGCCCATATGTCTGTTCATGGCAATGACGATGAGCGGGACCCCGCCGGCGTTTACCACGGCGTCTTTGACGTCGTCGTTCCCCGCGATAGCTTTTAACGCGCAGAAAACCTGCCGGACCAACTCCTGAACGAGAGGAAAACATGCAAGCGTTATTCAGGGAAATGTGACGTCTAAGATGAAGAAACTGTGTCAAGAAGTGTCCATTTGGGTGAGCTACCTGGGACTCGTAGCTGTCTACAAGCAAAGTCATCATGAATTTTAGTCCTCCCAAATCACAGATGTCTTGACAATATTCATTCCTCACGGCCAGTCGGGACAGAGTAGCACACAGTTCACTCAGCACAGAGGTATTATCCGCATGAGCTGCAAGTAAACAAAAGAAGCAAATACATGACATATGTCAAATTGTAATAACAAATCCAAAAAGGAGGTTGCCCACAATTTTGTGGCGATCCTTCATTTAAAATTGTACCTTTAGCAGCCTCAGTTATGATCTTCAATCCATTGTGGTCCTGAACAATCATCTTGGCGTGCTCGTGGGCGTTCCCGAACGCAACTCTGATGTCGTCATCAAAGGTCATGTACCGGAGAGTGGCACACGCCTCTTTGACCAGCTCGCCGCATTCCGTGTTACGGCTGATGGCGCCGGTAAGCAGAGAAAGCACTCCCGCTTTCACCAAATCCTGCCTGTTCTGCTCGTGCTTCAAGCAGCAGTGACGTATGGTGCGGAAGCCAACAGACGTGACGGCGGGGTCTTCTCGATACTTGTTCAGGATCAGTATGAGGAGGGTTTGACCCTCTGCGTTCAAAGAGTCTGGCTGTCCATTGGTCAGTGCAGACAGGGCAGAGAGAGAAGCCATCACGCCTTCCTTGTCCTCCACACTCCTTTTGCAGCAGGAAAGGATGACGGGATACGCATCTTTTGTAGAAGCCAGGTGCCGCTGGGCAAATCCGATGGAACACTGCTCTGTGAAGCGTTTTAGGTCGGGAATTATCTCGCTCTCTGCGGAAATAGTTGTTACGTCACCGCTGTTTTTTAGGGCGTCCAGTGCCTTTAAGAGAAAAATAATGGGATGCAATGAGCAGATGAAGGTATTTGGTATTTTATTTGGGTATTTTAGTAGTGCGCACACAATCTTCTAAATAACCTATTCCAGACTCACCTGTAAGACCTCGTGAACTTGCGTTTGGTCCCCTTGTTTGTCCTCAGATGTAACTGGTACAGCTTTGACAATACAGGTAAGATCCACACCTGCATTCATAGTACACATATTGGCCAACAAGTGAAAACCTATCATTGACTTTTTCACACTATTAGCCTATATTGTTATTAACATTAACTTCCCTCAAAAGTAACAGGAACGCAAAATAACTACAACTTAGATAAACCTCACTG
Source organism: Micromesistius poutassou (assembly GCF_964030765.1). Taxonomy (NCBI): domain Eukaryota; kingdom Metazoa; phylum Chordata; class Actinopteri; order Gadiformes; family Gadidae; genus Micromesistius; species Micromesistius poutassou. The sequence goes on from NC_140286.1 coordinate 1,256,779, forward strand.
ACACAATCTAGCAGACTACTCATTTCGATTATGGTGGTATTTAGATCAACATGTAGAGTAGACCATGGAAAGATGAATGTGTGTGTGTGTGTGTTAGAGAGAGAGGGTTGCTTGTTTAAACGTTACCTTGAGAATCAAACTGCTCCACAGCATCCTTCAAAGCAGCATCAGCATCCATCTCGAAATCATCCATGTTTTCTTTGACAACCGCATCGAAGGTTTCCTGTGTGATCCTACGTCTTGCCATGGTCACAGCGTTAAGTTATCTAACTTGGACTGTTATTTTAACCTGGTGAGAATGTTCACCGATGTTATACACAACAACCAGTGGATCCCAAACCTGACTGGGCAACAATGACGCCGAGTAAACGTGGGCGCCGCCAGTTAAGATGTTGGCGCAAGATATGAACGGCCAGAATGTAAAGTTACCGGTGTTCGGCTCTGCTCGTTACAGCTCAGGTAAAAGACAGTAATGACGGAGGGATAGCAACGATACCAATAGAAAATCCCAAAAGACGTGAGCACATCTGTTATAAGCAGAGTCTGTTGTGACCAAACCCCCTAGCAAAGACAGATAACTCGTAACATGGGTGTGTGAATGCACGCAGTTGCGTTTCCAGAATATCAAGCGCCGTACATAATGTCCCGCTTTCAAATATGTCCGGCTTCAAATGATTCGATCAAAACGTTCCGCAATCACACGCAATTCCATTTTCTTTTTTCATTTTATGCTAGATAAACCAGTCAAATAACAGTATCGCTGATCTGAAGTAGTAGAAAAATCGCCACATGGTTATAAATGTTGCAAATATTGTATATTCAGCATGGTTGGTGGCGTCAACATTGGCTTTAATTCTGAAAATACCGGACCGGATGTGGCCGGCTAACAGACGACCTCGACAAAAAAAAAATTGAACCATTTTCCCCCGAAGGTTTGTTGTTGTTTTGTTGTCAGACCGTTAAAATGGCGACAGCCACAGAAGCCCCGGAGTCGTGGTACCTGGCCCTTCTGGGGTTCGCGGAGCACTTTCGCACGTCGAGTCCGCCCAAGATACGCCTGTGTGTCCATTGTTTGAAAGCCGTGTTTCAGTTCAAGCCGACCCAGAGGATAGAGGCCCGGACGCATCTCCAGCTCGGCTCGGTGCTGTACCAACACACCAAGAACATCGAACTGGCCCGGACTCATCTGGAGAAAGCGGTGAGGAGGAGGAGGAGATCAGCACATCGGATAAAGAGAAAGCTCAGATCAGAAACACATTGCCCCACTACGCACTGAAGCTGTTTAAATAATCCAGGGGGGAAAAGCAGACATTTGTCAAACTTAACATCACGGGGTTGATTCTGTGGTTCATCACGGGGTTGATTCTGTGGGGGACCAGCTTCTTCTTTTTTATTATTGAAAATTAAATCAAACCGTTTCTCTTTCCCCCCCCCCCCAACAGTGGTTCATCTCCCAACAAGTATCCTTTTCAATGTTCAAAATGTGAGAGGTAAAGTATGCGTGTATCTTAGAGAACTACAAATATACACAATTAAAGGTAAACAGTAGTCCTTCATCAACGCTCTCAGATCCCTCAATTCGAAGATGTCCAATTCGAGGCAGCAAGTCTTCTGTCAGAGCTATACTGTCAGCAGGTATGTTCATAATACATAATATCTATTCTCCAACCAGTGTGAAACATGTATCTTTTGTAACATCAGAGTATATGGCTATCTACCACGGTGGAGGAATTACATGGGATCAGGATGTTGGGGCATGTTGCTCTGCTTTTATTAGATGATGAACTTCTGGTTATTAAGGTGTATTCTGTATTTTTTGCAAACAATAACAACAACAACCTTTTTGGTCCAAATAACAAAATGGGTCTTTATTTTTTCATCCTCCTTATTTTTAGTATTAGTTTAGAATATAAAAAAGTTGCTCAACTTCTCACCCTTCAAGTAGGCTTTACGAATCACTGAAAAGAACCGTCTACAAATGATCTGTCCTTAAAGTCTTGCTTTCCCCTGCCATGTTGAACCTCACCTGTCCCGCTCTGGTCCCAGAACCTGGTGGACTCGGCCAAGCCACTGCTGCGCAAGGCCATCCAGATCTCTCAGCAGACGCCCTACTGGCACTGCAGACTGCTGTTCCAACTCGCCGTAAGACAACCATAGTCCCCTATTACAGGTTCCTGTTGGGTTGAATTGTATAGACACCTGTTGTAATGTTGTTTTATGTGCTTTGTACCGTCTCTCTCTCTCTCTCTCTCTCTCTCTCTCCCTCTCCTGCAGCAACTGCACACCCTAGAGAAGGACCTGGTGTCCGCATGCGACCTTCTAGGGGTAGGGGCGGAATATGCAAGGGTCGTAGGCTCGGAATACACCAGGTCAGCCCATCATTACCACAACCCTTTTAAGATATGACCCATTTTCGCATTTTTTCCGACATTGAAATATATTCTTAGATATTTTTCTAATCATTTTTTTGTTCTGTTGCAGAGCACTCTTCTTACTGAGCAAAGGAATGGTAAGATTAAAAAACACATTTTCCGTTCAAAGTGTATAGAAATATGTGTTGTGCTCATTGCTTTTGAATCCATGTCGCTTTGGTTACAGCTGCTGCTGATGGAGCGCAAGCTGAGCGAGGTGCACCCTCTGCTCACCCTGTGCAGTACCATCGTGGAGAACTGGCACGGGAACCCCATCCAGAAGGAGTCCCTCAGGGTCTTCTTCCTGGTGCTCCAGGTCACACATTACCTGGATGCCGGACAGGTGCGGGGCGACAGTTGGTCTGGGCATGCTTTTATTTTGAAGTATGGATTAGTGCCATATATATATATACTGTATATTCACTCTTCTGGGGGAATCTTTTTCAAGGAAGGTGTAGTGGCTTTATTGAGAGAACCGAACCCTATTAACATTGTTTTGTAAGGTATTATTTTGTCGTAAGCGTTTTAGATGAACTGTGTTTTCTGTCTTTTATAATGCAAAGCATCATGCTGCCTGTGTTTCTATTAGATCAAGAGTGTGAAGCCGTGTCTGAAGCAGCTGCAGCAGTGCATCCAGACCATCTCCACGCTGCATGACGACGAGATCCTGCCCAGCAACTCGGCCGACCTCTTCCACTGGCTGCCCAAGGAGCACATGTGTGTGCTGGTGTATCTGGTGGGTTTGTGTGTGCACGCACACACGCACACGCACGCACGCGCACACACACACACACACACACACACACACACACACACACACACACACACACACACACACACACACACACACACACACACACACACACACACATTTAAATGCTTTGTGATGATTTGGATCCACAAATGATCCAAATCACCGTGAAATGATTTGGATCCACATTTACAAAGAGGGCAAGTTATTACACCATACACTTAAGGATAAACAAAACATCTTTGCCTCCAGATTCACACACACACACACACACACACACACACACACACACACACACACACACACACACACACACACACACACACACACACACACACACACACACACACACACACACACACACACACAGCCCTCTCATAAAACTGATATTAGAGGTGTGAGATAATGTGCTATTTGCATCACAGGTATTTCCTTTATGTCTTTATGTTCTCTTTGTGTCTTTATCTGTCAGGTCACCGTAATGCACTCCATGCAGGCCGGCTACTTGGAAAAGGCCCAGAAGTACACAGACAAAGCGTTGATGCAGCTGGAGAAGCTGAAAAGTAGGTGGTTTTCTTTTCACAGCTGCTTTCCACCCCATAGTGACTAGGAGTGGCGGTGTGTAGAGTTTTGATGTCGATTCGTCGTAGTGAACTTGTGATGTTGATGTGTAGTAGCAGCGTTGGGATATGTGGATGTGTAGCGTTGTGATGTTAGTGTGTAGCGTTGTGATGTTGATGTGCAGTAGCAGCGTTGGGATATGTGGATGTGTAGCGTTGTGATGTTAGTGTGTAGCGTTGTGATGTTAGTGTATAGAGTTGTGATGTGTAGTGTAGTGATGTGTAGCGTTGTGATGTTAGTGTGTAGCGTTGTGATGTTGATGTGTAGTAGCAGCGTTGGGATATGTGGATGTGTAGCGTTGTGATGTTAGTGTGTAGCGTTGTGATGTTAGTGTATAGAGTTGTGATGTGTAGTGTAGTGATGTGTAGTGTTGTGATGTTAGTGTGTAGCGTTGTGATGTTAGTTTGTAGAGTTGTGATGTGTAGTATAGTGATGTGTAGCGTTGTGATGTTAGTGTGTAGCGTTGTGATGTTGATGTGTAGTAGCAGCGTTGGGACATGTGGATGTGTAGCGTTGTGATGTTAGTGTGTAGCGTTGTGATGTTGATGTGTAGTAGCAGCGTTGGGATATGTGGATGTGTAGCGTTGTGATGTTAGTGTGTAGAGTTGTGATGTGGAGGTGTAGTGTTGAGATGTTAGTGTGTAGTGTTGTGATGTTAGTGTGTAGTGTTGAGATGTTAGTGTGTAGTGTTGTGATGTGTAGCGTTGTGATGTTGGTGTGTAGAGTTGTGATGTTAGTGTGTAGCGTTGTGATGTTGGTGTGTAGAGTTGTGATGTTGGTGTGTAGAGTTGTGATGTTGGTGTGTAGAGTTGTGATGTGAACGTCTAGTGTTGTTATGTGTTGCGTTGTGATGTTGGTGTGTAGCGTTGTGATGTTAGTGTGTAGAGTTGTGATGTTAGTGTGTAGTGTTGTGATGTTAGTGTGTAGCGTTGTGATGTGGAGGTGTTGTGATGTGTGTGTAGTGTTGTGATGTTGGTGTGTAGCGTTGTGATGTTAGTGTGTAGAGTTGTGATGTGAACGTCTAGTGTTGTTATGTGTAGCGTTGTGATGTGGAGGTATAGTGTTGTTATGTGTAGCGTTGTGACGTGGAGGTATAGTGTTGTTATGTGTAGCTTTGTGATGTGGAGGTATAGTGTTGTTATGTGTAGCGTTGTGACGTGGAGGTATAGTGTTGTTATGTGTAGCGTTGTGATGTGGAGGTATAGTGTTGTTATGTGTAGCGTTGTGACGTGGAGGTATAGTGTTGTGATGTGGATGTGTATTGTAGTGATGTGTAGCGTTGTGATGTTAGTGTGTACAGTTGTGATGTGAACGTCTAGTGTTGTTATGTGTAGCGCTGTGATGTGTAGATTGATGTTGTGGATGCGTTGTGATGTTGGTGTGTAGCGTTGTGATGTGAATGTCTAGTGTTGTTATGTGTAGCTTTGTGACGTGGAGGTATAGTGTTGTTATGTGTAGCGTTGTGACGTGGAGGTATAGTGTTGTGATGTGTAGGTTGACGTTGTGGATGCGTTGTGTTCCAGTGCTGGACAGCAGTCCCATCCTGCCGACGTTTCAAGTCATCCTCCTGGAGCACATCATCATGTGCCGGCTGGTAACGGGACACAAGGCTACAGCTTTGCAAGAGGTGGGTTGTCCCACCATTGTTGTTGTGTGATTGGTCGAGAGGTTAAAGCAGTATTAGTCGATTTTCTGACCCACTTAAAGACAGACAGTACACTCCGAAGCAATCTTGTAAAACAAGCTGCCGTTGAGTGAACCCGCTGCCCTAGCTGTGTCTTAACATTTTTTTTTTTGTTTAATCCTACCCACAACTGCAGTGAGGGGGAAGCCGATAGAGAGAAAATGTCGGTTTCTGGTGGCCCATTGTGGCGTTGAATAGTTGACCTTATGACCCGGAGACAACATCCTGGATTAGTCAAGTTGAAAACGTAGATTATTGCAGTTTTACGAAAAAGAAAGGCTTATTGAATATCCCTCATATTTTTGGTGTTTGATACCAATAAAATTGCGCACTGCTTTCTAAGGGTTGAACGATATGGTAAATAATCTGTGGTAATAATCTAATATTGCCATTGCAATTTAGTATGCGATTTTTCTTTTTTTAAAGTTCCTTATCTTCTGTATTATTCACTAAACACAAGCAATAAATCATGACCAACACAACATTGGATAGAGTCGACATATAAACTGCTCTTTGCTGTTGGCCAGGCATACGTGCTATTATGCAATTAGATGAATTGATGCATTCATGCAATTTATATTCAAAAAATAAAAACTAACCACAAATCTTACTGATCTCCAGTCAGTAACAGTCACAAATCTAAAAAAACTATAGTGCAGAAATAATTTTAAGAAAAAATAACAAAAACGTGTCTCTACCGCTCTAAAAATATGTAGATATCTCAAAGTTGTTGTAATAAACATGAAATATGTAAACATGTCCATGGACGACGAGAAAAGCGCTCTTTTTAGCTCCAGCCTCCTCAGGTTTTTGTCAGGTTTTCTTTTTCCACAAATCAAAGCGTAGCGTGGCCAGTGGTTTTCTCCGTCCACTGCTCTCACACGCGTGTCACGTGAGCTTACAGTAGCGTCGTCTACACGTTAACCCCACGTGGCCCTGGTGTTTCAGATTCCGACCCTCTGATTGGTTCGACGTTAATAATAACACTTTATTTTTATCTCAGCCTTTGCGATTGGGAAATTGCGTATCGCATTACATTGCGATGTCAGTTTGAATCTGATTAATAGTTTATCCATACTGCCTACCTAAAAAAAACAGAAATAAAGCTATGAAAAAGTTGTGGGTCAATGTTTTCATGTTGATTTGGGCTAAAGCCAATATAGCACTTTGTATGTTTTTAACCAGATGAGTATAGATCTGCTGTATTCACGTCTAGACAATCTGCAACGGCAGATATTTTCTTTGCATTTCTATGTTTAGAGCACAATACAGTAGCTGTCTAACATTTGCAGCCTAAAGCACGTTGAATTGGACGTGGCTTTGCCAGTCCAACGATAGGATAACCGAGTTGTGTTTTCCCGGGTCTGTGTGTAGATCTCCCAGGTGTGCCAGCTGTTCCACCAGTCGTCCCGGCTGTTCAATAACCACGCTGCCCAGCTTCATACGCTCCTGGTAAGTGCACGGAAACTGTACTTTACCACATGCACCTGCAAAACACTACAAAATGCACATTAATCAAGGAAATTAAACAAGCAATGCATAACAAAACAAAAAATGGAAAAACCTTTTTGGTTTATTCGTGAGCAGGGGGTTACCACGGCGAGCCACACAAAGCCAGAAATGAAAGACAAAAGAGGGGAGAAGGATGAAGAATGAAGAATGGTTGCATTACTGACTACTTAGTGGATGGACACTGTGCGCAGGTGTTTCTCCCGTTCCCTTATCAAAGTCCTCTAACAGGCAGGCTGTTCCCGTGTTCAGCTATCCCTCCATCCCATATCCCAAGAGAAGCAGGCTGCTGTGCACTCCCCCTCCAGTTAAATAGAATTTGTCTTTTAGAAGATAAGCCATAGAGGCAAAACAAGTCTGTTAATTATGGTATCGAGACAGTATTAAACAAACTTGGCGGTATATATTCACTTAAAGAAGAACCCAACGACTGCGCTTTTGTTGAGAAGAAATGTTTTTTTCGCCGCTCGGTGTTGCGTCACCCAGTTGTTGCTATGATTACTTGGGGCATATCCAGTAACGTCCAGAGGCATTCTGGTCTGAACCCGTCGGTGACACCCTTTTGGAAATCGACTAATTACAGTTTGCAAGTTAATATATGCTCCGCTCCGAATCATTGAGTGTATCGTCCTGATTCTCACACATGTAAAAAGAGCTCAAAGCTGGCCTTTTTAAATTGAATTCCACCGAGCAGTAGTGAAAGATATATTAAGGTCATGCTCCCAAGTCAGCTGGACGGAAGATTATGCATTTAGGGCAGCCTTAAACATTAAAGGCCCCTACCCACCCACCCCCCCTTCAGGGAGGAGAGGGGGGTAGGGGCTGAGGTCAGCTTTGATGATCGTGTAGTTTGGGGGATCTCAAGTCACGCCATTTTTCCGCCCACGTCAATTGCGGGGGCAGAGATTTTTTTTTTTTTCAGCCGTGTTCAATATTTTGAGGCCGGACTTCTGTAAATTGAGGGGGACTGAGAATGTTACGGTGGCAACAGCCAATTAGGACAAACTTTGCTACGGATGACTCAGATACTATCGGGATTCTAATGTTGACAATCACACGTAAAACCATAATTTTCTTCCTTGTAATTTAAACTACTGACTCAGTATTTACTGGAGCAACAAGTCATATTTTCCAAACGTGCAAGAATCCAGGGTTGAGACATTTTGTTTCAGTGGAAATTACTTTAATCAGAGAGGTGACTATAAATCCAGCTGCTACTTGGCAAATACACCTCGCAGACCTCTCCTTCCCGTCTACGTGGGTGGAAGTTCTCCAATGCGATTTGGCGAGTTTTCAGAGAAGACCCAGAGTTTATCTGGCAGTAGAGACTTCATGTGTGCACCGCCTGAATGCTTCCCGGTCTCCTAGTGTGGACCAGAGACCAGAGGGCCAGGCTGGACTGTGCGTCAAGACCGGTCGTGTAGTGCAGTCGTTAACCCTTAACCTTTTTGGCCCGTGACCCCATTTCTAGTTCTGAAAATGTTTGTGATCCCCAACTTTAACCTTTTGTCCATGTGCTTCAACACAAGTAGTCTATACCCAAACAACATCTACCGTTACTATCAATGTCCTGGTGATGTGTTCTCCTCCCTCTACTATACACTAGGTAGTAGGCCTGGGCAATAAAACAATTAATTATCGTATTGTGATAGACTTTTGATCAATATCAATATAAAACATGTTCAATATATATAGATAAGAGACTGGACCACCGAATCTGGCAGCTGGGTTTGTTACACAATCATGGTTACATACTTATTTACAGTGTTTTTCATTGTTGTATCGACATTGGAGTATATATCAATGAAGAACAGTGGAAGGACATTAAGTGTTAAACAGAAGTGTTTAAAGGTCCCATGGCATGCTATTTTATGGATGCTTTAATATAGGTGTTAGTGGGCCCCTAATACAGTACTTGAAGACGTTCAAGAAATTCAGCCTTGGTGCAGAGTTACAGCCACTACGAGCCAGTCCCACAATGAGCTCTCCACAAACTGTTGCTGTTTTTAGAGGCGGGTCAAGGTGGAGGGTGGGGGTGTGGACCTGAGCAGCTTGCGGCCACGGTACCATGCGCTAGTGTTTACAGTGGAACACTGAACACTCCGGGTGCTCCGGCGGGAGTCCTGGAGCTCTATATCTAAATAATATCATATTATATTTAGATATCTATATAATATAATATATATTATCATGGTCAAAAGCTGTTTGCACCTCCGGATGATATTATGAATCTCAAACGACTGCGTCGGGTTCTCAGACGCCTCTGGTTCTTCCACTTCCACGTCAATATTAAGTACAGACTGAACCCCGCTGCCCGCTACAGCGGGGCTCCGACAGACAATCCTGGGCAACAATCCTTTACTCCTCCATGTCGCGGTTCCCAATTCCTTCTCAACCAACCCGACGCAGTCTAGTCTTTTCACCAAATGGGAGCTTTATGCAAGCTTTGCGTTATTGTGTTAATGTGTTAATGCACCATAACACCAACAGCAGAACGGTTATCCAAATAACAAAGAACACTTGCGTTACAGTGTGTGTATTCACACACACACACACACATGTGGCGCTCGCACGGTCCTAGCTCATTGTCTCATTGGTGGGCCAAATTCTCTGGGCGGGCCAAACAGAGAAAGGGGAGGTAACCTGGTCCCTTATGACGACATATGGGGCCGGAAGCCAAATCAAAGCGTTTCAGCGATCCTTTTTTCAAAGACGGAGCAAGATAGCTACTTCTTAATGTTAGAAAACCTCATAAAGTGAAATCTTCATGCCATGATAGGACCTTTAAATCCAGCATGGTAATTCCTAGTATTTTTATCAATAGTTATCGATATCGATCAATATGATCGAGTTATATCGTGATATGTTTTTCAGACATATCGGCCAGGCCTACTAGGTAGTGATTAGTAGTAGTTAGCTCGCGGCTTATGCGGTCAGTTCTTATAGAGAGGACGTCTATGAGACTTAAAAAAAAAAAAAAAGACAAATGACTTGCTATAGTGGATTATCAAAAATCGATAGCTTAGCGTAGCATCCATCTCCTGCGACCCCCATATGCATATCAGGGGACCCCAAGTGGGGTCCCGGCACCAAGGTTGGGAACCACCGGTGTAGTGCGTTTACCGTGGTCTGCCCTGACACTCAAAGTCCCCTGGCGGGCAGCGGACTGACTGCTATAACTATTTGAGAGCAGTCTTCTTGATAAAGCCTTGCCTCCTCAAAAAGCTGATCAACCCACTCAACCCTCGATACGTTTTTTTTTTTGCTTGGCAGGGTCTCTATTGCATCTCGGTGAACTGCATGGACAACGCCGAGGCGCAGTTCACCGCCGCTCTCCAGGTGAGTTATGTGTGAGAATATCAATCGCGGCTGAACAAAGCTCACTTTGTGTGTATTCATGGGAAACTTGAATATGTCACACAACCGAGGTGACAGCAACGATAAGAGGTTCCTTGCATGAATTAAGTAGCGGTTCCGGCGTCTCTCCTAGATGACGACGCACCAGGAGCTCTGGACCTTCATCGTGACCAACCTAGCCAGCGTCTACATCCGGGAAGGGAACCGGCAGCAAGAGGTGTGTGTGTGTGTGTTTGTGTGTGTGTGTTGTGTGTGTTGTGTGTGGTAGGGATCGATCGATCGATATGGATTTTTTTTTAGGGCCGATGCAGATACAGATTTTTTTAAGCTTTTTTTTTTTTTTTTTTTTGCTCCCTCAATTTACATCATAAAAATGACACAATGATGTCTCAATTTTAAAAAGGAACATTTATTGAACTGTCTGTCTGTAAATCATGCCGGAATTTTTTTTGTAATAAATTAGGCGTGCGTGTGTGTGCGCGTGCGTGTGCGCCCGATCGTGATCATATACTCTCTTCTTATTGGCCCCTTTTCCGTCCACAGCTGTACAGTCTTCTGGAGCGCATCAATCCGGACCACAACTTCCCCGTCAGGTAAAGCAGGACTTCCTCCCAGACCCCCCCCCCACGGCCCCTGTCGCGCTGGCCGGTGTGGGTGAGTTGCTCCTCTGGCTCTCCACTAACGCGTGCGTGTGTGTGTGTGTGTGTGTGTGTGTGTGTGTGTGTGTGTCTTTTTCCTGCAGCTCTCACTGCCTGCGCGCGGCCGCCTTCTACATCCGAGGGCTCTTCTCCTTCTTCGAGGGCCGCTACAACGAAGCCAAGTAAGACCGTGAGACTCTGGTAGCATTAGCACGCCCCAACTTAACGCACAATGGTGTGGTTGTCGTCATGGCATGGCAACACAGTTGTGACACGGCCGTACGTCCGCCACCCACAGGAGGTTCCTGCGGGAGACCCTGAAGATGTCGAATGCGGAGGACCTCAACCGGCTGACGGCCTGCTCTCTGGTGCTCCTGGGCCACATCTTCTTTGTTCTAGGGAACCACAGGGTAAACGGTGAACTCTAATTTGAATTTCGCGTCTTATGGTGTGTTGGTTTGTGTTTTGCCGTGTGCCTGATCCATACAGTCTGCCTCCGTGTTCCCCCCCCCCCCCCCCCCCCACAGGAAAGCAGTAACATGGTTGTTCCCGCCATGCAGTTGGCCAGCAAGATCCCGGACATGTCGGTGCAGCTGTGGTCCTCGGCTCTCCTCAAAGGTAGGATCTGCTGCTGATCATCCGACGGCACCGACCAGACTATTCCTACGAGTACATGTCGACCTCACTGACACGGCTCCCTTTCCCCCACCCCCACCCCCCTGTAGATCTCAACAAGTCCTGTGGGAACACCATCGATGCTCACGAGGCGGCCCAGATGCACCAGACCTTCTCCCAGCAGCTCCTGCAGGATCACATGGCGGCCTGCAGCCTCCCGGAGCACAACCTCATCGGGGTATTAAGCGCCACCCACCCACCCACCCACTCCCCCACCCGGTCTCCCTGACAAAAAAACCAAGTCTGTCTCTCTGGCACTCTCTGTCTCCTGTGTGTGTGACCTCATCGGTGGATGAAAGGGGAGATGGCACAGTGAAATCACACTGAGAGGTTTTAGGAGTTTCCATAAGATAAGATAAGATAAGATAATCCTTTATTAGTCCCACAAGGGGGAAATTTGCAGGGTTACAGCAGCAAAGAGGATAGTGCAAAGAACAGACGACAGAAGGGCAAAACACCATAAGAAAATACAAAAAATACAAATATGTATACTATATGGTAGAGTATGTAACTATAACTTCCAGAGCGTCCATGTAAGGTATCGTATGTGGGTTGGCCAACAGTGATGGTGGTTTGCCGTCCAGCTCACTCACCGTGGTGGTGTTGTGTCGTAGAGCAGGGAGCCAGGGAGCTATGTGCACTAGTTTATATCATTAGACCCATTGCCTGTTGGAGCAGCTGGTTGTAACCTTGTTTTTGGTTCTTCATCTGAAGACCAACCTTCCTACTAACGGAGTCTAGACAATTTGAGAGTCCTTTTCCTCTGGTAACCCAGTGTGTGTCCTCTGTTTCAGTGGACGGAAGGCCTTCCACCGCTGCAGCTCCAGCCTCAGAACGGACCCACCACCGGCCTCACCAGCCTGCTCTGAGAACGTCAAGGCGGCCTGACAATATGATCGGGCCGGGCCGGGGGGGGGGGCAAACGCGACGGTTAAGTGAGGCAGAATAAGAATGTTAATCGGACTCCATACTTGTTGAGTTCGACCGACATTGGACCCAGGGTGATTTTTTATGAATTGTCTCCCGTTGACCCAAGTTTATATAAAAAAAGTAAAGGGGGTGTATTGCGTCACTACCGCTAGATTTGAAACTGAGCATGCAAGGTTTTGCATACAGCCCAATTATAATCCACTTGGGAATGATTTGAATGGTTTTTGTTATGTTTCACACTGCCTGGCACCTCAAGATACTGTTACTGTACAGTGTACTCTGAACAAATACGGCCCTTTTTAAATTCCCTAAGTATGGCGTGATCATTGAGTAGTCTGGCTGACCAAACTCAAGTTATCTGATGTAAATATGTGACATTGGGACCCATGATTGGATAGGGCTCGGATGTGATTTCCACATGAAGTGGAAAAACAAGGTTTACCTCCCTTCCCCCCATACCCCCCTATGTTCTGATACTCAGAACAGCAATAACAATGGCTATATCGCTGTCGTTACCAAGTCTCTAGAGACCCTCCTACAAAACATCTAAACTGTACTTTAGTATGTTTCTTTGGTCACTTTTGTGGAAAGAATGTGATGATAAAACTGTGGAATGACGAAGTATTCCATGTCTCGCAGACCATTATTAATGCAACTCTATTATAATAGAGCTGCTCACGTAATAGAGTAGACATGCTTGGTGAGGCCTCTGCCATCGCTCACCATGTCCAGCGGTAGATACACGTAGGCCTATCACAAGCAATATGGCTTGGTAGCGGTTAGTAGTACAAGTTTTGAAACAATTTCAGGTTTTTCATTTTATTGCCAGTTGCCCTTTTAAGCTGGTTGAACTCTTTTTACCTGTGTTGTGTTTAGTGCGGTGCATGTGTACATATCTCCTGGATAAATACGATGGGTCATGAAGTGTTTTACTACAGTTTGCTTAATTTAAGCCTTTTAACGATTAACCTTTTACATACTGTCCTTTCTTGGAAATTATTTACTTCACGTCTACCCATTGCTGCCCATATCCCTGGCGGCACACATTGTTCTGTTTAAGAATTTCTTCACTAAATTGTGATTACTGTTTACTACTAGTTCATACTACTTGTTACAGCTTATCCATCGCTGCATAAATGAAATCTTTCTTGCCTTCCCATACAATTATAAAAAGAAAAGTCATAGTTTAGTGACTTTAGGGTTATCCATGTTTCTTGCTAGTATTGGATATCTCAAAACAACATGCTCCTTTTTTATATAGATTTTACATAAAATGCAATAAAAGTTTCACATTGTTAAATTGGAGAAAAAAAAACACAACTTGATTGATATTTGTTGCTTTGTGTTACAGCACCATTAATCAAAGTAATAAACAGTTCGGAATGTATGTGATTGAATGTCTTTTTGTAAATCTTAATCATGTGTGCATAATGCTTTGCTTTGCTTATTTAAACTATATGTATTCTACATGCATCTTCTAAAGACATTTTTTTGTCGGCAAATATAAAGGAAAAAGAAGTGTGCAGCTTAAAAAAATAACTTTACACACATTTAACATTTGATGCGGTCACTTTTTTCTTATATAAAACAGTTCGATGGGATCTGTGTGTGCGTTTGGTAGAGTTCTACACCTTTTGGAGTTTGGCCCATTCTTAGTAGATCTTCTCTAGGGTTTTTGAGGGTTGAGTGCTTCCCATTTCAGATTATGAGCCATTCCATTATTATTTAACCAAAACACATTTTTGGAGTGCAAAAGGGACATCGAGAAATTTTAGATAACCTTCATAAGCAACAATGGATGGGTACTGTGAACACCAAACTAACTATTTAAAAGCGGCCTTTCTCTCTCATCAAAGCTGAGATCGGAAAGCCTGTTATATAAGAATAAAAGAGCGGAGCAATAAGTAAAGTTGGAACTTTATGTATATAAAGGTGTCTTGGACGGCGCCGAGAGGAGCCATTTCCTGCCAAATAGTGAGCCCGTCTAATCGCGTCTGCAGCAACGACTTCCTGCATTGTTACAGTAGTCTACTTAATGAGGATTAAGTTGAAGCTGTCATGTTACGAGCGGCCATTGCTAAATGCATGAAGAGAAAGACTTTTGGACGGATCCACATTCAAATATGTCCCGCAGGCGTCCAATTCAGTGGCCCGCTGAGTAAACTATGGCACATATATTAGAATGCTGAAGTATCCCTATAATGTTGGAAATGCCTTATTGTATTTCAGTATACATGCTGCCTAAGACAGCATGCAGGATAATACTAGACATTACACTGCTGCGATCTAAGTGTGGCTTATATATACATTTAAAGCTATAAGCAAAGAAATATGAAGGCCTTTTATGGCGGTTTTTTTTTTTTTTTTTCCCCATTGCCATCTTTACAAATAAAATAAAGACAGCATCACAAGTATGCTAGGTCTACTAGTCTACAGTCGGTGGCTGTGGACTTATTTGATAATTGTATATTTAAGAAACGTCACCATTGGCCATTAGGAACTCAATGGAATCAAGGACATCAATACTAATTGGTTTTGGTCTGATTAATGTATATTTTCAGTGAGTCCTAGCTTGGGTCAGACTGAAAGGTTGGTGTTTGTGAGCAGACTTTTACTCATCTGTGAGAGCAGATGGATGGGGGGGGGGGTGGTCGGTGATGGAGTGATGTGATGAGAGAACCATCAAATCTGACGACGCGAATTTAACTTCAGACCTTTTGAAGTATTTCAAGGTAAAGCAGAGCGAAGCTGCTGAGCGAACCCGCCGTCCTCCAGACACAACACCACACTGTACATCACACTGAAGGAGACGTGCGTGTGCCTGCCTGGGCGTGCGTGCGTGTGATAGCGTGTATGCGCGTGGCGTGCGTGCATGTGTGTGTGTGCAAACCACAGTGCGGCCAGTGGAGGTGAACGCCTGCCTCAGTTCTAGTCAGATTTAAACCTTGACGGTGATGCTTGATAAGGATATCACCAAACAGGAGGGTGCATTGTTGTTTTTTTTGATACAACATCATCAATACAAGTAACACCCCGTGGTTTCTTGTGCAGGTATCTAGGCACTAATGCGACACTTGTCCCGGGTCTGTGGCATCGACATGAGACAACATAAGGTGCCAAGGACCACTGGCACGTCCAGGCTTATTTTGCCCCATGGTGGTCAGTCACTGGTTACATGATGTGCTGTGGTCGCCCTGGTATGTTGAGGTGCGCATGCCCACTAAAGAGGACGCAGCGGCTCCATGTGTGTTGAGGCGCATTATTTGGCAACAGAGGCGGCAGCGGGGAGGGCCGAAAAAAAGAGGATATCCCCTGGATTTTTAAAAAGCAACGATTTATCGAGGTTAATTGCAGATAAAAGATCCCCTGGTCGACCATCGGGGGAGAACGGGTCCCAAATCGACCGAGTAAGTTGACTTAGGTGTATCTGAAGTTTTTCTGTGGCTGGATCGAGGGAAGCCTTTTATTCGGACTCGTCGAGAGGGAGCCAGGTTTTCCTCCACCTATCTGTGACGATAGAGGAGCTGATGGGCTGCTGAAAAGTAACACTTCTCCGCAGAGCCAAAGGTTCAGCGAGGGAGGGCGGGTGGTGGTGAGGGGGGTGGGGGGGGGGTTCGACACAAATGTATCGTTTGTGTTGTTTTCATCTCTATGTACGCTACCATGTATACATCCCGTCCGGACTTGGATGTTGTTATTCTCAAGTCGTTGAATGAGGTAAGGGCAATTACGTTAGGTCGTCATCGATGCATTGTTGATATGCTCAATCCCGGTCGGCCGGTTAGTTGTTCCGAGTTTCTGACTTCACGGTTCTTATTCTGAGGGGATACCCGGGGGGGAAACAGTCAGTGAGGGGGGGCCTATAACATCACACACTTGAGGAGAGTGGGGTGAAAGTTTGCCATAATCGGACCATTCCCCCGGTTTTTCAGATGCACTCAAAAGAGATTCGGATTCGGTTCTGGACGGTGTGGGTCATGCAATCCGAGGGGGGCAATGGTGCTGTGGAACCTGGGTGTTAGTGTTACTTTTGTGAGGGGGGGTCCTCCGTGCACTTGCTAGCATAGCAAGGTCAGATGATTGTGATAAACTGCTTTCCGAGCTAAGCTGGGTTGATGTTTTTGTTGTGTAGTGGTAGCTCGCTAACTCTGTCGGCTCCTCCGGAGCGGCTGTGTCTCTCCGGAGGACGCCGGGTGGTCTCGCGGGGTGGGCCGGGTTTACTTTTTTTAAAGGGATCCGTCTCCACGGATGGATAGATGGTGTAATGGTGGACGGCACAGTCTGGTTTCAGCCCCGTGGCACCACCAGTGTTGGTTCTGTATCTGGTAGCTGATCTTCATACTTCGCTGTGACAACCGGAGTCTTCCTCCTCTTAAAGCTGAACGCACACACACACACACACACACACACACACACACACACACACACACACACACACACACACACACGAACTCTTCCTCTCGCGCGGCCAGATGCACGCACACACATTTCCTCTCGCGACGGAGCTCGAGTCGTCCCTATGCCCTCAGACAAAGCTGTAGAAGCAGACCCCTGTTCATTCTATTCGTTTCTTCTACGTGGTTTAAGCGTGACACATTGACATCTGATGATTCACCTTTCAACAATACAAGATGATAATAACGGTGTAACTATATCATAACAACACTGTTGTCAGAGAACTGTTATGGCCATAGGCCGTGCAAGCGACGACCGTTTGTTTTAATGGCATTTTGAACGGAAATGGAAAACTATTTTAGCGTTCGCTATTTATACGACAGGGCTGCTCTATATATATATCCGTTTTTATAAAGAAGTAACAACTGTTTACCCGGCGCCGGATAATGGAGCGTGGTTTGGTGTTGTGGGTATGCTGATGAAGAGGCAGTGGACAAAAACAAGATATTACAGCGTGGAGGCATCATTATTAACTCTTATATATTGACATACGATACAGGATGCGTAAATATGTAGGCTGTCGTTTATTTATACTATTTTACACGGGGAAATAATGGGCAAAGAGCCCATTTTCAGCCACTTGCAGTTTTTTTTTTAGAATCTAGAAAGAACAATGTCCGTCCATCCAAACAATGGCCCTGAATGGCATCATTTGAAGATAACAATAGGTCCCCGGGTTGCTGTATTGATCGAGCACCACTGTGAGCACAATGCAGGTTGGCCTCAGTTAGGGCCGGAGGCACTTCTCAATGCCATTACGTTGCACGGGTTGGAACAACGCGCAGCCATTTGTTGAAAAGTTGATTAAAAAGGTTCTTTAGCTCCTTTTCTACATGGGCTCCTTTATACCCCTATATTTCACATTGCGCCGTACCCCCGTCCCTGCGCCGTTCTATGATATTTTCAAGACCCCACAACCAGTCTTTCCGCCCCGTTCGCCCTGTTCCAGGAATACCTACCTCAATGTTTACATTCAGAAAAAAAAGCCAATCCGAGTGGTTGTGTAATGAGCCACTGTTCTGGAAAGGCTCATCGGTTTGCCACATTGTGAGCCTCTGCACATGACTTTAGGGGTCACAGGCCAAGCGCTTGGTCAGCACTCTGTGACTGCAACACACAAACATACACACATATGTGTATTGTATCTCTTTCTCGATATCTATGTATATCTCGATATAGATATATATATCTATATCCAGCTATACATCTATGTTTATATAGATATATAGATTGATATAAATATTAGACACCCAACCACTAAATAGATACATGTAAGATACAATCAGATACACACATCTAGAAGCTGAAGCCATTCATTTCCTAAGGCATCTAATGCCTTAGGAAAGCAGGACCAGTGTCTAGCAGTGTCCAGCTTGTACTGCTCAGCTCTGGGTCGACCTCAGCACAAGCAGGGACTTTTCTTTTCTCTCCCCTTGTATAGCCTAACACCTTTTTTATTTTATTTTACAAGTGGAGGTCTGGGACCCTGTAAAGAAGAAATACAGTGGTGGTGGTGGAGGCAGATCATGTGGAATTGACATCTTTATGTCGCACACTGTCATACTTACCCTTATTTGGTTGAAAAGAAATGTAGAGAGGTCGGAAGACAGGGGGGCCAGGGGTTTACTGTCAAGGGCTGATTATGGTCCCACGTTCACGCAACGCAAGGGGGTGACGGACCCCTTACGTCCTTGCGGACCGTTCTTGCATCCACCGCGAGGGCCTGACGTGCGCCTCCCAAAAATTGTAACCTTCCGTTGAGGCGACGAAGCCGCAAGGGCCGTGATTGGTGATTGGACTAAAACCCAACGCAGAACCTTAAAGGTTCACGACTGCGTCGAAGCGTCTGCGTGGTCGTTCGTTGCGTTGCGAGAACGTGGAGCCATAATCAGGCCTTTAGTCATCCTCTGTGCATCCCGTGCTATCTTATTTAGTCTACGCTATGTCTTTATTAACCCATACACATGTCTCACGGGGCAGATGAAAGGCAAACGTATATCATGTACCTCTCTGTTTAATACCCTTCCCTCTCGCTTGCTTACTGTTAAGTCCAAGGATGCAAACAGTCAAAGGAGGCCTCCCCACAAGGTAGTGGATGTAACATTGCGATAGAAGTAGCGATATGCTCGATGACCCCGTGTGAAGGTGAATCATACAGAGCTTTTTATGGCGTGTTTGAATATGGTATTTTTTTAAATTACGAGTATGTATTCAACGGTGTAAATATTTGCAGATGGTCGGCCTGCATTATGTTTGATAAACAACGGTAAACGTTTTGACATTTCAAGCCTTACAAAGATACTTCTCTCTCCCCTAAGTTTCAAGAAAATGTCATAAACAAATACTTCCTCAGGTGCCTGAGGCATCATAGACGCAAAACAGAACAAAAATGACGATGCACGCCGTGAATGCTCCGTGAGTTTTGTGGAGCGTCTGCATCGGTCAGGGGGCATGAGGTGGTAATAATGATGTTGAAATTGGAAAATTAGAAACCATCAGTGTCAATATCTGCCTTTTCCTGTTCAGTGCAGTTCAGTTCAGTGTGTGTGCGTGTGTGTGTGTGTGTGTGTGTGTGTGTGTGAAATGTAGATGAGCTTCCATGCAGATGACATCTGAAACCTGTCAGCCATCCTGGTCTCCCCGGTTACAAAGATAGGGTCCATGTACGTGTAAGGTTGGGTGGGGGCGCGGGGGGGGGGGGGGGTTAAGGATTGTGGTGGTGGTTGGATAGAGGGGCTGGTCAGCTGCGGTTGATCTGGTCTGGTTGGGTGTACTGTTGCTGAGCATTGTGGGTAGTGAACCCAAAGTTATACTTGCGATCAGGACAACTAACAAAGGGCCATTTGAAATGAAGCTCATGGCTTGTTCGATTGTGAGTGCTGCAATGGCATCCCACCTCCATCAGCCCCTCCTATCCTCCTCCACCACCGTCACTCCGAAGTCACACAGAATGTAGTTCACCCCAATCCTCTCCTCCACCCAGCTCCACAGACTGTATAATTACCACCGACGTGGGAGCCCAGTGTCTGATCCTGGACCTAAAGGGTTAAAACCTGCCTCGGCTCCTCTCTCTTACAGACACACACACACACACACGCACACACATACACATAGCCACACTCACACACACACACTGCCACGCACACACACACACACACACACAGTCAAACACACACACACACACACAGTCACACACACACAGTCATACACACACACGAGCCGACCGGTTTAAACCGGTTCTCAGGAAAAAAAATGTGCTTTGTGTGTCCCACTGAATCCTGGGAAGGGGCATGTCATATGTATCTCCATGATATCAATGTAATTAGGAATAAATATCCAAATAGATGACAACCCCCCAAAACCTAGCCACCGGCCATGAACTGTTTCTGTTGGGTTTGAACTGGGTTCTCTTTCACTAGTCCGGTTCGGTTGGTGGTAACGTGGGCTCGCCACCAGAACTATTTTAAGAAGGGGTTGGGGGGGGGGGGCGGGCTGTGTAGTACAGAGGAGTACGTCACTGAAAAAACTAGTCCAAACAGAAAGGGTTAACCATTTTCCCCCCTCGACACACAGCTTCCTGTATTGCGTTGTTGGGTGTACTGTGGTTCCAGGAGAGCAGTGAGTGGTCTCTTTATAATCACCGTTTGGTGGCATGGGGGTGGGGGGTGGGGGGGGTGGGGGGGGGGGGGGGGGGGATGAGAGGACATCACTTCAGCCTGCTCTGTTTGTGTAATGATGTTGCTTTGTTCTCAGATTGACCGTTTAAGGCAGTGAGCGGCGTCTCCATGTAGACCCTCTCGTGAGTGTATATAGGGCTCAAATGTGATTTAAAGGGGACATATTATACCACCAAGGTGTGATTAGCCCTCGCCAAGCCGTTTGGAAAATCTGCTGTCTTCTGACATCACTAGTGGGCGTGTCCACCTAGATGTGTGCTGGATAGATAGAGCACACATCTAGGTGGACGTCAGTCCACCGGGCAGGCCGGTCGACTGATCTATCACAGCGCACATCTAGGTGGACACGCCCACCCGTGATGTCAGAAGACATCATCAGATTTTCAAAACTGGCTTGTGAGGGCTAATCACACTCACACCTGGTGGTACAATATATGTCCCCTTTAAGAGCCACCATGCTGATGTCTGGTCCAAGTCATTTGTGTGAGAGATGGAGGATGTCCTTTAGCACGTTTGTCAAGTCATAAAGCCATTTTAGAGAGAGGACCCGCGTGGTGCCTAACTAGCATCAAATAGCGTCACAATTACATTACACCAATAGTAAAAGTCACTTCATTATTGGTGTATTTTAATCATTACATTTCATATCTTTCTGTAATTTATACGTTAAAATACCTTGCCTGCACCACACTGACGAGCAGCGCCACAGAGTGACCACATTCATCTACCTGGGTGGTTTGTCAGAGCCCCCGCTGCTTTTGTCACCTGTAGCTGATTCAAGGTCAGCCGGCCCTTGCGAGGGCACAGATAATGCACGTCGCTCTCTTCTTCAATAGCAGTCTCCGTTGCAAACCGGTGAATCCGGTGTCTTTACTAGAAGGAGCACCGATTTGCGTCCTGCCCCCTGACAGCATAGAGAGTGTGTTGGACTTCACGTGAACTGAGCTGAGGCGGTGTGGTGACACATCCACGCGCTCCATTATCAGTTTTCAAGCAGAGGCAGAAATGTGTGAGACCACAAGGGCAACATTTAAGTTATTAAGTTATGAAATTTCTCCCTACGTGTACAATGTGTGTATCAAATCTGGGTGTTATTACATTGGTAGCATTGGTATTTTTCTGTTGAATTCCGTCTACCTAGCCCATATGGGAGATGTCTAAAATACAGCCATGGTTAGTCATACATTCTGTTTATTCACTTGGAATGGGAATAGCTTAGTCTAGTTAGATTCTTGCACTGAGTCCAACGACACAAACTTGCTACAGCGGTCTAACGTTGTGTCTCGTATATTGTCTCCGTCTTCCACCTTTGTTAGAGACGGTCATTGTTGTCGGCCGTGTTCGTTCTTTAAGATTAAGATTAAAGCTGAAATATGGCCCTGAAAAACCGACACGGGTTCCAACGTGTCCTCTCTCAACTTTTGCAATATTGAAGATTAATTGGGTTTGAACTCAACTTTCTTCAACATTTAAAGAAGATAAATACTTATTGCTTAATAACCCGTTCCAGCTGTTTGGCTCAAGGCCCGCTCTAATGCTCACGACTTGATCCCGTTGATCTCCGTTGCCAAACCGGCACATCTTTAGTGTTATTTCTGACAGCCCACCTCTAGACATTTATTTGCTTTTGGTTTTTATCTTCATTGAGGCCTGACACATGATGTCGAGGCCCAGATGCAAAAAACATTCCCCTTTGCCCCCGCAAATGATCAGTACGCGCTCAGCCTTAGAAAACGCATAGGCAGGTACCGAAAACTCAGAAAATACTCTCCCTGTGTGGATGTAACCGCTAAGTAACGGTGGATATCTGTTCCCTCCTTCCCACCCTCCAGGAGGATGTCTGAAGAGGCGGTTCGCCAGACACGCAGCCAGAAGAGAGCGCTGGAGAAAGACGCTCCGGCGGCCTCCTCCGAGCACTCCGACACCGAGAGCGAGAGCAAGAAGCCCAAGATGGACGACCTCGAGCCGGAGAACCGGTCGGCGGTCCTCCCGAACCACGACGACAGCGTCGTCAGCGCCGCCGCGCTCACGGAGGAACACGGCCCGCCCCGGGCGGGACCCGAGGCCGCGGAGGGGGGGGGGTCGCGGAGAGGAACCCGCGCTGAGCCGGCTCCCGCTGGCTCTGGCGCCGACCGGAACCCCTCCGCCGACCAAGGAGGACCCGGAGCAGACGACCCCGACCCCGACCCCGATCCAGACCCCCATCCAGACCCCGATCAAGACTCCGATCAAGACTCCGATACAGACCCCGACCCCCGCCCAGAACCCGCCCCAGACCCCGACCCCGACCCCGATCCCGACCCCGCAGACGGTCGAACCCGTCCCAGACAATCGGACTGACCACAAGGACCGGGCCGGCAGGGTGAAGGCAGAACCCGCCGTGGTCGCCGAACCCCGGAGCCGGCTCCGCCCGGCCGAGGCCAAGGCGTCCGGCGGCGGCGTTCTGGCCGCCGGGGGGGAGGTGAAGGCCACCATCAAAGTGGAGGTTCAGACAGCGGAGCCCGTGGACATGAGTACCTCAAAAGGGTGAGGAAAAAAACATTGTCACGTTTCACAGTTCACGTTTACTAACTCAAGATACAAATGTAGTTCCTAAATATAGTCGTATGCGGGGATCCTAGGAAGAGAAACGCATTGCATATGTGTAGTATGCGACAAGACTTAACTAGCTTATAGAAAGTGCGTGCGTAGGTGCGCGTGTGTGTGTGTGTGTGTGTGTGTGTGTGTGTGTGTGTGTATTCGCGTTATGGGTTTCCAAAAACTTTGTCCCCCCCCCAGCCTCCCTCCATTTTCCCCTCCGCTCTCCACCTGAACCCCAAAAGTCCTCTCACACAAAATGAAGCCTGTGTGTGTGTGTGTGTCACAAACTGGTTCCAGCCGGGGGTTGCCATGGTTTCCACGGTGTGAGGAACAGCAGGGGGGGAGGGTGGTAGTGTGGGAGGGGGCACAACGCACACACACACACACACACACACACACACACACACACACGTGATGATGACTTTTAGTCATGTGACTTCATTGGGAGGGTAGTGATTAATCCACAGGGAGTGATGTCGCTGGGCCCAAGAGACTAGCACTAATACTCAAGGCCCAATAATGCACACACCGCCACTATCTTTTTAGGAGGTCAGTCAAGAGAGAGATTGGACTCTCTGTAAATGGGCCTGATCATCCACATTATCTGCATCCCCTGATGTCATTAAAACGGATGGCCATATCCTGAAATGGGGAGGGGGGGGGGGGGGGGGGGGGGGTCATAAACTGGCTGTTCCAAGACACCCCCCCCCCGCCCCCCCCCGCCCCTGTGATCAATATAAATCAAAATAATTGCAATTGAGACATAAGTGTAAGCATGGCATGCTATCATTCACCTTAAATGTGTGAGTGCAGTAAGCTACCCTCCAGCCTTCCCTTGTGAATAAAGAAAAACATTTACCACCTTCCATGTTCTATTTATACCCATGCCGTATCTATTAAAAGCTTCACCCACATGTGGCCTGGCATTAGCGCCAGTTTAAAATAAACATATAAAGCAGGCCTGACTTGGCTTTCAGAGACACATAAGATACCAATACTTGGGAGCGTTGAATTCAGCCGGAGTCACGAGTTCCGCTGACTCTTAAGTCTCCATCTCTAAATGTGTTGTCTCGCGGCGTGTTTGGGGTAAAGAGGGAGGGAATCTGGTGAAATTAACGTTTCGTTTTTTTTTTTCTTCTCCACGTTCGTATCTTTATTGACTCTCGTCAGCAGCAGCGTAAAGAAGGAGAAGCGTCCGCCGGCCAACGACGACGACGACGACGACGACGTCATCATCCTATCAGACAATGACTCTCCCAGTCCCCCGATGAACGGCCTGAGTCACTTCAAGGAGCTGGACACCGATCTGCTCATGGTAATGGTCTACCCGTCGCACGCGTGTACAGCCAAGCCTTGCTACTCCCCATTCCCCCAGACCAAATGTAAGAGCAGAGAGAGAATAGCTTGGAGTCTCTTCACTCCAAGCTCCAAAGGTTAGCCGCGTTCGACGATCCCCGGATGTTGGTTGGCTTATCTTTTTAGACATGACCTCGCCTAATGACCTGGTTTCAATATGAGTTCCTTTTGATAAAAAAGTAACTGATAAACGGCGAGATTACATTTGAAATGGCTCTTGTCACAGGTGTATAACCAATAAAGGGTCATTTTTTTTATAGTGTGGCATGGCATACTTAATGTAGAGCTATGTTGAGTCCAGTTTAGGGATATTACCTACTGGTAATATACATACGGGGAACATGGTGATTATAAATTTAATGAGCAACACCTGCATTTAGCCTGCCGTCCTGCCTCGATTGGGGTTCTGGATGAGCGTTGGGCAAAACTAATGAACGTATGGAAGGTTTACATTTGTGCCTTGAATCTACATTTCTACAACTCTTATTGTGTAGATCGATTTTCATTTTTTGGGGCTTTTCGTTTTATACCACAAAACAACGTTCATACTGTTCATGAACATCGTTGGGCATACTTTCTGCTGTGACCCCATAATATCCTCTCTTGACTCAAAATTAGATCTAACGATGATGACGAGCGAACAGACAAAAAAAAATACATAGAAAGCACGCACAGGCTCTTGTGGCGTCCACTACCTGTGTTCCTCCTTATCAGTTTCTGCATGCTGCCACCACTGCACAGCTCTACCACCCCGTCCCCCCCCCGTCCCCCCGTCCACTGTAGCATGACCGGAGTTACTAATTGATGTTGTGGTCTTGTGGGGGTGTATTTGCGCGTGTGCTTGTGCAGAAGAGCAGCCCAGAGGAGAGGGAGCGCATCATTAAGCAGCTGAAAGAGGAGCTCAGGCTGGAGGAGGCCAAGCTGGTGCTGCTGAAGAAACTCAGACAGAGTCAGATCCAGAAGGACACACTTCAGAAGGTAAACACAAGCACGCGCATACACGTGCACAGTTGTGAGTGACATCGTCACGCCTTACACATTCCTACAGGGTGATTTGTGACCATTCTTCTCCTCTCTCTCTGTCGTCCCCCCGCCCAGCCCTCGGGCCTGTCCGGCTCCACCGCTCCTCCTCCGCTGATCCGGGGCACCATTACAGGGAATAAGCTCTCCCAACAGGTCAGTGGTCGGGTGACAGACCTACACACACACACACACACACACACACACACACAGATATTACCGCTATAGATATACCTACATATAGATCTATATCTCAGCTAGAAAGCAAAGAACCTTTTGCTTCTCTTCTCCCCCCCCCCCCCCCCCCCCCCCAGATTGCGACGGGCCGTAGTTCAGGGACGGTCATCCCCCCTCCTCTTGTGCGCGGCGGGCAGCAGTTGTCGTCCAAGCATGGCTCCCAGATCATCATGCCCCCCCTTGTCAGAGGGGCCCAGGTGAGAAACGTTTACATCGTCGTTGAATCCTTTAACAGAGCAACCAAACCAAAGTA
The DNA here is from genome assembly GCF_964030765.1 of Micromesistius poutassou. Classification (NCBI taxonomy): domain Eukaryota; kingdom Metazoa; phylum Chordata; class Actinopteri; order Gadiformes; family Gadidae; genus Micromesistius; species Micromesistius poutassou. The sequence goes on from NC_140286.1 coordinate 1,282,933, forward strand.
CAAACAAAGAATTAGCATTTTTTTTTTTTAAAGCAATATCAATTAGGTCGTAGTGGTAGTGTAAACGGTCAAAGTCAAAGTCAGCTTTATTGTCAGTTACAACAACGTACAAGGCAATAGAAGACGCAAAATTACGTTCGTCTCTGACCCGCGGTGCATTATATATATTAAGTATAAAATAAGATTGGTAAATAAAAATAAAATAAGATCAGCAATAGGTAACTGGATTGCACTTTTGGCAAAGAAATGTTATTCCTGAAAGCCATGGCTTATTGTATTTTGCTTTGTCTGTCTGTCTCTGTCCCTGTGGCCTCTCTCACCCCGCTGTGGTGCTGTCAACGTACCCCCTCTTTTTTCCCCCACCTGCTCTGCCCTGGCGTCCCCTGTGCTGTCCCCCCCTCCTCCTCTTTGGCTCTGGGTGTCCTTCCTGTTTGTTTTCCTGGTTAGCCCATCTCTGTTTCTCCACAGCAGATCCAGGCTCTCCGGCAACAGCAGCAGCAGCAGCAGCAGCAGCAGCAGCAACAGCAACAACAGCAGTTGGCTGCTTCTGGTGGCCCGGGGTCAGGCCCCCCTCCCCTGCTGTTGGGAACCAGAATCTCAGCTCCCGGCTCCCAGGGCCAAAGGGGTATGGGCCAGTCAGGCCTCATTAGGGTCGGCAATGTTGGCAATACTAACTTGCTAGTCAATATGTCACAGGTATGTGGTCGTTCCAAGTTTAGACATGGGGAAAATGCACTCAACCACCATTTTTTTGTGGCAATACTAGCTAATATCATAGTTATGTAAATGTTTTTATTTCGTTTTTTTTTTTTCATTTGAAGTAAGTGGTATTCAGTGATAGTCAAAGTAATTCACGTTCTGTGTAGGCCTACTTTTTTTTATTATTATAGGCCTACGCTCGTTCACAGGTGGCTAAGGGTCTGTCATTACCATAAGTCATTACCATTAATAACCTATTTGTGTTTTCCCCATATATTTCGGTAGGGCTGGTAGCTTTGGATACCCAACAACTTGTTGTATATTCAGTAATGAGTGATGTTTGTATATAAACGGATGTCTGTTTGATTCTGCGAAATCGCTAGTTGTTCATGACTGTGATTTGGGTCGAGGATAAATAAATGCGGACGCTCTTAAATTAGGACAGACCGGGTTGCCGTAGTTGCTCAGATCGTTGTCCAAGCGCAGCGCTCACATTGACGTTTTTACATAATATGAGTTACTAACATAGCGAAATAAACTTCTGAAAGACAGTGTGACTCTGCCGGAAAAAAATGCAGAGGGAACAGTGTATTTCAACTTATTTCCAACAAAAAAACGTGTTTTAGATAAAGCAATAGGAACAACAAATAAATGACAATCTTGGTTGATTTTCGAGCTAATAACGCTACTTCGCTAATACGAGCTAGTTTGACTTAAAGTGACTCGCAAGTGACGGCAAGAAAACACCCCCGGCACTGTGTTCAAATGGCCCAGATACCCATTACCAACTTTTTCTGCAGAACTGATGGCATAAAATCAACTATAGTAGGACATTGTTCAGACTAAGAGCAAGTGTAAATGTGTAGTGTACTTTGTTCAAGTGTTCGATAAAGACGTCATGCAGATACAAGTAGCTTAACCGATTGTTTATAAAGCTTACGTTAAAGTTATTCTAGTTTTTCTTGTAACTCAATAGATTTGACATGTTAATAGTCCATGACAATCCAGCTAAGGGCTTTTACATGTTATAACATTGTTGATATTTACTATTTACTAGCTACAGTTCCTTGTTGGAAACGTTAAACGCTGTCATTGTGTTTATAAATACCTATTAACCTTTATGATTGTTCCATTCCCAAAGGCGTCTTCAACCAACCTAAAGGCCTCCTCTATGACATCCCAGTCAGGAAGCAGCAACATGTCTGTGGTCAATATAAACGATACCCCAGCAAGCCGTCAGGCCGCCGCTAAACTGGCCCTGCGTAAACAATTGGAAAAGACCCTCTTGGAGATTCCTCCACCAAAGCCCCCCGCGCCAGAATTCAACTTCTTGCCCTCGGCTGCAAACAATGAATTCATCTACCTGGTGGGATTGGAAGAAGTGGTACAAAACCTGCTTGATACTATCCACAGAGGTACATCACAGTTGCTTGCTTTTCTCTCTATTATATGTGTATACAATTAGCAGGATGATTAAGGCCCAGTCCCATTTCTCTCCCCTTGACAAGAACACTTGCTTTGAGTGCCCTTAGCTGCAAGTCAGCTCCCGAGCTGGCCAGCGTTCAAGGGTTGATTTTAAGGGAAAATAGGCACTCCCCCTTAGCTCCCTTAAGTATTGGGACACCCAATACTTCCTTGGGTGCGTTCCGTCACGGGAACGCACAAAATCAAGGGTTAGGGCTCAAATCTAGGGGAAGGGGGAGAATTGGGACGGGGCCTAAATCTACCGTACAAATATATCTCCCACGTTATCTTTGGGATCCATTAACTGACAACGCCCCTCGCTTTCCCGTTTCCGTCCATCTCAGGAAAGACGGGCGTTGCGACGTCCAAGCTCAATCCCAGAGAACCCTTCACCTGCACCCAGTGCAGCACCGACTTCACCTGCCGCTGGAGGCAGGACAAGGCAAAGGGCGGGACCATCCTCTGTGAGGACTGTATGTCATCCAATCAGAAGAAGGCCCTGAAGGCCGAGCACACCAACAGGCTCAAGGCGGCGTTCGTGAAGGCCCTGCAGCAGGAGCAGGAGATAGAGCAGCGTATCCTTCAGCAGTCGGCCTCGCCGGTCTCCCACAGCACCTCCTCCACTTCCTCCTCCTCCTCCTCATCCCCGTCGATGAAGGCGGACCAGCTGGGAGCCCAGCAGCTGAAGCAGGTCCAGGCTCAGGTCCAGGCGCGCGTTTCCTCCATGCAGCACCAGCACCATCACCAGCACAGTAGAGGACAGAACATCGTTCACCACCACTCTTCCAGCATCAAGCAGGTACGCCTTCCGCCTTCCAATTACCAGCGGACTGTTCCGTGTTCATTTCATTTCATTTAACCTTTATTTATACTCGAAAGATCAATTGAGGGGGGGGGGCCCTAATTTGCTGTTGATGTCGAGTCAAACAAATGCGAAGCAAAAACAACAATACATACACAATATACAATGCAAATACATCAAATATACAACAACTGATTAAGAGAGAAAAAAAAATTGTCTATACTCTGTATTTGCCTCCCTGTCAATTAAATATGTATTTTATAAGCTGTTAGCAACATTGTTTGTGTACATAAATGCTGTGTCTCCATTCCATAACTCAAAGTTTTTAGTGTGTTAGTGTTGTTAGTACTCTCTCTCTCTACCGGTGTTGCTTTGGATCCTTGATCTCCCTCTCTCCCCCCCCTCCTCTCCAGAGCCCCCAGGGCCAGCTGTCCCGGGGCAACGTTTCGTCCATGGGGGTGAGGGGAGTGCCCCACTCGTTCTCCTCCTCCTCCCAGCTGCAGAGCGCGGTGGCGGCCGCGGCCCTGGTCAACCGGCCTGGTAAGCATGCCCATGTGTCCCGCCCCTCTGCCCAGAGCTTAAAGGTGGGCAGCAGGGGGATCAGCGGCAGGAGCAGTGTCAGCGGACACGGAGGTAGTGCATCAGCCAGTGCATGGAAGAAGCAGAGCGACAGCCACACAGGTAGACTCACTCTTGACCCCAGCCCCGCCGACCTCACTGCGACCCCCCCCTGCGACCTCTACTCTCTTAAACTGTCCGTTTCTTGTCTCGTCCAAAAACAAAAGTCCTGTGCTTTTTTTTCTTTTTTTTTTGAAAACGTCAAATGCGACGAGGACGAGCCGTAGCCTCGTGTATTTCCATGCGGCGGATGTGATTTTTTTGTACATGCAGGAGACGTGTTTTCGGACATGGCAAAAACGACTCCCTTTATCTCTTCTTCTCCTACCTCTAGCCCCTCTGTTGGTGGTTGGGTTTCTTCCTTCATTTAGCAGTAATCCCTACTCAGTTTTTTTTTTTCCTAATAAGATACATGGTGTAGGATAACCAGTAGTTCTAATGAGGTAAATGGTGTAAGATTACAAATAGTTATTCTACCAATGGTCATCTTTACATTTTCTGTGTGGATGTGTGTACACATGTGTGTGTGTGTGTGTGTGTGTGTGCTATTTCTATAGATAAAAGAGATTGATATAGGTGGATGGATGGACATTATATATAATAACGGATGAACCTAAATAGACAACCGCTTGGGTTCCGTGTGCAGAGCTAATGTGTCGCGGGTTTACCTGTCTCCACAGGCGTAACCATGGCTTACGTCAACCCAAGTCTTTCCGGCCACAAGACCTCATCCACCGTGGACGCCCGTCAGAGGGAGTACCTTCTGGACATGATTCCATCTCGCTCCATCTCCCAGACGGCAAACACGTGGAAATAAAGAGCAAAAAAAAAAAAAAAACTATCTCATACTATTCATTGTTATTGAAGTTACGTTTTTTTTCCTCAGTTCCCATAATACGGTCCACAGCACTCCCCAGAGGACGGTTAAGGAAGTACTCTCTTTTAAAACAAATGTTTTTTGCTTACCTGTTATGGTTTATGTTATAGTTTCCTTCTATTTCAACACTGCTTTTATTTTTAAGATCACTGTTTGTGGATCATCGTGCAGAATTGTTTTTACTCATTTTACGGTTAAGAACATACAAATTAAAAAGTATCTCTCCTGTTTTGTGAAGGTGACCCAGTTTTTAAACACACAAAACACAGTACGTGCACACTTGCACACGCTGGCTGGAGTGTCACCGTATTGTAGTTCTGTGTTGAGGTTCCACCCGGGGAAAGATAGCAGTCCTCTGTTTTTTGGAGCGTACACGACTTACCTCTGGACAAACCCAGCAAAGAGATTACACATTCATGACATTTTTAAGTCATTACTTGTATATATAGATATATATCTATATATAGATATATATATAGATATGTAGATATATATCTATATATATATAGAGAGAGAGAGAGAGATATATATCTCCAGGAAAGGCAACTGTTTGACTTCATCTACGGGACCTTTCACAAACTTAAACAAACCCCCTTCACGTTAGGGTTTAAAGACGTTCAGATAGATTTGAAAAGCTTTCAGCACATAACCCCTGTAGTTGGAAGGTTTGAATTTTCTTTGTATTTTAAGTTATTTGTTATTTTTACTGTTTAAATTACAATGTCGATTTATCGTGGATTTCGCAAGAAGATTTTGCTCTAGTTTATTTTTTTCTGTCGGTTTTTACAGTGCATGCCGAACCTTACATTTATTCTCAGTTCATTATGTTCCATAGCTCAAAGCAACATGGTCTTATTTCTTTCTACATCTGTAATTACCATCTGTATTTTGCTTATTTTACAATAATGTCAACCATGTAATTTTATTTTGTGTGTGAGGGAAGTACTGATGCAAAAGTCCAACTTGCATAGCTGAATCTGACATCAGAGCCAGAGTTTTGCATCCAAATTTTATCATTGTCCTTCCAATAGATGGGGCCAATGTAAGGCCTTAAGTCTGTGTATAGGGCCGTTTTCTTGTTAAAAAATAACCAGACTCTGCAACACAATAATATTCGCTTGTGCCCCTCATTGTATCGCATAACTTTTCTGCTCTCCATTCTGTACCGCAAAGTACAAACTAATGATACTGTTTGTTTGGTTTATGTTTTTCTCCCTAGCTCCTTAAGAAATAAAAAATATATACAAGTAATTGTAACCATTGTGTGTGATTTATTTGTCAATTTGTCAAGTATCCACACACTATTCATAATAGTTTCCTTATGCATAACTTGTTATTGATGGTATTGATTAACTACCAGCATCATATGTAGGTGGTATTATATTGTATTTTAAAACAAATAAATAGTGTTTACGGTCCTCAGTTATTTTTCCTAGGATGTTGAGGACATTTCATGCAACACAACTTACAAACTCACACGTGATAACACTACACTAATAGCTAACCTGTTACTAAACTGATCCAAATACCTTTACTTGACCACCTTATCGTAGCCAACCTTAACGTAGCCAACCCTGACCCAATAGGCCTACCCAGAGGGCCTGCCTAAATAATGAAGCTGCCTGTAATACACTTCAGTTCAGCCTGGGGGCGCTGTGGTGCTGGGCCTGGTGGCGTCGATATCCCAGCTGACCTGCTTCAGCTTCTGTTTTGTACTAAAGAAGATGGCGGCGTCCAAGGTGAAGCAGGACATGCCTCCTCCGGGAGGCTATGGCCCCGTTGATTACAAGAGAAACCTTCCAAAACGAGGACCCTCCGGTACAGATGAATGCCGTTAATTGAATATGTGTCAATCATTTGTATTAAACTGTAAACCTGTCGCTAACTAGGCCTTGGTCCAATGGGATTCTGCTAATATGCTAACGCTTGCTAACTAACTTCGACCAGACAACACATAACCTATACAAGTGTTAGTGATAAGGTGTCACTGTTTGAATAACAGAAAAAATGATAAACCTGGTTATAGTCTTATGATGAATGTGGATTTTGGAATCAACGAGGTCATTTTTGACTGGTCGTGCACTGTCCAGTGTTTCTGCTTCTATGCATGTTAACTGTGGCAGCTCCATCTGAATGACACAGGATACGCAGAAACATGCATTTTCCTCAAACATATCCATAAAACAATGTGTTCACCTAAATGGGGATTCACCTTAAGTTGAAGGTTTTAAATCAGTCATTAACGACTGACGATTTCCCATTGATTTCTGATGTTGTAATATCACAGGGCAACCATAAATGTAGTCAAGGGCAACATTGTGGTGTACTCAATGTTTTTTCTATCGTATGACTTGAAACTAGGACTCGTGGCTGAATTACATTCAGCGAGGAACACTAATGTTGCCATTTTACTTTATTTTAGGCTACAGTATGTTCGGCATTGGCGTTGGTGTACTGGTATTTGGATACTGGAGGCTGTTTAAGTGGAACAGAGAAAGGAGGTAATTCGTTGTATTCAAAACATATTGAAGGCAATGCAATCCTTTCCTCCAGTCTGGTTCTGATAAATGGTTGTGTGTTAAGGCGGTTGCAGATTGAGGAGTTGGAAGCCAGGGTAGCTCTTATGCCACTGCTGCAGGCCGAACACGACCGGAGGTAATATTCATTTATAATTATGAATTTTGATGACGTATTTTCTGGTATAAATGGTTAAAGCTTTTTTTTTTTTTTTAATTTCAGGACCTTGAGAATGATGAGGGAAAATCTAGAAGAGGAAGCTGTCCTCATGAAAGATGTCCCAGGCTGGAAGGTAAGCTTATAAAGCCTTTCATATTTCTTAATCAATAGCCTCAGAATAAATCCCACCTTAACATTACTAATCTAAATACGAACAATCATGTTGCACGAAGCAGCGATCTGTAAATGAGGAATTGGCTATTAAAAGTGAACATAAGCTCAGCTAGCATTTTTAAAAACAGCAGAATATTTCTGCACAAGCCATTCCGTTCAGTTTTGGTTTTTTCCAGTCCAGGCACAGTGCTGTCTCCGGCCAGAACTTTTTCCTATAGCATAGTAGCCTTTTACATTTTATAAACAAGCTGTGTGCATATGGTTTTACGACAATTACAATGTGAGACTGAAAGTGTGATGCGCTTCTCAGTTCAGTTTCAGTTTATTGTCCCCTAAGGGAAACTTGTCTTGCAGCCAGGTAACATACAGGTACAGTAGCACAACAGATAAACACACATACACACAAATAATAACACCAACTACTAGAAGTAAAAAAAAAAAAACACTTACACTACTACTCATCTAGTGAATTGTGCAAATTTAGCAACCGTCTTGCACTTGGGGTGGCATTAGCTCAGGGGGTAGAGCGGGTTGGCTGTTAACCGCAAGGTTGCTGGTTCGATCCCCGGCTCCTCCTAGCTGAGTGTCGAGGTGTCCCTGAGCAAGGCACCTAACCCTGACTGCTCCTGACGAGCTGGCTGTCGCCTTGCATGGCTGACGATGCCGTCGGTGTGTGAATGGGTGAATGTCAGGCAATATTGTAAAGCGCTTTGGGTGGCCACTGGTTACAAAAAATGCGCTATATAAATGCAGTCCATTTACTTGGAATAAAAGAGCTGCTTGTCCTGTTGAGCTTAAAACCAGGATGGTTTACACAGTCTAATATACCATTTGCCTTCAGCACGACCTGTTTCTCTAACATGTTATCCTCCTGCAGGTGGGTGAGAACGTGTACCACACAGACCGCTGGGTGACCCCGCCCTCCGAGGAGCTGTTCAACCTCCGGCCTCGCGAAGAGCTGCTCCACAAACGCTTCGGGTTCCAGTGGTACGTTTAGGTACGTCTGTCTGGAAGAAGGAGACGGTCCTGGACTACCATTGTCTGTCGATGAGACGACCGCAGTCCCACCAAGCTGAACCTTGTAAATGTACAATAAAGTATGATTTTTTTCTGTAACGCATTCGGGTTTACTCTTCTTTGAAAAGGCCAACTGGATTTGTAGCTGCCTCTGATAGGTCTCAATTGCACAGGAAAGCGTTAAAACCCTTGAAATAAGACTTAAGAAAGGGGGCTGGGTTGACCTTCAGTTCACTTAGTACAAAATCTAAAGTACCTTACATTTGTTGAGCTCTTGACTTAAGTATTCATTTTTAAAAATGAATTGCAAATTACAATAAGTCTGCTGTTATGTACTGGCTATATTACTAATTGATTTATGGTAAACTGGCCTAATTAATTTGTTCGTATCTAGGTTTGCACTATGGTAAATTAATTTTCCTGTGGTAACATCAGCATAACCTCTTGGGAGGCAAACGACTTCAAAATGCTCATGACTTAAGCTGTTTACTCAATGTTACACTATGAGTAACATTTCATTTTCCTGTATGATATTATAAATCTTTCTCGTAATGGAAGGAGGCACCAGTCAGAATAATTCACTTTATTGAAACTGATCAATTGAAAACAATTTTACCCCAGCCAGGGGGTATGGGCAAATCAGCATTTCACTGAAAAAGTAACTGCACAGGCCATATAAATGGCCGACTTCTATTGTGGCTTAATTCTTCTCTGGGCCATGAAGGTGGCACTTCAGTTCCTTCTGCCACCTTCTGAAAGAACAGACTGGTCTGGACCACCTTCTGAAGGAACGGACTGGTCTGGACCACCTTCTGAAGGAACAGACTGGTCTGGACCACCTTCTGAAGGAACAGACTGGTCTGGACCACCTTCTGAAGGAACAGACTGGTCTGGACCACCTTCTGAAGGAACGGACTGGTCTGGACCACCTTCTGAAGGAACGGACTGGTCTGGACCACCTTCTGAAGGAACGGACTGGTCTGGACCACCTTCTGAAGGAGCAGACTGGTCTGGACCACCTTCTGAAGGAGCAGACTGGTCTGGACCATCTTCGGAGATGCTTCCAGTCACCGGAAGGTTCCCTCGAAACCTGGGGACGAAAAACTATTAGTATTAACTTCTATTAAACTATTATTTCAACCTGACAAGCTAGGAGTATAGAACAGAACATCGAAGTCTTAAGGCAATTCAAAATAATTTGAACATATATCTGACAGATTGTGCATACAGGAGGCCCCGAATACCTCCGCTGTCAACAAGTTAACACTGCAATGTGTATTTTCCTTCTGCCCTCTTGCATGAGTCCCCAATTATTTGTAATGACCACAATTTATCAGTACTTGCCCAATATACTACATGAACACCTCAAATGATGAGTAGAAATGCTAATAAACCTGTAATTTATAGGCAACTACTTTATTATAAAATGGTTTGGTCATCTGGAACCATCATTAGCTGAAAAATTGTATAGTTTGAGAATCCAGTTAGTAATCCATGTTTTATAAGCTCAGTGGCTCTGATGTATAATTCAAAGGAACTCAAGAAAAGACACCAACGGTAATAAGAGACTGACGTCCCTTACACTGGGCTAAGAGGTTGGTACAGTGGATGTTACGGACCAATTCTGCAAGGTTTGTAACTACACTGTTCCAAGTTGGAATACAAAACACGCAGTGCAGTACTATGCCCGTTGCTTTATCGTGTTGATCATGGAGGCTCGTTACCTTCCGGTAAAAATTTCCTATTTTTTTTATTAACATAAAAAAATAGATGCCCCCCAAGGAATAGGAATGCACACCTCATCTCGGTTTCCACTTGGATACTTCTGGGTTATTTCATTAAGCGGAACCGTCCCAGGGAAAATAGAGACTATTGACCAACGGCCCAAGTTACATAGCGTAACCGGTTTGAAGCGAGACCCGTTATGGGATGTCACCGTCAACTGGACCAGTTTAATTTACCTGGTGACAAGTAGGGCCTTCCCTGCAGACTTGAGCTCAGCGTGTGAGGCCATTGTGGTGATCCTGCGTGTTCTCCAACCGTCGGGGGTCACCCTGAACGAAAGAAATCAACATTTAAGTTCTGGGCAAGAGAACACACATGTCAATGAAGAGCATGCAACAGTATTATTTTACTCAGTGACACTAGGGGGGGAAAAGGCCAACAGAAGGTGTGAGAACTGAAATCATCCTAGAGGTCAATTGAAGGATTCTTGGCGCAAGTTTGATTAACTGATGCAATGAACAATACTATCCATGTGACTGGAGGCTTGGGTTTCAGCGAAGAGAGGGCACCATAGTCCAAGTGTGTGGTTATTCGTCAATGATCACGTCAGAACCAGACATTTGAAGCAAGGAAGGACTTTTTACATCAGCTAACTTGGAAGGTCATGGACATGTTATACACCAAGGTCGAAGGATGTGAGCAAAGCAAAAGGAGTTTACCTCAAGTGAACAGGCCTACGAATTCTCCACATATGAACTAGGCAAGAGAGCAGCGTTCATCGGATGAGCACTCGGTGGGGCAACGCTTCACGCCAAGGACTTGAAGGTTTTGGAAGAACGGACCGCTTGAACGTAATGAAGCATTAACAACCAAAAAAATCCACCTCATCTCACCCCACCACATCACCCACTGTACAAGGTCTTTACATTACATGCTCTGAGCAAGCTGAAGTTTTATCTTGCCAAATTTATCTTGGGACAAATGCTTTTGAGCGACTTGACTTCTCAGAGCTTAATATCACCCACTTTTGCGGAAGTAGTCAAGTTGTCCACTATGGATGCAAGGCATCATTAATACAAATCAAACAAAGTTATTTACCCAGGAGGGTCCCCCCCATTAGTTTAACACAAGAATCATTTTTTTGTATTTTTTCATAAATCGTTTAATAGGCTCCATGAAACCAAATTGACAGAAAAAAAAAATCGTTGATACAAATAGCAAAGTACAAAACTGATCCCGGCTGTTATTTACTGGGGCGACGAGTTACATTGATGTTCACCTATACAAGTTCAGTCCATTTTACAGCACATTTAAAATGCAGGCGTTGAGAGCAGAACAAAGAAAAATTGAAATTTCGGACGGACTGCAGCGTGCTGCAATTTTGCAACACCATGAGCAGTCTGCCCCTCGTGTGTGGAATACTTTCTGAAAATGAAATTTCTTGGGAAGAAACTGATAGTACAGGGGCCCCTCAGCAAAAATAAAATTAAAATAAAACACGTAAGGATGTGGAATCGCTCTAGTAGCACTAAGGAATGCATGTACAAAATCTCCCCCAAAAATAGTTTAGGAGCACGGCTGTCTCATTCCGCTCAGTTTAGAACTTGGCAGGAGGTAGGTCATAGTCAAACTGAAGGAAAACTACAACAAAAAAGGTAAAGAAGCCCCATTGGACGCTCCAATGTTTCAGGGGATTAAAAAAAAGCTCAGTTCTGTGCCAGAACAAGGCTGAGTGTATCAGGAGAGAGCCAAGTGAATAGATGTTGGAAAAATCAGTCGACAGCACCATTCAAATCAGACAATTTATAGCAAGATATTAATAAGACGCCCCCTCAACCCAGGAACATCTTAAAGTAACTTTAAACATGGTTTTGTGAATGAACGGCCAAACGTTATGGCTACATTTAAAGATGCTTAAGCTGCTACAACAGAACATACTATAAAAATAAGGTCACCAATAACACGTGGACATTTTTCTTGAGGAGCGCATCTTTTAAATACAGCCAGCCAAGTGATGATCTTGAGTCAGGGATTTTTAGTCGTGTGCAGCTGAGGATAAGAAGTGGGCACACAGGTAAAGACACTGAAAGTTTCACAGACATTTGAGTTGACAAAAACCCCACCAAATATGTCCTGTGCTCGCAAATATAGAACTGGTGGAAGAGCGGATATGGACTACCAATAGGACAATTCACAAATGCGGAGGATTCAAGGCTGTGCAACAAGAGCATCTTTTAAATAGGGGCTGTTGTGAACCGCAACTCCAGTTCGCTCATGTTCTCTTTGGGTGTGGGCAGCGGACATTATCGGGTCGTGCAACTCCAACTACAATGATTTTAACTTTTACTATAATCATCCCTTCCAAAGGCATTCACTTACCATAGCTGTCATATTGGTCTCTGTAGGATCCTGAGCTGGCCCGGTCGCCATAGCTTCCCTGGCCCCTGTGATCAGAAGGAGTTAAGAATTTAGTTGCTAGGCTACACATCGCACTGGCGACACAATGTCAACGCACTGTCCCGAGAAATCTGAATTCCGAAAACAATGCTTGCCTGTTGTCCCTGTATCCACCACCGCCACCGCTGCTGCCGCCACCGCTGCCGCCATACCCGCCGCCACCGCCGCTCCTGTAGCCGCCACCGCTTCCGCCGCTGCTACCGTAGCCCCTCTCGCCACTACCGTAACTCCTGTCGCTGTTGTAGCTTCTGTCGCCATAGCTCCTCTCGCCATAGCCGCCGCCGCCGCCACCTGGACAAGAAAGAAAGATCGTGCGGGCGCCCGGGGGTTAAGTAAGGCAGGCGGCACTGAGAAAAGTACGAAACCAAGGAGGTATGACCAAAAGCAAACGGTTCGTGCCACGCACGAACCGTTACGCATATTGACACCCCTTGCCCCGTGCCCTCCCACCTCTACCCCTTCCGCCGAATCCGCCGCCGCCACCGAAGTTGCCTCTGGAGCCGCCCCTGGAGCCGCCAGATCTGCCTCTGCCTGCCTCATCCACGCGAATAGACCGTCCGTCCAAGCTCTGCAGATGCAATAAAAAAAAATTTGGTTAACCTTCAGATTCAGTTAATTTACAATGACTGCATTTGCATATGCATGAAAATGATCATGCATGCAACCTACCTTGCCGTTCATTCCCTCCAAAGCATCCTTGGCCTCATCTGCATTATCAAACTTGACAAAGCCGAATCCACGAGACCTCCCAGTGTCTTTGTCACGGATAACATCAACTAAAAATACACAATACAGCAGCAGATTAGCATTTACACAAATTAAGTGAAAATGGGATTAAAAACAATAAATAATATTTTTTTATTATAAAAAATTGTGATTCATTGCTAAAATGGATGACACGCCTGCATACCTTTAGCGATGTTTCCATACTTGGCGAAAGCCGCCATTAAGGACTCCTCATTGGTGTCGAAGCTGAGGCCTCCGATGAAAAGTTTGCCTTCGTCATTCATCTTTTGTGGGAAGAGAACAAAAAGGGTCACATGGGCTGCACAGGAAAAAAAATTCCGCGAGATCATTCGATAAAATGCAAAATGCTTAAAAAAAAACCTAAACGTCGAATTTAAAAAACCAGCACGATTCAAATTAACGTATTCAACCGCGCTCGTTGTTATTGGGTCGATTCGGTCCCGAGAAAAATAGGTCGTATGGCGTCATCGTGCCAACGATGGGGCCTAGCCGCCATCGAGGAGCAGACCACGCCATGGTTGAGGCCTGCATCGTTACCCCCCCCCCCAACGAAGAAAATAGTCAAAATTGGAAATAAAAGCCAATCGACCACATTAACCTAATTAATTACATATACGAGATCGGGCTACAATATCCATCGACTTAAAAACGCGTTAGTGGGCGGATGTTGACTTGCTGGGGAGCAGGCCTCATGGCGGGGCCTAGCGGCGGAGTGCTAGCGCTAGGCTAGTGACGTTGTCTCGCCACAATGGAGCGCCATTTTAAACCACGTTTTGGTGGTCGATCGCAGCCCTGCGACCAGGGCCGCGAGTCGAAAATATACGCAGGCTGGGACGCGAGTGTTACAAACTCGATGAATTTCAATTTAAAAAAAAAAACGCTAAAAATCGCGTAATTCTTTGCAATACAAAATGGTGGGGAAACAGGTGTGTGTGTGTGTATATATGTAACGCGATCATGCGGGATAACGCTGAAACACACGCTGCGGCGGGATAGGCTCTAACGAGATCATGCTGTAAACCCTTCAAAAACCCCGCCACACGGACTTATACTTGGATTTATAAGCAGAAATAACCCCTTGAAACGGTGAACAACGAATAATCCGTAAATTACCTTTAGTTTGTTGGTGGGTGTGCCGAAGAGAAGCTTGCAGGAGGAGCGGGCGGACGAAGTGAAGAGGAAACGGCGGAGCGCTCTCTTTTTGAGGGAGGGCGAGTTATTTAAATGAGCTGAGGGGCGGGGCCAGCGGACAACTGCTCCGTCCCGGTCTGCTATTTTCATTATTATTATTGTGTGCCCTTGAAAATATAATTGATCTTCCTTGTTTATGTTCCATTTTTATTTGTGTATTATTGATACAATCAAATAAAGTGTTGGTATTTCGAAGGAACCGGCGAAGTAGGAGATAACTTCCGCTTGTTTTTTTTTTAAATATAGGATTACGTTAAGGTTAATCATTTACAGATACACGATGTGTATAGTATGTAGTCCCATTTACTGAGTTTTTTTTTTTTTTTTTTAAAGCAGAGGTTTATGGTTTAACCTTTCCAAAAAAAAAAATGGGACGTTTTGATTTCATCAGAGGCTATCTTCAGCGTCTGGAAAATGGAGGATGCGGATTTTTTACCGAGTGCTAAAATGGTTGGAAATCCGTTCAGTCCTCCAAGAGAGGACCATCGGTACTAAATGGTCTTCCAGCAAACACTCAAATGTTCCAGTTAACCCAATTGAGTGACCTATTAGTAAAGTGCTGTGCATGAAAATTAAGAACAACTTTTTTATATTAATAGTATTTTTAACAGCATTTTGCGGACGTGATGTGAACAATTAATATACGCCACTATGAAATGTAACAGGAAACGATTGTTACTCTCCGATACGGATTTTCTTCCAATATCAGTATCAAAAACGTATTCTGGGTTGTAATTGTGTGTCTCTTGTTAAGCCAGTGCTACTCGGAAGTGTTTTTGGCGAGCATGTTTGTGTTAGGGGGTGGGGTGGGGTGGGTGGGTGTGTGTGTGGGGGGGCACAATCCTATAGTCAAACTATATCCAATTATGACCACTATAGTCAAACTATATCCAATTATGACCACAGCCCATAAACGTCTGCTCGAACTAGGTCAAACCCTCATGAAATCAGACGTGCTGATTATGGGCCAATAGTTCAAAAACGATGTGTGCATCTTGTATATGCAATATAATAAAGGCATGTTTTTGATTGTATTCAATATTATGTATTCATTATTATTGAATTTGGGTAAGAAATATGTTATAGTACTTACTATGGCCTATCTATGCGTTTTTGCAAAAACATCTTATTGTACTAAATGACTTAATTTAAATTACTCAAAATATTTGTGATGACTTAGTAATATTCTCATTTATGTGTTAAAGTAACAATTTGGCAACTTCAAACATCCATATATGTGTAAGGTTTGTAGTTTTTATGGGAAGTAAGTATAAATAAATAGGCTCACATTTTGATATATTGTGTATTATTAAATCAGGATCTGGTGGGTAGTTCAAACTATTCAAGGAAGGCCTTCTGAAACCAGGCTATCATAAGGATTGCTCTTGAGAAAGTTTGATCACAATAGCCACCTCTGCTGCAGAAAGATACATTATTGAGAGTCATGAGCAACACATCAGAGTCCAAATACATGCTGGACCTGCTGCCCATAAGCAACAGTCACACTAGTGCTGGTTCTTCTGCTGACGACGCCATGAAGTTCCGTTTCAGGGTCTCTCATCATTTCAAGATCTGACTTACTGAAAATGGCTGCCAAATAATTTCTCCAAAAGGGCAAACAGACCAAGGTCCTACCCCTAGGCTTTGTGTTTAATATCTTCCACAGAGGAGATCAATGCAGCGCTGTGTCCGAAGCATCAATAATTCATGAACAAATTATGGTGTTTTTTTAACATGGTGACGTTTTTTTGTGTTTATCTGAAGAGATTACAGAATAAACAAGATTCAATGGTTTATTTATACAAGATTTGAATCGTATACAAGGTAAAAAAAGCATTGACCACTATCCTACAAATTAATTACTCATCCAAACAATATTTTGAATATTCCGACCTCTTGACCTTGCTTGCTTAATGTTTCAATTATACCTTGCCTTGAGAGTAAATAATAAAGGCTTATGTATGCAGAACATCCACAAATGGGGTCATGGGCGAATCTGAAAATGATCTTTTGTTTTTTGTTTGCCTTTGGTTATCTTTAGCGAGATGATGCTGGATTTGAGGAGCAGAAGTGAGTCTGGATGAGGGGAAGTTCTGCCATCGTGTGGTTCTGTGTTGCAATGAGAGGTCCAGCTCGTGATGGGCATCCCACAAGGGACAGATAAATAATTAGCAGAAAGTAATTACAGTACTCTTAACTTGATCAAATACATTTATATCTTTGTATTAGCACGTGGCCCTGTGGCGGGTAAGGATCAGGTTTACCGTTAGTGTGTGCAAGATTAGTGAAGCATTGTGACTGCGTAAAACAGTGGGAATGCTAATGCTGTGGACATTTGCATTGCCACCAGATAACAAGAGCTGGCCTTGCATACAGATGCTAGATACTCACTCAACAAAAGGACCTAGTCTAGTGGTCTCCAAGAAGGAGTGGATCTCTGCAAAGATGAGAAACAGGTTTTCACCCGCTGACCCACCATCAGCGTGGACACACCTCCAGCCCTGTGGACGGCCGTCAGTGGGCTGATGAGCTGGACGTGTTAAACTGTTCATTTGCAAAATCAAGACTTGGCCAACCCCCTCTGGTTCACACTGTTCAATCACACACACACACACACACACACACACACACACACACACTCACACACACACACACACACACACACACACACTCACACACACACACACACACACACACACACACACACACACACACACACACACACACACACACACACACACACACACACACACATACACACGCACACACGCACACACATACACTCACACATCAGCATGTCTGGCACCTGGCCCCTGGTGATCAGGACGTCTGCCACTTATCTCCTGCCCCCCCCCCCACACACACAAACACATAGTTCTCCACAGTATCCATATTATTTTTACTTACTTACTTTATTTCATTTGTAAACACCAGCATAGATTTTTTTCTGTTAGTGTAATGTGATTGCATATCTATAATTAAACAAAATGTACTTTAGATAGTCTGATGCTATAAGGGCTTGTGAAGGAAGATCAGATGTAAAATGACATTCTATTCTACTCTATTCTGGTCGAGGGAGTCTGAGCAATTGTCCCACCTAATCGACATCCCCACACTATTGAAACCACAGTGATGATCTGCATCCTTCCCACCAATTGCTTTTTAATATTCTTCCCCACTGCATTAAAGACACTTCCCTGTCACATGACCCACGGAGAAGCACCAGCTTCGAGTATGAGTCATGTAGGAAGCCAGCACAGAGAGACAGCCGCGAGATGCAGTCTGGTAATGTCTAAAAATAGCAACGGCCAATGCACCCCCATTTTATGCAGACTGCGTCACTCCGCGTCATCATCCCTCTGCGACTGGCCAAGCACACAAACATTAAGAAGAAAAAACACACACATGTACACGCACACAGACACACAGCTATTGACAGAGATATCCCCCATATCTCCTTCCTTAAAGGGGAAGATGCAGAGAGATGAGAGATGCAGAATCTGGGATGTCTGTCTCTAGGATCAGGCACCGTTCTGCTGTTTCAGAAGCCTCATCCATGTGTGGTCAGAATGAAAGAGCAATGTGGAAAATGTGCATGCTACAATAATGGGGAATTAAAGCCAAAATGAAGGCCACAAGCCTATAATGGAAGAAAAACATCAGTCTGCTTTGGACAAGCATCAAGTATACCTGTATGTTTTATGAAAGCATGCGATGGTAAGATACATAGCAATACACTGTTGATAAGCCTTTATCTAAGAGCTTGACCTCAATCACTGATGAATAGAACCGCGGCATAACTTTGGGAGCATTATAACGAATGATCATGTAGGGGGTAACGGTGAGGGGCACATTTACATTGTGTGGAGTTAATGAAGTGGGCTGAAACGGAATCTCCATCAATCAACAACCCTGGGCGTAAGATGCACGGCTCCTTCTTCAGGTTGCAAGGGAACCTTACCATATGCTGATCATGCCTCCGCCCTTAAAAGAATACAGTTCATAAATTATATTTTCTCTTATTTATATGTAAATCATTGAAACTGGCCGCCTCACCGATTGTAAAAAAAAAAAAAAAAAACATGTAGAGGCAAAGGTGAAAAGTCAATGTATTTACAAATGACCTATCTGATTGAGCTGAAGCATTACCTGTAGATTCAAAGTATTTCAATTGCGGTTTCAAAAATTTTAATCATTTCATTAGAAATCTAAAAATAGGGATCAAATCTGGTTGAACTCGATAATACCAGAAGAGTTGGATTTGTGTGACCTACTTATATTACTGGCCAGGCACCCAGGCTGGGTTTCTACCATAGGCAGTCTATTGAGGTGAACTTTTTCATTTGGCTTCCTTCTGGTACATTCTGGCAATAACAAATTTGATGCAATAGTTGCAAGACATTGGACTATGAATGCATTCGAAGGCAGATTATTTCCGGGGGACAAAAATGATTGATTACTAATGAAACATTCCAATGACAGAAGATGGTTATGTAAGTAAATCCCACGATAATGTCCTATAATATTTAACAATACAGACCCACAAATATACGAATAGTGTTTATTCATCAAGGGGTCGCTTAACAAGAACAAGAGAGAAGAGAGCCCAATGCTACCACCTTGTGGTCGACCGTAAAGTGACACATTCTTCTGCATCACCCATCATTTTTTATTTAATCCAGAGAAAAAACAACCGTTGACTATTCGTGTAATAGGTCGGTTCGGTTGGGTCAGTGTCCATAACCATATCCGCACAGTAATGTGTCTACTGTAATGTGTCACTCCATCCGAACCATACGGATGTCTCTCAACCTGTTTGGCACTCCATTCATAAGTCGGGACTGGAGGGAGGGCTAATTCTGTCCTGTGTGCGTGCACACTGTGTCCATCTAACATCATCACGGCCACAGCTCACATGGTGTATCGGGAGCAGGCAGTGGGCGTGTCCAAACGCGTGTGGTTTCATTCATAACTACAGTCATTATTTGAAGACCAAATTAAACTATGCAGCCTGGGCAAGTCAGCACGATTGCATATGGACTACCTAAAACAAAGTCTACACTCAGGTGAGTCCGCCGATTGTCCTATTTTAATGAGATTATAGTTTTATATAATATATATTTTTATTATTTCATAGATTATGTAAGGTCGACACTATAGCCTAATGCTTACACAGTCTCAATCGATGTTCATTTAAACACTGGGCGTATATTATACAACGGGTGGCATTGGTAGATACAGCTGACAGATCGCCAAGTTGGATATTTTCTTTCAACCCAAATAATATAGGCATCCGCTGTGACATTGAATTATCCAACTACCAGTCATACTCTTATTAGACTGACGGACGGTCAGTGTCTCCCTGGCTGGTAAAGCATTGTGAAACATTGGGCATCCTGATCCTCGGTGTACCGCGCGAGGGATGCTGAAGCTGAGCGTCACCAGATGCACCGAGTCGCTGTAGTCAGCATACTGGCAGACAGAGGCTGAGGCACCACGAACCTTTATTATTATTATTATTATTTTTTACCGGGGAATATAAACGAAAATAGGTATCGGCGATAATTATTTAGTCATGGTATTGAAATTTTTGTTTTGTATATTTTTGTAGCCCTGTTGTTGGTATCACGAACAGAACGCATTATTTCAAAGTGTTGATGGCTGATGTGAGCGCAGTCGTCTTGTGACAGGCACGGTGCTGTGTTAGGACGGTACAAGCTTTTAGTTAAAGACAGGTGTGTGTGTGTGTGTGTGTGTGGGGGGTGGGGGGGGGGGGGGGGGGGGGCGATCTACTTGGCGCAGTTCAGAAGCTGTTGCCAGTCACCGTTATGCCCATAAACGCCTACTTTAAAAATCCGCTCAGCTGTTAGTCTGCTGGTCGAGTTGTAATGCCTTCCTGGCAAAAACAGTATTTATTTATAACTATTTGACATTTCTATTCAGATTAATTTCTCCATCCGTGATAATTAAACACCCAAAACCGCACAAGGCTCTGTGCACTGCACTTCGTCTATAATAATGTTTTTGTTCAGTTTTATAAAGACACCGTTGAATCACGTTAAATGACGTTACATTTGACTAGTGTGGTCCCATCCCTATAACAACAACAACAAAAACATTTCAGTACAAAAAAGAGGTGTAAGGACAGCAATAGATGTTTGTAATTGAGTCAGGATATTGATGTATTCACTGCACTGTGAGTCTCTATGGTCTCTATTATCCTGACAGCCACGCTTTGTACCCTGAATGCACACATGTTCACCAACCACGTTTGACAATGGGCGGGCGCTGGTTCCATGGCAGCTCCATGGATCTGTCAGATCAGGGTTTTTTGCGTTGGACATCCCCACACTCAGCACTACTTTGACATGCGTGTTATAAGGTGCATTCTGAAAGACCTGGAACCCTCAGGACACAGACACCTGCTCTGTACACACACACACACAATGAACACACACACACACACACACACACACACACACACACACACACACACACACACACACACACACACACACATGCTCAACATAACCCAACCACACGGATGTGCAGGAACACATCTATAATTATTTGCTCGCTCGCTCACTCACTCTCACACACACACACACACAAACACGCACACACGCACACACACACACACACACACACACACACACACACACACACACACACACACACACACACACACACACACACACGCACACACGTGCGCACACACACACACACACACACACACACACACACACACACACACACACACACACACACACACACACACACACACACACACACCCGTACACACACACCCGTACATGCGAGTGTATATGGATGTGGCGATGTTCTGTAGCAAGTGTTTTTCATCACTATCTATGAAAGCAGCAGATGTTTACAGCTTCAGCTATGTAGTGTTATTACATCAACTTTGTCCTCACGTGGGGCGGTAATGTGAGATACCTTTTATGAGCCACATGCTGTAGGGACAATATCTGTCCAGCAGATAATATTTCATAGCTTCACCTTTTAGTTTTTTCCTAAATGTTATGCAAAGTCCATCATAAGGAATTGTTTGCTTCCACTATGTTTTTTCACCGTATCTAACAGAGATATCACAGTGCGTCTTTTTAACGTCATAAAAGTGTCAAATGCATATTGGTAGAATCTAAAACCCATAAACTATGTCTCGTCAAATCTTTTGATTTGTGTCTGGAAACCATCAAGTTGTAAATCTCGTTGTAATGTCCTTGGGAAGTCTTCATCTGTAGAATGCCTTGACTTTGGAATCCCGCGGTCTGACTGACAGTCCTCCCTCTCCCTCTCTCTCTCTCTCTCTCTCTCCTCTCTCTCTCTCTCTCTCTCTCTCCCCCTCTCTCTCTCTCACCCTCTCTCCCCCCTCTCTCTCTCTCTCTCTCTCTCTCTCTCTCTTTTGCAGGCGCTGTACTCACACCGACCTGGACCATGAGCAATGATTTGCCCCTTTTAACACGTCTTACAGAGAACTCCACTGTAAGTGCATCCATCTGTCCGTCTGTCCGTCCATTCCCCCCCCCCCTCCCTCCCCTCTCCCTCTCCCTCTCCATCTGGTGGGAGCTGACATCATCAGAGGGGGCAGACCCCCCCGGTTTCGTAACGCCTTCCCCGTTCGTATGGCCAAGACAACCTGGACCCGAACCAGGGAGATACTTATCCCACCTATCACTAGAATACACCAGGAGCACAACACACACACACACACACACACACACACACACACACACACAGGAAAATACATAAATACACATCATGACCGAACACACCGGACCGGTCAGGCTGTGAAACAGTGAAACAACGACGCCCAAAAGGCAAAGCTTAGCATCTCCACACGACGCAGCTCCGGATGTTCTGGTGATGAGAGGGTGGAGAGAGTGACAGGGAGTGACAGAGAGGGGGGGGGGGGGGGGCGGGCCAGGTGTAACCGTGCATCCGTCTCCAGGACGGACTGCCTCACCCAGACGCCGAACCCTGGGCTCAGGTTATTTTATTTTTTTTTCTCCCTCCTTTTGCAGGCAAGGGAGGTCATAGAAAATATGGCCCTGCCTGCAGCTCCCATTATAATAACGGTGGTAGTGTGGGGCGGGG
>NC_140286.1:1305694-1343194 GCF_964030765.1 Micromesistius poutassou
CACGCCACGCCCACGCCCCCTGTATGAAGATCCACACCATCACCGAGTGCGAGTCCACCGAGAGCAGCGTCGTCAACATCAACGACATTCCGGGGGCCAGGGCCGCCCCGCACCATCTACCAGGTGAGCAGATCGCCCCCCCCCCCCCCCCCGCGCGAGACGCGCGTTGAATAACCTATACGTCCGGCGTAATATAGGTCAGCTTTGTCAAGACGAAGGTGGTGCTACGTTCACCCTCGTCGAACCTCCTTATGCAGGGGCGAAATGTTGACCGAAGGAGAAGACAGCTCGGACAATTGGACATGGTCACCGGTGGAGGGGATAACATTTTTGTTTTCAGGGCCAAATTTGGCCACCTTTAGTCAAATCTCCTTATAGCTCCGAGCTGAACAAGACGCGTACCTTGAGCCGGATGCCTAACCCCTATCTGCTCAGTCTTGGTATGCATCCAAAAAATATGATTTTGGTCCCACCCATTCTCTTTGTCCCAATGGTGCGTAGCAGGCGTCCTAGTGTTCAGTGAACCTTCGCACAGTGAACCCTGTCTCACCCCTCCCAAAGTGACTGGGGGGGGGGTGGTAGCATGGTGGAGCTTAACGTTCCTCCAGGGTCTCCTTCCTACCTAATATTCCCGCTCTCTACCGACGACGGGACAAATCCAATCACATTTTGCTGTGTGAGCCAAACACACCACATAACACCATTGTGTGAATTAATGTCTTAACACCCCTGCCCCCCCCCCCCCCCCCCCCCCACCTCCGTCTCTCCAGCCTCCTGAGAGAGGGGAGGCCCTGGGCTGGGGGGGCCAGTCCCTCATTGGGGGCCTGCCTGGAGACCCCCATCACTCTGTCATCCTGGAGCAGGGCAACCGACAGATCGCACAACAAGCCGGCAGCAAAGTCCAGCACACGCACGCGCTCGCAGTAAGTCTCCATTCCAAAGTCAAAGTCGACTTTATTGTTCAATTACAAAACAAATGTACAAGACAAACAGAAGAACCGGAATTTTGTTAGTCTCTGAGTCTCCTCCCGCGGTGCATTTTAGTATAAATAAAATTGGTAAATTGCTATTCCGCTGCGTCCGGAGAGTGTAGTCGCTGGCTTTCACCACGCAATTGACAAACACCACTCATCCTCCACCTACTCACCTCACTCATTGACCTCCACCTACTCATCTCACTCATACCCACTCATCTCACTCGTTCACCTCCACCTACTCACCTCACTCATTCACCTCCACCTACTCATCTCACTCATACCTACTCATCTGACCCGTTCACCTCCACCTACTCACCTCACTCATTCACCTCCACCTACTCATCTCACTCATACTACTCATCTGACCCGTTCACCCCCACCTACTCACCTCACTCGTTCACCTCCACCTACTCGTCTCACCCGTTCACCCCCACCTACTCATCTGACCCGTTCACCTCCACCTACTCACCTCACTCGTTCACCTCAACCTACTCGTCTCACTCGTTCACCTCCACCTACTCACCTCACTCATTCACCTCCACCTACTCACCTCACCCGTTCACCTCCACCTACTCGTCTCACCCGTTCACCCGTCACCCCCTTTGTCTAACCCCGTGTTTCCCTGGCAGCTTGAGGCCATCGGGGACCGGGGGGGGGACGGCGACGAGAGGGGCCCCGGGGAGGAGTGGGAGGCGTCTCCGGCCCAGACGTCCGTCCTGCAGTTCTTCTCAAAGCTGCGGCGGCACGCCAGTCTGGAAGGGGCGGGGCCTTACTTCAGGAAGTGGAAATTTGACAGCAGCCATCGAGCGGCGAGTCTGGACGCCAAAGGTCAGGAGGGTCTTTTTTTTCATGAAGACATTTCAATTAATAAGTCACAAGATCTTCAAAACGACGCCCTCGTCTAAGATGTTATGATATTTTAGTCCAGGAAAGGCCGCCGGGACAGGATCGCTTTTAACTCACTTTATTTGATTAAGGTTATTGGTCTATTGTCTATCGTCTATGAAACAAAAGGAGAGGGATCGTATATAACACGCGCGGAGCGTCTCTAAGCTTTACATCTAATCGATACGCCCAAGAGATTCTGATTCTAAAATGGCGGAGTCCGAGTTAAATAGGCAGGTAGAGGTGGGCGTGTTCTGTGGCTTTGAAAGCCCGCCCCCTTCATCTATGACGCAAGTCTTACAACTTATGCTATGTTTACTCAGTATTGTGGCTATGGGAGAATTTTATGGCTGAAATATCTTACAAAGACACTGTCCCGTATTGACTAAAGGCACAAAGAATGGTGTACATTAAAATGAAGACAATCCAATGTTGCCGTTAACATGTCCTAACATGACTCCCTCTGTTAGGATCCCCTAAGCGGAGACCCTTCCAAAGACAGCGAGCGGCCAGCGAGACTACTGATCACACGGACGACGACCTGTCCTCCCTGGGCGGCGACGTCACTCCGCCCCACGCACCACCACCTCACCTCCAAAGCCAGGGCCTGCAGGCGCTCTCCGCTGAGTCCCTGACGCAGGCCTCAACCCCCTCCTCTACGTCAGCCTTCCTCGACAGGTAACGCCTCTGACTGCCCCCCTTGCCTCGGATCAGCTCGCCTTGGATCTTAGCCATCGGAAGCATACCTACGTGTGCAGTGGTTGAATAGTAACCGTGTCGTCGCTTTCTTCCTCTGCGCAGGCTCGAGGTGGAGGCCAGGGTGGAGGTGGAGGTGGGTGTCAACATCACAGGGGCCAAAATAGACTTCCCATCGCCAAACTACCAATACGCCCAGAGGCCGGGGCAGGGCACAGGGGACGGGCCAGAGGAGGGCTTAGTGGGGGAAACCGAGACGGAGGTGAATTCCGTGTTTGCCGTGGCCTCGAGGGACAGAGAAGCGAGAGCACAACTGGCCACCGGAGCCACCGGAGAAGAGGACGAAGAAGACGACTTGTTCGTCGAACACGCGGCGTCAGGCGTCCGGGGAAACGTCAAGACCGCATCTCAGAGCGACAACGCCGTCACAGGGTTGTTCAGTTCACGTGACGTGACTTCACTCGCGAAGAGAGAGCAGACGCCAGAGGCCCCGGAGGAAGGGGACCGGGAGGTCCTCGGAGCCGAGGCGCCCAGGAGGACGGACTCGGGCTCCTCGCTTTCCTTTCTGCTGAACCAGGACAACGCCGAGCAGCCCCACTCCCTGTACAGAGACATCTGGAGCTTGCGGGCCTCCCTGGAGCAGTACGCCTCCTCGGACCAGAGCAGCACGGACCGGGAGTCCGTCCGCAGCGACGCCGACAGCCTCTCCTCCCTGGGCGCGGCGGGCGCTCGCTACGGCCTGTCCCAGGACCTGGGCGACGAGCCGGAAGCGGACGGGGACGGCGAGGGGTTCGGAAGCGGAAGCGCGGCCGCGGGGGAGGGGGAGGGGGAGGGGGAGGCCGCGACGGCGGGCGGCACGGCGGGGGACGCCGAGGTGGGCAACCGTAAGCTCCTCCAGATGGACAGCGGCTACGCCTCCATCGAGGCCCCGTCGCGGGGCCCCGAAGACCTGCGTCTGTTCGGAATGCCCGGAGGCTCCCGGGGCAAGACGGCGTCCGAGAGGAGACTGTTCTTCACCAACTCCGGCAGGAAGGGCTCGGTGTGCGAGAGCTTCGAGGCCAGGGCGTTCCAGGAGGAGCAGGAGGACGAAATGGTCGGTTACGCAGACGTGGACAAGAAGCGTAAAGCGGCAGCCACAACCGGCAGCCAGCCAGCCCTCACCGTCAGGCAGCCCGCCTCTCAGCCCGCCAAGTCCACCTACAGCCCGAATCCTCTGGAATCCCTTCACCTGCAGTCCAAGCCCACCTCTCCGCTGGTGAAACCGCACTACTCCATCGTCCCACAGCCGTCTCCGACCCACCGGCCGCGCCTTCGGCGCCGCGACTACAGCATAGACGAAAAGACCGACGCCCTCTTCAACGAGTTCCTCCGGCACGATCCGCGCTTCGACCAGCAGGGCTCGCCGCCGCGCGCCCGGCACCGGTCCAGGGTCCACCTCCGGAAGCAGTGGCAGCGGCACAAGCAGTACAGCGACCCCGGGTCCAGCACGGGGGGGAGGTACTCCCCGTCCCTGGAGAGGCAGAGGTTCACTCCCTTGCGGCGAGGGGACAGCGCCGGCTACCCTCTGGACACCAGGTACCACAGCACGCTGTCCCGGATCGCCAGCGCCGCCGACGAGGAAGCCACCGAGGTGGCGGCGGCGGCGGCGGCGTGTGAGCAGGCGGCGACCCAAGAGGGCGCGGAGGAGGCTAACGGTTTACACAAAGGAGGAAGGGATGCGCAAGAAGCGGTGGAAAGCGCGCCCAACGCAGCATCCGAGGACGTCGAGGGGTCAAACTCCACTGCCGGCGCGCACTCCTCCACAGAGCCGATCCACAGGGTCACCGATGGTGAGGTCATCGACACGGAAGGCGAGACGGCGGCCAACGAACGCACGTCCAGCCGCCTGCAGGACACTTTGCACACGCAGGCCGGTCACGTGGACCCGAGAGTCGGCAACCGAAACAACAACAGCAGCCAGGCGATCAAGACCCATTTCCCTTCCCCAGAGAAGCGCGGATCCGGCGATCGGAGCACAGATGTCACTTTTGCGGACCCGACGCCCTTCGTGCCCATCCCCTACGGCCAGAGTAGCCTGACAGACAAGATGGCAGCGTCCGTGGAGGAGAGGCTCTACCCCGGGTTGAGGAGTGCCAAGGCCGGTGACCTGGGCCTGGGGGAAAGCCAATGCGTGGTAGCAGTGTTGCATGTTTCCTCCCCTGATAGGAGTCCTGTATAGCTAGGCTGCCCCCCTCCTCCGCTATATAAGTATCTGTTCATTTTTCATGTCCATTTCTGTGATTGCACTTTAAAGATGTGTCTTACCTAGCAGGTTAATTCCTTGCGACATATTAATTCCCCGACATGTTAAATTGGCCCAGATGTTGATGCACTCCAATACAGTACAGTTCCCTAGGACAGACACCTTACTGTTGACCAGTCGTATGTCTCTTCTATAATTTCCAGTTATTTCCACCGTGAACCCATGTTCAGTGACATGTAAATTACCCATTTTTATATCAACTTTATTCTATCGTCATATGCACTCATCTATATATTTAAAAATAAATATATACTCATGGCAGTTTAATCTCATTTGTAGAATAAGAAAAATAGGTCATATTTTTTAAACATTGTAAGCATGCTACTTGTAACCGATGTGGAAGTGAAAAATAGTTTGAGATTTATAAAGCACTTTCCTCATGAGAAGATTTTCCATTTGTCCTCGTTCCTTCATCAAACCATGTCCTCCCAAGTGTCCTTTGTCTTAATCATAAGGGTAACTTGAGATTATGGGATGTTGTACGTAAGTTGTCAGCAGTCGACTATAGTCATAGAAACATTAATATATAAAAAATATCTTTTTGTTTACGATTTGCAAATTCACTGAAAGTCATTTATTTTATTGCCACATTGTGTCAACAAAATATGTTATTACAATACAGAAAAACTGCATTCATCACTAAATTAAAAGATGTGCATCAGTAGGCTACAATGTCCTTTTCATTTTAAGTAAGGTTGCAATATTACAGTGTCTTGGGACAGAGTGACATGGGAAACAAGAGATATTGACCTTCATACATCCAAAATAAATACTGAAGTCAGATCTCCATTTTCAGAGATTCAGTATGAGGGAGAGGTTGCCATCAAAGTGTTTTTGAACAGAATACCAATGGAATTGCTACTGAACTCAATAGTGCAATGAGACAAATAAATTATTCTGTCCATGGGTAACCTGAAGCAGCCAGGTTATTTGTTTAATCGAGGTAGTCCATTCTTTTGGATTAAATGGTAAGGAGAAATATTATGTACCCATGTAGTATTTGCAGATTCTTATAAGATAACTTTAGCCAGTGTGTAGGCCTATATACACTCCCCCAAAGGCATTCAATTTCCATGGATGGCAACATGTCATGTTTCATGTGTAGCATTACAGCATTCAATGGCATTAGCGTTTCATTATAAAAGAGCTCTTTGTATAAAGGTTACATAAGAGTGCGTTCAGTCATCTGTGAATGATTAATCAAGTACTACACTCTACTTGAAAACATTGAGAATTAGGTCTGCATTAAGAACACGCCTAGTGCATATCCTACAGAAATGATTAAATGTAGGGCAGAAAAGGAATCTGAATGTGCACCAGGGTGCATATTCATTTAGGATTTATAAAATTAAAAAAATAACTTGCAATGCTGTGGATGTTTAATGTTGAAACTGACAAAAACGGTCCTACAGCTTCTGGGAAAGCTGCAATGTTAATTTTTTTTTTTGTAAAGACATTTATTCTTTTTAATACCTCCAAAACCACTTAAATAGTCATACCGTTTTAAACATTTCCACCTGCATGCAATGCCAGGCATCTGAGATTCCTCTCAATCATTTGCATTGTTCGTCGTTAGCCCTGTTGAATAGAAAATCTCCCGACAGTGTGTTGACGTGTGTCCTCCCCCTCCCTCCCTCCCTCCCTCCCTCCCCCTCTCTGGTGCCGTGACTCACCTGCTCTCTGATCTACTCCGGGCTGAAGATGTGGTTGTATAAGGGGAAGGGGGGGGGGGGGGGGAGGAGGAGGACTTAAGGGGATTGAATCGGCACACTTTCAATTGCAGCTCTGCAAAACAAACGGTTGGACGTGTTCAAATTTCAGTTGGCCTACATCTGCACGGAAACGTCTTCTTCATAGGGTCAGGAAAACCTCTTGCAATACACGTGGGGTTAATAAGTATCGTGACGTCTTTTGGACCTTGTCCCTCTGCATCTACAAAGTGCAGCACCTGAGGGGAAACAGCGCTGGCGTTCCTGTAGGAACCAGCCCCGGTGTTTTCGCAGGACAAACAAGGGCTCCGAAGAGAACGGAGTGAACCAGCGTTTGCATAAGGGCGAGAAATGCGATGGCCCCAAAAAAACATAATGTAAAATCGGGAGAAAAAAAAACAGATCAGCCACAAAACAGTCCGGTCTGAACATATTTTATATAAATAATAATTAAAAAATATTTATTCAAATAAAAATAAAAAAACTAAAACAAAACTGAAATCAGAAACTAAAACCCCGATGGGGACCCCGAGGTCGGCGAGTCCATCTGCAGAACTCTTCCCCCTCAGCTTCCCACAGCATGCACCTTCCCATCATCCTCATACATTGAAATATAGAATTCAGATTTTTTTATTATCAACAACATTTCCCTCTCTTTCTCTCCCCCCGCACCCCAAGCCTTCAACTACATGACAACGTGTGTCTTACACTGTAGTTAAAAAAAAAAACGGCAGTTACAACAGCAGTTTCCCCCCCCCCCCCCCCCCCACGGAACAGACAACAAATCCAAAAAGTAGTCTTAAAGACAGGAGGGGGGAAACTGCTGAGGAGGAAGCAGGGGGGGGGGGGAGTCGTAGCCATGTTCATATTGTCCGATGCTTTCCCAGTGGAGAGTGGATGTGTGGTGGGTGGGGGTGAGGGCTGGAGAGGGGGAGCTTCATTCAAGGGGGAGGGGGGGGGGGGGGGGTGGTGGAGGCCAAAACAACCAAAACTAAAAAGAACAGAAAATGCAATAATTCTCAAAATCATCCACTCCCACTGTGGCCCCCACATGCTAATAAACAAATGCACTCACGGCATTGTAAGACGCTTAGGACCAAAGGCATATATATATATATATATATATCCATCCAACCCTTTTCACACCTAGCGGCTCAAGTCTTTAGAGACAGGCAGAGAAGAAAAATAACATCACTTGACACTTGGTGCGCTTCGTCGTCGTCGTCGTCTCCTCCTCCTCCTCCTCCTCCTCCTCCTCCTCCTCCTCCTCCTCCTCCTCCTCCTCCTCCTCCTCCTCCTCCTCCTCCTCCTCCTCCTCCTCCTCCTCCTCCTCCTCCTCCTCCTCCTCCTCCTCGGACCCCAGCCCGGCCCGGCCCGGTCAGTGGCGTGGGATGCAGGCCAGCGGTTCAGGGGATACGGGGGGGGGGGGGCCTAGAACGTCAGCAGGTTCTCCTCCCCCGTTACACCCGGGGGGGGGGGCTCCGGACACCAGAGGGGAGAGAGGAGAGGGGAGAGCGGGACC
This sequence comes from Micromesistius poutassou, assembly GCF_964030765.1. Lineage (NCBI taxonomy): Eukaryota > Metazoa > Chordata > Actinopteri > Gadiformes > Gadidae > Micromesistius > Micromesistius poutassou. Next base: position 1,313,786 of record NC_140286.1, read on the forward strand.
TAAGCAGAGAGAGAGAGAGGAGGCTCAGTGAATATCTAGCAGTGATCGCCCGATATTATTGGCCGATATTTGCGTTCTTTTCTGGCATTATTTACAGTTCAATAAATGTTCCTTTTTTTTTTTAAATTGAGACTTGTAACATTTGTTATAATCATTGTGTCGTTTTTATGATGTAAATTGAGGGAGCAAAAGCAGTATCTGCTCCAAATATCGGCTCAAGAAAATCGGTATCGGCGTATATCTTCATCAGCCAAGGCTGATAAAAAAGAAAAAAATGGTATCAGCATCAGCCCTAACAAATCCATATCGGTCGATCCCTAGTATCTAGCTTCAATACGGTCCGTCTAGTGACATCTCGCTGGAACCAGGAGTACTTTTTTTTTTTTTTAAGAAGATAACGTCAGGCCGTGCTACAGAGTGAACAGGGGGCCATTCTAGCCTAGCGAATAATGTTCACGCCGACCAGACAACGGAAGCGAGAGTGCAAGAGGAAAAGAAAAGTGAGGGGTTTGGAGAGATAACGGGAGGGGGGGGGGGGGGGGGGGGGGTGGAGACAAGAGATCAACAGCACACCACAGCCCACTCCTGTCCTGCCGTGGGTGAGTCATCTCCGCAACAAATTAATACAGAGCAGGCTTCCCGTCTGCACCACACCCAGGGCTCAGCACACAGATTACTGTGGGGCAGGGCGGGGGGCGGGGGAGGGAGTTATTGTGTACATGCATAGATGCGTAGAAAATGAAAACTTTCACCACCCCCCCAGTGCAACGCATGGGTTGTGGTTAGTAGTTGTTGTTGTACGCATGTACGCACTACACACCCTCTCCTACGTCCGTCCTGTCGACTCCGGCCCCCACCCTCAAGGCTCAGGCAGGGTGAGTCAGAGCTCTGCTGACATCACGCCCGTCACCCGTCACAGACACGCCCCCCGCAGTCTCCCTCTGCGTCCATATCCGCTCCTCCTCCCCCCCCCCCCCCCACCCCCCTCCCGCATCCCCATCCACCCCCCCCCTCCTCGACCTTTCCTCCCTCATCTCTGAGCCACTCTCCGGCACTCCAGTGCTGTACGCCGCGGCCGGCTGCCCCGCGCTAATCACACGCTTGGCGGTTGGTTTCGCCGCGGTCGTCCGTCTTTTCCTCGCCTAAAAAAAAAGACCCAGTCTCGGTTTCCTCCCCTTCTTCTCCCCGTTGCTCTCACTTTGTTTTTGTTTTTTTCGTCCGGCTGTTTACGTCTAGTCTATCCCGACGGCTCACGCTCAGGTTTTTTTTCCCCTCCAAGAATGAAAAGAAAGAATTATATGCGTCAGGAAGCCGATGTTTAAATATATATTTATTATATATATTATACCACCAGGTGTGAGTGTGATTAGCCGTTAGACCCTTTTGAAAATCAGCCTTTTTTCCCCCCCGACATCACAAGTGGGTGTGTCCCCCTAGATGCGTGCTGTGATAGACCTGTCTACCAGCCTACCCGGTGGACTGTAGCGTGACGTCGCTCATCTATACGTCACCACATCTAGGTGGACACGCCCACCTGTGATGTCAGAAGAGGCACATTTTGAAAACGGCTTGTCACGGCTAACCACACTCACACCTGGTGGTGTAATATGACTCCTTTAAAATACACACACACACACACGCACACACACACACACACACACACACACACCAGGTGGGCTGCGGGGGGGGCGGCGGGGGGGGGGTGAGGTCATTGCTGTTTGCAGGTGGAGAGCTTGCGGATCTTGCTGGCCGTGGACAGGCCCTTGCGCGACGGGTTGGACGAGGAGGAGGAGCGGCGCTCCGCTTTGGGCTTGCTGTTGAGGGCCCCGCCCACGCCGTCCGTCCCGTTGACGCACACCGGCTTGGCCACCGCCCGGCCGTAGTCGGCGGGGCCCAGGTCCTCGTCCTCCTCCTCTGCTACTTGTCCTGGGAGGGAGGGAGGGAGGGAGGGGGGGGAGGTTAGTGTCCAGAAGGTGACCAAGTTCTTGGAAGGTCTGAGCAAAAAAAACGAATGGAAGAACCGAGGACACACACACACACACACACACACACACACACACACACACACACACACACACACACACACACACACACACACACACACACACACACACACACACACACACACACACACACACACACACACACTTGTATTCTTTGCACTATCCTCTTTGCTGCTGTAACCCTGCAAACGTCCCCAGTGTGGGGACAAACAAAAAGGATTCTCTTATCTTACGCCGCACACAAAAGCCTCCGTAACACAAGGGCATCTAGTGACTCACCAAAGTCGCTTACATAACTCGAGGCATTGACGGTTTTTGTTGTTTTGAGGATCGAAATCGATTATGAACGAGAGAAGTGTGCGGTCGCCCCCTTATTGGTCTGCACCACGGGCCGGTTCACCACGACGATGACACTGTGTCAGAGGAGATTGTGCGCAGTCAACCGACCGGCCGGCCGGGGGGGAAAGTGTGCATAACCTCACTCCAGGGGGGGCCCACCGGCGCGGAACGGGACCGGGAGGAACCAAGGGAACGCCCCCCGCAGGGAGGGAGGCCAGCCACCGGGTGTATTTTTACCACCGAGTGTCATTCAGATTCTACGGCTTCAGTGGAAATGCAAGCGAGAGGGGAGGGGGAGGGTGGGGTGGGGGGGGGGCTTTCATGTAGGGCATTCTTCCAGATCGCTCCGGAGACCGCGCTAGTTATTATTGTTCACTGTTGCCAAGCAACAGACGGCGCTAAGGATCATAATTCCAAAAAGGTTTTAAGCAGCGCCGCGGAGCCTTTCTTCCGGGGAATTTGTATTCGGTGCGGTGTTTGTTTTGAAGGCAGACTCCCGACGTCAGAACGGGGAGCTCGGTTTGTTTGCACTAAACCCGGTGAACTTGAACATACGCCGCTGCCAACAGGAAAGAGCACGCCCACGCCTCAAGAGTGTCAGGTCGGCGGTGATGGAGATCAGAAATTATACAACAAGTCAGGTTCCGACCGAGCAATTCGATTGGACGGGAGGCATGCCATGATTTTGGGAGCTACGGGACTTTTAACCATACCATGGATTACTTTGCTTGTGTTTCTAATAAAACATTAATTACGTTAAAATAATTAATTAAAGTGTCGTTTTTGCCGCTAGGGGTTGCTCAATCAAAACAACAACAGAAGACGTCGTTTTGATGAGTAGCATTGGATCATGGGAGTTGTTGTCTTCATCTCCATTACTGGTGAAGATCACTCCAGGTGACTCAAGCTGAAGTGACGATCACGGCCGAGTTCATGTATTAAAAGTTCTATTCATGTTGCATTTCATCACGTCATGTCATTTAATTCTGATGAAATTGCCTCCGGCAACATAACGTTAACTTGCTCACCAACCATTAGATGAGTTGACTATCCAAACAGCTGCCGATAATGGTATCTGGGGAATTGAACCGTGAGGTACTGCCTGGCTAATGGACCTCTAGTCGGTGTGCAACGCCCCTAGACTGTATATAGTACAGCTTAACCTAACTTAACAAAGGCTGTACATAATACAGGATGAAGTGACTTTCCATAGACATTTAACACACTGAAAAAGCTCCCAAAAACGAATACAGTAGTAGTCTTTAACATTTAGACAGCCTCAACAACTTGAGTTTTGTGGTATTTCTGGGATCCCTCACACGGATTCCTGAGTGCTAATATTGACTCAATCAATGAATTGAGCCAGCCCACCTCCCTGCAGGGGAACATAACCCTTCATGTTCTGGTTCAGGGTGTGATGGGAGAAGAGGGGCTTTTCACAGACGTTCGTTCGTTGTCAGCGAGTTGGTGAGAGAGAGAGAGGGCGAATCAATGTGGTGCACGCAGCTCCACAAAGAAATAACATTTTACCCACTGAAACAAAACGATCACTGTATCAGAAACCCCACCGTTTGCGGATCATTCTCTCGGACGGATAAAGATAATGTATGAAAAATAACTGCCCAAGTAAAGTCTTGGTGTGGGGAACGCTGCATACGCTTAGCGGCTGGCATGAGCCACTTGTTAAAGCTGCCCATCGTATTAAGCTAGACCACTTTGGAAATATATCCATCAAATAGGTCTCAACTGGATTATGTACCACAACATCAACCAGGGCCCAGACAGAGCTCCACACATACCTTGGCCAGGTGTCTGTTTTTTTCTTCTTCAAAATTACCGTCTTATTTCAGTAACAGTGATAAAATGGCGTGGATGACTATGTTGAAGATCGTGCAAGTAATTACCACGTTTAAAATGAGGATGACTTCGGGTTCACTTCATAAACATCCAAATCAAATTCGGTTGTCGATTCATTGTTTACTCTCAGGGTGGAGGTGCGTCAGAGACACTCAGGGTGGAGGTACGTCAGAGACACTCAGGGTGGAGGTGTATCAGACACTCAGGGTGGAGGTGTATCAGACACTCAGGGTGGAGGTGTATCAGACACTCAGGGTGGAGGTGTATCAGAGACACTCAGGGTGGAGGTGTATCAGAGACACTCAGGGTGGAGGTGCGTCAGAGACACTCAGGGTGGAGGTGTATCAGACACTCAGGGTGGAGGTGTGTCAGACACTCAGGGTGGAGGTGCGTCAGACACTCAGGGTGGAGGTGTATCAGACACTCAGGGTGGAGGTGTGTCAGACACTCAGGGTGGAGGTGTATCAGAGACACTCAGGGTGGAGGTGTATCAGCGACTTCTCAGGGTGGAGGTGTATCAGACACTCAGGGTGGAGGTGTATCAGAGACACTCAGGGTGGAGGTGTATCAGAGACACTCAGGGTGGAGGTGTATCAGACACTCAGGGTGGAGGTGTGTCAGAGACACTCAGGGTGGAGGTGTATCAGACACTCAGGGTGGAGGTGTATCAGACACTCAGGGTGGAGGTGCATCAGAGACACTCAGGGTGGAGGTGCGTCAGAGACACTCAGGGTGGAGGTGTATCAGACACTCAGGGTGGAGGTGTATCAGACACTCAGGGTGGAGGTGCATCAGAGACACTCAGGGTGGAGGTGTATCAGACACTCAGGGTGGAGGTGCATCAGAGACACTCAGGGTGGAGGTGCGTCAGAGACACTCAGGGTGGAGGTGCGTCAGAGACACTCAGGGTGGAGGTGCGTCAGAGACACTCAGGGTGGAGGTGCGTCAGAGACACTCAGGGTGGAGGTGCGTCAGAGACACTCAGGGTGGAGGTGCGTCAGAGACACTCAGGGTGGAGGTGTATCAGACACTCAGGGTGGAGGTGTGTCAGACACTCAGGGTGGAGGTGCATCAGACACTCAGGGTGGAGGTGTATCAGACACTCAGGGTGGAGGTGCGTCAGACACTCAGGGTGGAGGTGTATCAGACACTCAGGGTGGAGGTGCGTCAGACACTCAGGGTGGAGGTGCGTCAGGCGGGACGGGGGGTGGGGGGACGGGGGCCCCGGGGCCCCTACCTGGCACGGTGAAGTCCTGAGTGTAGATGAACTCGTCCTCGGCGTCGTACAGCTCGTCCTCGTCCTCCTCCGTGTAGCCGTGCAGGTCCTCCAGGTAGGGCACCACCGTCATGCTGCGCCAGGGGTCCCGGCTCTCCGCGTTGGCCGGGATGGGCACGGGGGGCTCGGACGGCGGGTGTTTCTTTCGCACCCAGCTGGAAGGGGGGGGGATCACACAGACGTTGTTCAGGTACTGGGGCCCGTCTCGACCAGGTTTATGCTTTAAGTTCAGATGTAGCCTAGTTATCCGTCCTGATTCCAGGCTGAACAACGCCCCCCCCCCCCACCACCACCATGACGACCAGTCCGGGTTCCCATTTCCGGTTAGAAGCGAGAATACGTAGCTGGTGGTTTACTTTAGCGAGAGGATGAGCTCGGCCTCCACTTGCCATTTTGACCTAATGTCATAATATATAACTTTTAAAACTATTGCCGTAGCCTTCGAGATACGCGCTAGCGGTGCGAATGTGCTAGCCGCTACGTAAACAAGCACTCGACCGGAAATGGAAAACCGGCGGGCCGGGCTATGAATCATGGGAAATAGGAAACGGTCGCGGAATAAGGTGGATAGTGCCTACAGTGTCTACTAGGAGGGGGTTCACGCGTTGCAAATCAAAACGATGGGAACCTCCCAAAGACGAGACGAGAATAGGATCTACCACAAAGAACGGGTTCCCATTATGGAGCAAAGAAAAAGTCGAGCTCTGTGACGAGTTCTTAAAGTGCTTTTTGGCAACGGTGGTCCACAGCACCAAAAGGAGGCATGCATTATCTGGAGATAGCTAGACAGACGATTAGTGTGTGCAGGAAGCCGTTTCATTGGTGATATCGGTGCCGAGAAACTCTTTCCATCTGGTCCTGCTGGTCCCTGAAGCTATGGTTTTTTTGAGGTGAGGTGATTTGACTCAATTCTGTGTTAATCCTCTGCATTGCGGCAAAACAAATAATGCCTTTAAGCGAAGACGCAGAAAAGACAAGTTAACTCAACAGCTAGGACATCATACATCATATACAGTATAACCCAGTACGACCCTGGTCCCAAGCTTGACAACTAATTAACAAGATTCAGTCAACCATGCAAAGGTTTGTTGGGTTGTCTCATCTTGTGCTGAACTTGAAGTCCAATTAGCTGTTAAGTCTCAGGGCCTAGTTTGTCCTGGAATCTTTTTAGTTCCTGTTCGCTCTCTTCTCTTGTCTCCAATAACCTGTAATTCAGTTCTTGCTACACTGGCCGGGGTAAAGATTAAACCTGCAGGAAATGGCAGGCAAAAAATGAGTTGGGCAAACGTGACGGTTACAGAAACATTCAAATTAGTATCGTCTCGGTTTCCGGTGTTGTTAATAAGAATAATCATTATAATATTACTTAATTTGTCAATTCAAAAAGTGTTGCTATCATAAGTGGTCGCAGAAGTCAAGGAGACAGTCTTGATACTTGAATTTGTGCTTTACAGCACAGTACGGTTAGATTTCTATGCTATACGAGTTCTGTGGCTTGTGCAGGTGCACGAATGTGTGGGATCCACTCTGTATTGGACAGCGTTGTTTTTTCTAGCTCCTCCGTTTTCTGTTCGGGTGAACAGGACGCATCCTATGCTGCAATTTCTGCAAAACTTTGCACAACGTGTCAAACCTCTTAATTTGTAGGCTACTGTCCTACCGTCCTATGGAAGCACTGTGTCTCTAGAAACCGTGAGGCTGCATTGAAGCACTGTTCTAACAGAGTGTCTGATGAGAGGATCTGAAAGCCACTGACGTCCACGCAGCAATCCCACGTGATATTATGGTTAAAAATGTAACCGTTTTATGAATTCAAAAGGAAACACAGTTGAAACAAATGCAAATCAGACAGGGAAAGATACGTGCTATGACTATGCCTTTTAAAAAACGTTTTTGGATGAAACTATTCAAACTAACGCTTATTGAAAGTGTAAAATGTATGTATTCGTGGACTGTGTCCTGTTTTTGTGGAACCCGGGACAATGAGCTCAATATCAGGACGCTTGGCCACCCTTAAAACGGTAGAAAAACAACACAGCCCGCTTAAGAAAGACTTCCACTGATCAATAACTAAGCCTAATTAGAGTTAATCAGCCTGATCCCAACGGCCACATACAGCACAAACATGCAAAGACTCTTAAACCTGAACTGAACCAGTGTTACCAGTAATCAGGGTGTTCTCAGAAGAACACGAGGCGATAACTTCCAGGCCGTTGCAGCACTTATGCAAATGTGTATGCATAAAACCAAACCAGTTTGAGGAAATTAAAGACTCACTTGTGCTGCCTTATGTGCTGTATGGAAAACCTCTTGACTGGCTCATACTCCAGCATTCCTGAAAAACAAACAGACAGCATGTAAAATCTTGTTTCACTCTGTGCATGTGCGTGCGCGTGTGCGTGCGTGCGTGCTTGTGAATCAGGGTACGTCTGCATGCGTACGTGAAAATGGCAAAGGTCCAACATGAGTCGAGCGATGAATACACTCAGTGACTAAACGCACGCCGTGAGCCTCGTCTATTAGACCTTTATTACGATGACTGGCAATCTAGACACATCCAGCAGGTGTGATTAAGACCCACCAGCGCCACAGCCACTTGGCTCTCATCCATTCATCACCCAGATCCCCATCCCTACTGACACGGGACTGGGGATGAGAGGGCCGTTAGAGCCAGGGGGTGATGATCTGTTCAGGGAGGCAGACCGAGAGCCCCGCTAGGCTAGAGTGTGGGCATGGTGCGCCGGACTCACCGTCCGTGATCAGAGTACTGAAGGACACCTTTTGTGAGCACCGAGCTTATTTTAGACCACATAATTATGGGGCCGACAATCTCTCAGGTGCTGCGTCGTCACACACGTCACTCGCACACAAACCACATGACTTGAGGCGTGGGGGGCAATGCCTATGGATTTACACATAACATTTTACATATGCCTTATGTAACACGGCTTTATGTAACATGTTTGAATAGTGAAATACGATTACATGATTAGGCAATTTGAAATGTAGACGGGAGGAGAGAGAAGAAGGGTCAAACGACAACCTAAAAAAAAATGTCTGTTCTCGGAAATTAATGCAATGCAGGACAGTTCTCTCCTCCAACCGTCTGGTTGCACGAGATTCATTTGATTAATAATAATAATCGTTAAAAAACCAGACAAATGGCTGATTAAAGGTCGGGGTAAAAAGGTCTGGGCCGGCTACGTCACGCTGCCGACCGTGCATCGGCCCCCCCGGGCTACCCGGGCAGTCCCCCCCCCCCCCCCCACCCCCCTCTCTCTTTTCCCACCCTTTGCCTGGAAAGGCACTGCACCATTCCACCTGTGAGCAGCAGCAGCAGCAGCAGCAGCCCTGCCTCCACTGCGAGTGCGTTTAGTATTCTGTTGCTGGCCCCAGATCAACAGAGACTACGTCAGCAGACGGAGGGAGCTCTAACAGTCAGTGGGAGGTCTCTGATGGAGTGAGTCAGAGGGGCCCGTTAGGGTTGCACTACCACCTACTGGCGGTGCACAGGCAAAGCTGTTTTTTTTTTTTTCTTCCTTCCTCTGACTGCATGAAAAGTACTGCAGTTTAGGGACAGCACCTGTCATAACGATGAGAGTTGGGGCCCACCTCGCACTGAAAGTACCTGACAAGCATTCCCAGAGAATCGCTCTGCCACAGCCCCTTTTTCTTAGGTATGTGGTCGTAAACAAGCCAGCGGACGAGAGTTGGAGCGACACAGAGAGAGAGAGAGAGAGAGAGAGAGAGAGGGATTGAGAGAGAGAGAGAGATCGAGAGACAGAGACCGAGAGAGAGAGAGAGAGAGAGACGAGCTGACGCAGAGCAAAAACTCACCATTCAGCAGGTCTGACAGGAGAGGGCCGCACTCCTCGGGAACGCTGTAGTCTCCTTTCCCAATGTTCTCAAATAGCTTATAGATGTTGTCCCCCTCGAAGGGATACAGACTTGTCGTAATGTTGTATCTGCACGGGTCGGGGAAAGAGATCAGCAGAATCACTGCTTGAGCCAAGGAGGAAGTGCAAGACATCTTGTCCCTGCCCACGCCATGCCTTGTGTTCATGAGAAATAAGGGTGTGAAGCTAGGTGCACATTAGGAGGACCATTCCTCACAGAACCTCACGATAAGGGTATCAATCTGCCCCATCTACAGACTGACAGAAATTCAGATTTTGTCTCCCTGATATTTTTGGAGCCTTTTGAGGAGGCAGAATTGAGAGAAACCCAACAACATGACAGTCGCGTCGCTTTAACAAGGGCCAGGGCCCTGGAGGTCTGACCAACTTACAGTGTTACTCCAGCGGACCAGATGTCTACTTTGAACCCTGAAAACGTGTCCAGGCCATTAGCTATCTCTGGGGGCTGGAAGGCCGGGGAGCCCTGGCTGGTGCGACATGTATCATCCTCCGCAAATGGATGCAGGGCCTGCGTCGGGGAGAGATAGTGGGCAGAGATAGAGCGATAATGACACAGGGTTGGGGCAGGCCACTGACAAGCAACATCAGTATTCGACTGGCAGAGCAGCAGTCCTGGAGAAAAGGTCTTAACCATGAATTGGGATCAAAGGAGTGGGGAGAATTTAAATCAACATAAATGATCCTAGCTCTTGCATAACTGCATAACTGCTAGGACACAGAATTAACATTCTAGGGTAAGGGATTTTATTCCCAATGGGACAATTCATACCATGTCTCAATAAAAACAGAAGTCAACAACAGAGGGCAGGCAGCCTCGTTATTCCTGTTCATGAGAGTGCCGTGCTCAGTGTGAACCCACCTCTGCAACACCCAAGTCGGAGATTTTGAGAGCTCCGTCCGTGGTCAGTAATAGGTTGCCTGGTTTAATGTCTTTGTGAACTATTCCCTGGCTGTGCAAATATTCAAGGCCGTCTAAGAGTTGGCAAAAGTACCTAGTAGGGAAAAGCAAAGAAATAGGAAAGAGAAAAAGGGTAAACATTGGTGTGATGGGAACTCAAATGAGCAAAGTATCAGGAATTGCACAAAATAATAATAATAATAATTCATTGAATTTATATAGTGATTTCTTTTCCTGTGAACTTAAAGTGCTTACAGTGAAGGAGGGGGCCTCACTAACCCAAAAAAATACCTATACATGATTAATGAACAACAAATGACATCCTTCACAGAATACTTTTGTTTCTAGGTTACCACTAGTGAACTGGCTGACAAGCATTCATACTACTGACAAGAAGTCCCCTGAAAACCTGTGGAAAGTTATTCTGAGGGGCCCGGCCATGAGGAATCTAAACTTAGGCCTGGAGTAGAGGCAACAAAAAGGTTTACACTCATAATAGCAGACAGCGGAGGGAGAGTGTCCGAGAGAAAGAGAAGGGATAGAGGCCCAAAGAAAGACACTTACCCATGAGCTTGAAATACTGGAAACCTTTTCTCTGGGACGCTATCCAGCATTTCCTGCATCCCACATACGCAATACTCCATCACCATATACGTAAGTCCAGAGTCAAGGGATATGCCAAACACCTTTTAATGATGTGGGTAATCCGTAATGAAAACAAGCACGCGGGCAGAAAACAGCCACCCCAAAGGAACAGTAAAATAGCCAAGTCTGTAGTTTCTTTCAAAGAAAGATACAATCATTCAGCATACCCATATATAGTATATATAATTTAAATATATATAATACAAAAATGTTATTTTATGTGTTAATGATTGTGTAGTCACTTAAAACAAAGAACTGAATGCAGTAATTAAATGCAGTAAATGCAGACTCACACACCCACAAAAGGATATATTTTCTGTTTCTCTTCATTGTACAGCACATCCACCAACTGAATCACATTTTTGTGCAGGAGTCTTCTTAGCAGCTGAATCTCCCTGTGAATGAAAACAACACACAGGAAACTATGAGGTTAGATAATATGCTAACAAACCCTCAGGCTGTTTGAGGTATTGACAAATTGAAACCTTGATCACAACAAAAAACATCTAGGTCATCCAGATATATTTCCCATCATTGGAGTTATTGGCCAGCAAAATACATTGTGAAGCACTTGTTTTAAATACTCCAATATTAATAGAATATAAATACTCCAATCCACACAGATCCATATTGAATTAGTGAATATTTATTCAATATTGTCAACTCAAGTGTTCAAAACTTTCTCACTCTAAACTTTATACAAATGTTTATGCATATTACCCAATAGTAGACTCAAATTAGTTATTTAATATATTTATTGCTTATTCAAGCTTCAGAGGAAATGCTGAACTGAAAATGCAAAATGGGCTGTGAAACAGTTTTCGTTGTGAGTTATCACCAGTCATCCTGTTTCCATCCGACCCTTTTTCGCCGACCTTCCCACTGGAATACATTTCATGAGACCAAATGACTTTGGGCAATTACAAGTGCCTTAGCATTTTTTGGTTTTGCACTTATCACTACAAAGCTATGCCTATAGTTTTATAAACAAAGGAACCTCATAACGTGACACTTGGATGATCACTTCATTTTTGAAAGTACCTATACTTCCACCTTATATCCACCTTACATCTCCTATGTTGTTGGAAATGGGAGGGGGAAGGGGAAGTGAAGGGGGGTTCAGTTTGTTGCAACCTGCCACCTCACCACTAGATGCCACTAAATCCTTCCCACTGCACCTTTAAGTAAGAACTTAAGGCAGGCAGATGGACTAGACAAACTGCTGGAGGAAGAGCTTAACATCACCTGCAGAACTGCGACTTAAAGGAAACCAATTGTACTGGATCACAAGTAAACATCTCAGACAAATCTGAGACCACCAGAGTGGCCCCATTCTGCATACTATGTATCTGAACTCACTGGCCTCTCGCACGATGACTGTTGTAGGGTGTTATCTCTTATCAGGCGGCCAGTCATTTCACGGTTTCTCTGCACTGATAATAATGGTGAATCCACCTTCAACTACTAAGAAGAAAACCAAAAGCAATGTTCTGAAAAAAAATACTAAACGCCGCTTTTAAAAGAACAAACAGAAAAAAAAAACAAGAAGGCAGAGAGTCAGCATTTACTGTCGAGAGCATTGCGCTTGCTGCAGTCCTTCTGCAGTCTCCTGGTTCAAATGACCCTGTTTGCCTTCAGTTTATAAGTACCCCGCTGGAAGGATTTCCCCACTCAGCAAAATGGAAACAACTCCTGCACCAACACTGAAACAACTGCTCCCTGATCCAAAGGCACCCAAAGTCTTGCAGACGTTTTGCAAGTTCAGAGTTCGGGCCTAGCTTGTAATTGCTGAATATGCCGCTTACATTCCATAGTAGCTATCGCAATTACGATCTTTAAACAACAGCGGGAGCCGCTGTTGTTTAAAGATCGTAATAAGAGTGTGAGCAAGTCAAATTCAGAGGCGTCAACATGTAGGAGATGTTGGGGATGGTCCGTTACCCAACCGTCTCAGATGTAGGACAAGATAGTCAGTAGAAACATATGAACTATGTAGCCAGGAAAAAATAAGCTGCTTAACCAGTACAGTAAAAGATTTGTAATGGATAGCAATGGTATTTAGTCAAAGCACATATAGTTGATTTGCCATTATAATAAAATTAAAGGAAGGGACCCAAGAAATACACACTTCCCCACGACCCATGTAGGGAGAATTGTTCCTAGTGGTTGAGAAACCGCAGCCTAAAAACATCACAGCTCTCTATTCTCTCAGCGTGAACTAATTTGACAGTTGCTAGAGCTTCTTCTGTATTTAGCACAGGCCCGCAGCGAAAAAACCTGAAGAATATTTAACCAACGATGTGTGATTAAAACCACTAATAAAAAGTGGGGACACTGTTGAGTCAATTAGATAGATGCACATCAGCTATATTATCAAGTAATTGTGTTGCAAGATAAATCTGCAATACAATGGTGAAGAACACGGCAGGGGACATAAAAAACTCTAAATTGTTTTTTGCTAACGCAAAAAAAGTACTGCTTGGTATAGTATTTATTTGGTATAGTATTCAGATAATAAATACTTGGGAATATTTTTAGATTTTCCCTGATTTTGAATATTGGATGAGGCTAAAGATGTAAAAAAGATCTTGACTATTTGGTCTTCAATTCCAGGAGACCGTCATGGTTACACTCACGCAGAATGACCATCTTTCTGCATTAAATACTTAGTAATTCCCACATCTAATGTTTGCCTTCACGGTCACATCATTGAGCATTATTTTGTGGCCAAGTTTGGTCTTAGCCTGCCAATGTGAGTCAATCAATCAACATGTTCCAGATCCTGTACCCTTTAGTATCTTGAGTGGTTGAGACCTGCACTAGTAAATCAATGCTTTTCCACAGTAACAAAACAATGAAAAATAAAGTGGAAAAGTTCAGCAAATGCAGAACCACAGAACCACCTACTTTTTCACATTGGCTTCTCCGTTTGGAATCCTCCGCAGTTTCTTCTTCTTCAGTATCTTGACAGCCCTGCGACACAGTGTCTCAGAGTCCAGCATCTCCTTTACTTTCCCATACGACCCCTCCCCCAGCAGGTCTCCCATCAAATACTTCCCAATCAGCTTTGCCCTCTTCCTGCGTGGCTGGTAGATCACCTCTGTCGAGTCAATGCGGTGGATGAAAGTGTCCATCCCCATCAGTTCATGTTCAGTAAGGTGGTAGTCCAGATGGTGCAGCTCTCCAGCACTCATGATGAATAGGACAATAGGTTGTATTCTGTTCCTATTGAGCTGCAAAGTATGTAAAGGACAACACCACTAACTCGCAGGAAATAATGCAGGCCAGTCCTAACTGTTGGCTCCAGGTTCTGGTTTGTCCGTTACAAATTATTCAGATTGTTGTGAAGTTGAATAATCCACTGGTTACCTTTCATCTCTGAGTTGGCTATGTTTTGTTCCACAGGCTAGCATGCAAGATTGTTTCTTAAATACTGGGTAAAGAGTGTGTAATGGCAAGGCCCGAGTATTAAGGGAGGATGCAGGGTTCAATCTTATTTGTAAACGAATGAGTAACATTAACTCATGGGGGAGTACTGGACTGGTCAGCTGCAAAACTGTAGACCAAATTTAGTGTTAGTGTTTCTTGGAGAAAATAATTCTGCCTGCTGTGGTAATTTCACGGTATTCATACATAAACAATGCAAGTGAGCTGAGCAAAATAGGGCACAATGTCACTCGATAATTGCTCTGTTTAAGTCCGCGGTCCTCTCCACTTGCGACTAACGCGACAACATGTTCGGCATGGGCAGCAAGTACTGCTCCAAAGCCATACAACACAACATGTCGGGTTGTGTTTCAATGCACTCCCGCTCTCTCCGGAACACGGGTGTCAAAATATCGAGTTCAGCCTCATAGGTTTAATAACCCAACACATGCAGCAAATCCAGTCAAACGTGTGGTATAAGCGGCCAGTCTCAGGTTACCCGTTCTTCCTGGTGCCTAGAAAAACAATGACAAGATTTTAGCACATCATTTATAGATATGTGTCGCTACAAAATAGCAATGCAAGATACTAGTGTTGGCGTTTCAATTTCTGGACCTGTCCATAGAATTAACTATCTTTCAGTGTGCATTGTTAAATACTTCGTAAACAAAAAAAGCAGAAGGTGTTGTGGTCTCGTATGTCTAAAGCTGCTGCCACGGTTGGGAAATCTATTTTGTGTACACCGGTCCAGGCGGCTAGCTTGTTAGCTTACGGTTTGCTTGAATGAAACGGCAACATGGCTACCTTTCTTAGACTCACTTTGCACATAAACGGCAACGCATCGTACCAAATCGAAACGACGAGCCCAATAGCCAGTTTAAATGACACTATTTAAAAATCACGAAAACGATAAAAACGCAACGTCGTCATACAAGTCGGGGAGTGATGTTGCGCTAGCATTGAGGCAACTTTGGTGGCTGCTGCTGGCGGCTCAGCGGCTAACCTCGGCTGTCGGTGCAGCAGAGCCCTCCCCCGGTCCGGGGAGTTTAGAAAGACGTCAAAGATGTCATTCGGGCTGCCGGAGAGCACTGATCAGACCCCCCGGCGTTGCGGTTCAATTGGATCGAGCCAGCCGAGCCGAGCTGCACACGTTAACCTAACGCGTTGAGCAGCTGCGAGCCGCTCGGATTTCCCAACGCGAGTTGCTGCTAGCAAGCTAGGTGGCTAGTTGACATGCTAACCAGAGTCACAGGAGAACACCTCACCTCGATCCATGGAAATCTCGTCCCGGTTGCCAGTTGTTTCTTTCGCATTTGGCTTGTTTAAGTGTTTGACGTGGCGGGTTCTCTCATTGCAGAATGAGACACGGCTAATACTATTTTTTTTTTTCTCTGTCTCTTCATGTTACTCTGTGCTGTTCAAGTTGTCGCCATCTTGTTTACCTCCCCTAAACTCACACTGACAGCCTGAGCCTCGCGAGCCGCACGTTAATGCGTCAAATCAGCTCGTCCCACTCTTGGAATGCTTCGGAAAATGATGGGAGAAATGGTGGTAGTATTTTTAAAATATTGACTAGGAAGTTTTTCCTAGACCTTATGTTATTGGTCTGGGGAATAATTTAGAGTGGCCAATAAGCATGTCGGTGAAACGTTGATTTTTTTTTTTTTTTTTTTACAAATATGCAAAAAAATACGTCCTAGAAACAGATTAGAAGTTATAAGAGGTCAACTTTCTGTATAATTAGATAATTGCTTAACTTAAAAAAAAACAATCAGACCAACAGCAACATTTTTATTTTTTTTTTCTTCCTCTGTTGGACATCATAGGTTATCCAGCGGCAGAGGGACTGGGGTTCCGAGTTAAATTTAAACAGTGTAACCCGGCTGATGGCGAAGGTCGGATTTCAAACATAAGTTACCTCATTACCCTGTTTACCATTTGCTGCTCACGGCTGTTAAACTCAACAACCAAATCTAGATAAAATCTAGATAGCCTCACAGAAAATGGCTAATTTGAATATTCTTAAATTCCAATCCGAAAATGACCACCGGGGCTTTAAGATCACTGGTAGCATACCTGAATAATTTAGGAGTTTAGCAGACGTTTTTGATCTAAAGCACCTTGCAGTTAATTCAGATGAAATATGAATAAACTGAAAAGACTGAACTGAATAAAGAAGCAGGCAAGTGTCATGTCTTGCTCAAGGATGCCTACAGGTAGACTGAGTATAGTGGGAATCAAACCCAGTAGCCTGCATTTCAGCTTGGCGACAAACGCTCTAGTCACTAGTATATTTATCAATAACCAAGATTGGGATTGCATGCATGCATACTAAATCTATTAACATTTTCACATTGTAGGCCATACAATCATCAGCAACACATTTATTTTGAGTGAGTGAACTTTTATTACATTGTTTTATTGGAACATATGATGAAGAATAGAGGTGAAATTATCAACATCTGGTGATATTGAAGTAACAAAACACGAAAGGAGATTAAAAAATAAAAGGAGGGGCATCACATGAAATGGCTTGTGTAAATTATTTTGAATGAAGTATTCAAATGAGTCGAGCTTCATCACTTACAAATAGGTTCATCATTATGCAACAAACGAGGCCGTTCTCACTTTGACAGTTCTAGCACAAAATGGGAGATAACCAAAATTTATGTCCAGGCTAAGGTTTTAGTACTGCAAACTTAAAATGGATAAAATCGTAACTGTATTAAAGAGAACTTGGAGGAGAAACACCACACACACACACACACACACACACACACACACACACACACACACACACACACACACACACACACACACACACACACACACACACACACACACACACACACACCTCAGTAGTAGGGTCTACGAGGATTATTCTGTGGAGAGAAGAGAAATACATTATTATATAAAGTAAATCAATCTCAATGCAAATATGAAAACAACATGAAAAAGCTCAACTTAATTTTTTTTTAAATGAGTCAACAAAATAAACAGAATTGTAGTTACCAGTGGATTGGGTCTGAAACGATAAGCAAGCATCATCCTCTTTCTAAAGGCATCATATTCATCATCATTTCCCCTGAGCTCTGCGGGCCGGTCCACTCCAAATCCTGCTCCATCCACAGCCGTTTGTCCCCTAGAAGCCATTTTTTGTAAAGTTTGTTAATTATCTGAATTATCATAACATGTTAAATAGAGGGAATCACAGTGCCATGTGTTTGAAGAGCTTTGAACCCACCTGTGAACGGGCTGCTTAATGCCCTGTCCGTCAGAACCTAATCCGTCCCCTTCCTGCCATCCCATCTTCATCAACATTCGGAAACCAAGATTCTCCACGGTCAGCTTGAACTCCTTGTACTCGGAGTAATCTGGATCTCGGCCCTCCTGCAATTAATGGAGAGTGATGATGTGGAACTGCAATTTAGTCGTAATAAAATAGTATTGGGCCAGGGGTGGTATACTGGGCCATAAACCATAAGGGAACTGGTGATGTTTGTAGTTGACATGGGATGTGTTCTTCTCAGACATTTCTGTATCAGATAAGCTAGAGATTTGGTAGATGTACCCAACATGGCTCCCACCCCTTGAATGAACATTTTTTTGATTTACCTTAACAAGCCCACACTGGTGCCAAAAATAGGGTTAATAAAAATACTGCCGACGAGAGAAAGTTGGAGAGAAACTTGCCTTGAGTGCCTTGAAAGTCTCCATGAATTTCTCCAACTCCTCGGGTGGCAGGAAGTCACCGATAAAGTGTTTCCCTTTCCCCATGTCAGTCAGAGACTCGGCCCATTCTGGGGAAAAAATGTAAAAATAATTACCAAACCCTTGTCAACCCGCCGTGCGTTATCTTGGTGTCTTAGCGGGCTCTGAATGAACAGAGATACTGTGGTTGAAGGGCCGTCTTACCCCTCGTTTTCTCCATTTCCATCTGGCGGAGGCGATGTTCCCAGGTACCTTCCTGTTCGTCCACCTCCTCATCGCTGTCATACTCGTGCTGATGGTCTCTCAGAGCCTTTTCCCACATTATCTGCATCTCTGCCATTGCACGCTTGTGCTTCATTATCATTTCGTACATTTCTTGCATCTGTGAACCAAGTACAAGAACCCATCATACAGAGAGACATCAAGGCGGTCTGGGATTACGGATCAAAAGGGCCCTGAATGTTCAGATCTTTTTAATTGGCCGTACAAATATAGAGGAATTACAGACGGCTGCGGTGCATACATTTATAATTTTACAGTTACAATAGGCATGACAAATAAGAACCAACAGAACTGTGCAAGCGACAAAATGATGAGTGCAAAACAATTAATACAAAAGCAACCGTTTGTGTAGACATTCGCTTGTCGGACAGTGTTTTGAAATTCTGGTGGTGTAGTCCAACCATGTTTAATTAACAGACTGAAGTACAATTCTGTCATACCTCTTGCTGTTCCTTGATCTGCTTCTTCTGGTCCTCAGATAGTTCTGTCACTCCTACGAGCCCTAAAGGCTTCCCCTTCTTATAACCAAGCCCCTTCAGGTCTTGCACTGGAACATAAACACACACAGAAACCAGATTTGAGGTTCAAAATGATATTTGCACATGAAAAATAAATAAACAAATCGGTAAGGCTTAAGGCAATATCCGGTAGTTAATTGTCGTTTTGCATTACATTAAGTTAATAAACAGAATATTTGTCAAGAGTTTTTGCAGTGTAGAGTGTAGTTATAGATGTATATAAAATACATATTCCTGTACCAGAGAGTGAGGGCGTGTTAGGATCTGGAACGTCCACCTCCTGTTTGATGGCGCTGAGAGGAATGGGTAACTCCACTTTGTCGTCTTCAGACCCCCATCGACTCTTCCGCTTTCGTTTGACAGGTGGGGGCGAGGCCTCAGTTTTGGGGGTGAGCAGCGGAGAGTCCATTTGGCTGGGGACATAGGGGTAGCGAACTGGCGGCGGCGGCGGGGGGGCCACTGACAGAGGAGGGGCGGCCGGTCGCTGGACTACCGACTCGGGAACCTCCGGTGTCGCCGGAGAACTCCGCTCCACCTTCGACTGACGAAACTGCTCCACTTTCTCCTTGTAGAAGCGATGGGCTGGGCTTTGGTGGTCATATAAGAAACTGCAAAGAGGATGCGTAACGTATTATAAAACATAACACATGCAAGAAACCCCCCCCCCGCCCCCGAAAAAGGTTTTGAAATGTGGAAACGGACTCACCTGAAAGCAGGGTTGTCCCGGTTGTGCTCCGCAGCGATGGCTTCCACCTCGGGGCCACCCTCTGCCACATACTTTGCCAGCTTCACAGCCACCCGCTGGGTCTCCTCGTCCACTGGGGGGGAGACTTTAAGCAGCCTATCAGTACTGGGGCTCAACTCACACTCTACAACTGTACTGTGCTCAACTGGCCCTCACACACCACCAGTCTACAGCCAGTAGGGGATAAGAAGAGGAGGGAGGAGGAGGAGCAGGGAACATGGGTGGTGAATGGGGAACTGCACAGAGCCAAAGCTTTACTTCTGTGGTGTAACATAATGTAATGCCCTAGGGAGGCTCTTCTAGTGCATTACATGTTGTATACCATTACATCTAGTAGTGATGGTGATGTGTGATGGTGCATGATTGTGTGTTTGATTTCAGCTGAGAATCATCTGAAACCTTTCAAAATGCAAAGTGTGTAAATTGATGCTATAAACCACAATGTGAGTGCACACATGTACACAAAAGAACAACGTTCCACTTACCAGTAGGCGGTTTCATAATGGGTTTTGGCAAGTTCTTTCTGTATTCTGCGACTCTCTTTCTGTAGTAGAGATAGTCTCTGCTGTTCGTATCATATAAAAACCTAAGAAAGACAAAAAGTGACCACAAATTTGTTATGACCACTGGATCTAAAATATTCACAGATTTTAATGATTGGCAGGTAAAAATATTCCAGTAAAACAATTGGTCAGCATATTTTTTGCACTCTGGCATGTAAAAAGACTAAAATACTAAAAGGGGACTTTGGACCAATGATGTTAAAATATGGGAGTGCTTAAAAAAAAAAAAAAAAATCGATCAGACTTACGAAAAAACGGGATTGTCTCTGTAATCCTCCTTGGCTTTTCTCTCTAGCTCGGCACCTCCTTCTGCCACAAATGAAGCCATCTTGTCGAGAATGAGCCTGGTGTCTGGGTCCTCTGGGGGGGAGACTTTAAGCAGGCTATGAGTATCATTACCAGTTGCATGTGCATATCAAAGTGGCGTTCACAGGCTGCTGGGTGCCCCCTCCAAGCTGTGGTGGTTGTCATGAGTAAACCCTGCCTTGAATTACCTTTCATCTCCAGGAAGTTTGAGTCTTCCACCTCTTCTTCATCCTCGTCGCCATCTGGTGAACAGAATACACTAGGCCTCTGGCTGAGGACAGGGTTCTTCTTGGACTGGGAGTAGTTTTTGAATTGGTTGAGCATGCTGGTGATGCCAAGGCCGGGTCGTTTGCCAATGAGAATGCTTTTCTTCTGCTGTGAATTTGGTGATTCAGCCGGATTAGAAGCACCTTTGGTTTCACCGTTGTTGGAACCTGAAAAAACCAAAACATAATTATGTGTGGGAATTGCACACTGTCCATACACAAAATATGTTTGTGCTTTGGCTATTTCTACCAATATCAAGGTGTTGTTGCTTGTTGCATGGTGCAGGTCAAAGTGTATGGCACTAACCAGATGCGCTTGGTTTGTCCTTGTGCAACTTCATAAATTGCTGTAAGAAGCTTCCATCATTTACAAACTTGTTTGAGTTGGGCCCTTGGAAGCTAGGAAAACTGAAACAATCAGAAGGGATTAAACATGTTCTAGAGAATGCACTCATAATAAATAGGTTATTATCATAAATGCAATCGTATTGTCACTGTACTAAGGAAACAGTGAATTATAATGGAACAGTACTGGTAGGATAGTAAAAAACAAAATTGCGTTACCTTTGAGGCAGTGGCTTGCTCGGAGTTTGCACATTCTTCTTTGCCTGTTCTGCCATTTTGGCCTCAATCTCCCTCTTTTTCTGAGCTATAAGCTCCTCTTGTCGTATGATGTTCAAACTCATTTTGTTTTTCTGTGTTTTTACGGGCCTGTTCTTCCAGCCCCCACCGCGTCCTGCCAAACAATTGGGTACATTAATGAATACAATACAACTCACGTTTTAAGACGTCTACCCCTGCTCTGGTCCATGCACACACACAACTATAACACACATGAAGTCGTGTAACCAAGATATCTGTCGACACTGAAGAGACACGAAACGGCAACTATCCGAAACAGCATAATAAATGCGAATCACCCCCTGTGTTTATTTATAGTACACAAACATATACTACGTGTTCTAAAAAAACGAGCACATTAGGTAGCGGAGGAGTGCGAGTGTTGTAGCCGGGGCCAGCTAACATCGTAGCATTCAGCGTTTAATCCACACTGGTGCGCACACTTCAGCCCCCGTCTCCTACCTGCTTCGCCAGACTCCATGGTCTCAGCAGCTAAGGACGCGAAGCCACCGATTTAATCAACCTTCCCGAAGGCAACACCTAAATGTAGCTCACTGCTATCTCCAGGTGAACCTTTCCATCCCAAGAGTACAACAGTGGGCTCTCGCTTCCGGTTCCGGTTCCGCTAAAACCCCCCCCGCCCCTTCCTCCTCGTCGCGTAGTGTGTTGTTGTCCCTCACTGGTACCCGTCGCACCCCCTCCACATACACACACACACACATACACACACATACACATTCTCTGACACCACCAGCAGTGTCAGAAATGGCAGAAGCTCCCCCACGGCCCTGCCGGTTTTTTTGTCACCGGTGTTCATTAGAGATCAGTCCGCGTCTACCGGTAAGGTCCCCAGGGACAGTCTGTCTGTTAAACAAATGTTAAATCCATTAGAATAGCTGTGGTCCGTGATGTGTGATCTGTGGAGAGAGAGAGGTGTGTGTGTGTGTGTGTGTGTGTGTGTGTGTGTGTGTGTGTGTGTGTGTGTGTGTGTGTGTGTGTGTGTGTGTGTGTGTGTGTGTACACACACACCGACACGTCGCTGTTCTAACGCTAGCCCCGCTGGTTAGCCAATATCGACTATAATGGTGTTCCCCATTTGACTGCTTATTTAACGGGTTGTTATTTGAGTTGTATTAGCCCTGTTGAATGAGTGCATTTGTTATGTGTGTAACGATACATATGATTTACACCAGACCGCCGGGCAGTCACACTCTGATGCTCTGGTTAGGTGAATTAAGCAGGCTGTCCCATTATACCATGGCAGCTTATTCATAGGTGGGATCTTTGGGTAGAGGGATAATTCGCACTGCTATTTTATGTTTCATGTAGCAGAGAACTAGCTTTTCGTATAGCAACGTTATAGCGTATTTTGTATGGTACACGTCGCGTGATTTAATGTGTAGGGTCCACAAGAGCCTTCCTGCTTCAACCATTTACGGGAACCTTCTTGAATTTGACAGTGCCAGATCCTTTTATGCTTGCCGTGTATGACAATGTAGGGTCAAGGGGGGCGAATTTATTATAATTTCTTCACGTCGTCATTCACCATTGAACCACATACTGGGATTTTCTAACATAATTCAAAGCAAATTCTTTCAGAATACCTTCACGTCGTGACCGCACTTAAAATTGAGCAAGTATGAACATGAAGTTTGGATCAGTTTAGATCCTGAGCCTAATGGTATTTGTTATTTAGTTAGTTATTTGTGTGTAATGTTTCTGTATTTTCACTGTAGGACTACACCTGTCCACGTTGTGATTCTGGTTTTATTGAGGAACTTCTAGAGGATAGAAGGTAAAGTTTAAACTATCCTTGTGTCACATTTAACAGTGTATCAAATCCAACAAAGAAAATTAAGCAAATGTTTGTATGTATAATGGTTAGCAGAAGCTTTGATTTCCTCTTGCTACACCTTGCCTCCATATAGTGTCGAAAATGGGTCCACAACATCCACCACTTCCACCAGCGATCCAAACAGACCAACGTTTGAGGTTGGTGTGATTTCCCAACTGTGACAACAAACCCTTTCCAATTGTTTTCCCCCCACGTTGAGTTTAATACGATCCCTTCTGTCCCTCTATTTCATCAGAACACGGACCACCAGCACCTATTCACATTTCCTCCAGGCTATGGTCAGTTTGCCCTGGGAATATTTGATGATAACTTTGATCTTCGAGCAGGCCTGCCTACAGAGGACAACAGGGAAACAGAGCACTGGAGGGAAAGGGAGATGGCCTCGCGACAACGGTATAGTGCCCGGCAGCCACGGGGTCGTCACGTGCCTCGGCGGCAGGGGACGCGCCACGACGGAGTGCCTACTCTAGAGGGGTGAGAGACACCGACGTTCATGTTTCCTCTGGACCGCACCTACCTTCCGGCGGACCGCCGTTGAGGAGCGGGCATTCGCCACCCTCGGGTCCGACTCAGATTAAGACTAAATGGCATCGAAAGTAGAACCTTTTCACAGAGGCATCGTCGTAGGGCAAAGACGGGGGTTGCTGAATGCACAAATTATGGGTATGCACTTTTACACAGCACGGCCTGGGGAGTAAACTATAACACTACACACTAGTGAAGTTATAACACATGAACTGATGCCCATGTGCCCTGGTATTAGGAAGTAGCAGACTCGTATTAAGTGTGTGTCCTCCGAGGACACCTCTGTGAAAAGCGTTGACTCCTTTGCTGAAGTATGTAACCGTAGTGCAGGTTATGTACTGACTTCCGATCATTCTAGACATTCCCTCGGTGTGGTTTTTCAAGTCGGGGGTGGGGGGAGGGGGATTTATCTTTCTTCGGTTTCCCTCATTGGTTAGAAAATGTAAAGAATGTAATGAAAGAATGTAATGTAATATGCAGAATTTAACAAAAAAAAAAGCATGAGGAAGAATGTGAGGGCAGTGGGTCCTGAAGCAGGCCGTGTCCGTCCCCTGCCATGTGTGTGGGTTTCCAATGCCCCAATGTTTGAAGATTCCAGGCAGGTGCACAGGAAGCTCCAGGGGGGGGGGGTTCAGGTCCTCTGGGGGGGGGGGGGGGTCGCCGTTCACAGGCCAAGGCTGCTGCTTCTTGAGGGTGCAGCCAAGGCAACTCTTGGGTCATTGAAATTTGCCATTGAATGCCATCGTCATTTTTGACGATTAACCGTTAGCCTTTGTTGGAAGGCAATAGGGGTCAGGTCATAAGCACGCCGCCTTGATTAAGTAGGTTTTGGAAATGACAAAATAGACAGAGAAATTTGTATTCCAGAGAGTGAAAACATACAGCCAGTTAAACCATTACATTCTAGTTATTGTATGGGTTTATTAGTTGTTTTTTTCACTAAGCTCTTTACATTCGGTTTGGTCCCTGATGCTTGTTATTCGATGGAAGAGAAGGCTATCTTTATGGCGTCATCAAAGCAAAAACACTAATTGAGCTATGACCTATGGCGGCTTAATGCAATTTCCCCAGGAGCCTGCCACCCCATGTGACTTCCATGGCAGTGCTTTGGACAGATATTGGTACATTATGATTGACATTGTGTCTGGGGGCACATTGATCTCTGCTGTCCTCTCGGTGCTTCCGCGTCTTCCATCACGCAGTGTTTATGCCCCATACCACCACACCACCACGGCTGGGATTAGTCACTCACGCTCATTGTGACTGCAGTGACACATTGGTGGGATTCTTTGAGGCGATGTGTGCAGCTGTGTGGTGGTGGTGGTGGTATGTGCAGGGGAGGGGGAGGGGGGGGGGGGGGGACCTCTCTGTACACGGTCGCTTATGTTTCTGCTTGGCCTTGACCTGTTTACGGCAAGACGGGAAACGTCCTCGGAATTCACGTAAAGTTGTATGTTGATCTTATGGGTTTTTTAAACATACAAACCAATTATTTCATTAGGTAATTGTGTATGACAATCGAGTTATCCCCCTCCCACACCCACCTTCTATCCCCCCCCCCCCCCCGAAACAGCCTTCTACTTGTCATAGGGTTTAAGTCTGTAAAGAAAAACGAATAACAATAATTATATATATATTGCATGATTTCCCTTCAGAGTAATGTCAACTGTAATAGAATGGAATACTCTATTACCAAGCCAAAGTAGAGTATTCCATGTTAAGCTGGCTCCCTAACGATTTATATATTTTCTCATGCAGAATTATTCAGCAGCTAGTAAACGGAATCATTGCACCCACGGCAATGACAAACATTGGAGTGGGACCATGGTATGTAAGAACCACTAAGCTTTCAACTACCCATGTCATGTCACTCCTCATTGCAAAACCGGTGCACGTGCCAGTGTTACGACCCCTCGATGTTGACTAAATGATGTACTGGTCGTTTCGCCAGATGTTCCACATTTTGCTGACCTCTCTGTTTCTTGTTCTCGCGTAGGGGAATGCTGCATTCCAATCCGATGGACTACGCCTGGGGTGCTAACGGGCTTGATGCTATTATTACACAGGTACGTCGGAGGAAGGAAAGAGTGTCCTTTACACTTCAGTGAAGAACTGCACAGCGTTGTGCAGGCCTTTTAGTGTCCTTTGGGGCACATTGCCACGGAGAAGGTTTATCTTGCACAATAGGGCACTTTATATCTTTTACCTCACAGCAGATGGGTGATTACGTCATTGATGGTTATTAGTTTGACCTTTTTTTGTGTCCCTTTTTTTTTAGTTACTGAACCAGTTTGAAAACACTGGTCCACCTCCTGCTGATAGAGAGAGGATCAAGGGTTTACCCACCGTCAGAGTCACGGCGGAGCATGTGGGTGAGTCGTCTTGATTCATGACACGCGCATGCCAAATCTTTCAAATGACTAATGCAGTTTCAAACCCATGTTGTGACCCATTCAGATAGCACTCAACAGCTATAAAGTCTACACCTTTTTTGGAATAACAGATGACGTACAATTTGCTTGTTCTGTGCTTTTGATTTCTTATCTTTCTTTTCTTATTACTTTTCCAGGTGCGGGTTTAGAATGTCCAGTGTGCAAAGAAGACTACAGTGTCGGGGAGAACGTTAGGCAACTTCCATGCAATCATTTGTTCCACAATGACTGTATTATACCATGGCTAGAACAGGTACCGGTCTACAGGACTGCATGCCAAAATGCCACCACTACATCTGGCATTCAAACACCCTTTTTGTATTTCAAACCGACGAATTAGACCTTTTCATTTATTTCCCGTGCGTTTCCGTTTCTCTCCCGCCAGCACGACACGTGTCCTGTATGCAGAAAGAGTCTCAGTGGACAAAACACGGCCACAGACCCCCCGGGTCTATCGGGGATGAACTTCTCCCCTTCGTCCTCCTCCTCCTCCTCCTCCAGCTCGCCCAACAACGAGAACGCCACCAGCCACTCGTAGGACCTCGCGCCGCTCCCCGCCTCCACGTTGCGTCCCCCACCGCCCGCCCAAGACGGACGCTATGGACGCAGGAACCACCCACCTCTTCTTGGCTGAGGGTTCTTCAGACAGTTTGTTGTCGCTCCGTGATAGTTTGGGCTGATGGGGGGGGGCTGATGGGGGGCGGGGCTGATGGGGGGCGGGGCTGATGGTGGGCGGGGCTGAAAGGACGGACACAGCCCAATATGGACTTTTCTTTTATGACTGCATCCATCTTTTCTTTACTTTTCCCTTCTCTCTGAGAAGTTTACTGCGATTGGTCGCCGAAGCAGCGGCCGTGCCATGTGCATTTGCTGCTTCTGTTGCTAAGGAGTTTGGGGAAGAGGTGGGGTCGGGACCCTGGGTGAGGCAGATCCCGCCTACACCGTCACCTACTGTGAATTGAAGATGTTGAGGATGACGATGATGATTTTGGAGGTTTGCTGAAACGTTGGTGGGACATTCTATATTTAATAAAAAGGTTGCCGTTCCGATAATGCATTTTGAAGATGTGTACATACATTTTTATTTCTTAGATGGTAAATGGACCAGCATTGTATCCTACCAAATCTTATGTGAAACAATAATGGAGTGAGTTGACTTTTATTTCATTCATTTGCACCTTTTTTTTTTCTAATTTTGCACAACATTTTAATCCATTTCAAAGAAAGTGGATTTTAACCGAACAAAACCAGTTCCGCTGGGAGGTTTTTTTTTAACGCTTTTTTCACATTATTTTCTTCAATAGGGATATTGTTTTAGCGTACCTTGGCAGGGTAAATAACCCAACACCTCTTCACAAACAACAGGTTGTCCAGTAAGCAGTCTTAAGGGAGCAAAGGGCCAGACAGGAACAGGCCAAGTGTGTATCCCATACCGTGTATTTGATTTGATTTGATTTAACATCCAATGGCAACATTGAAAAAAAAAAACAATTTCAACTTGTTTTGTAAATGAACAATAAAAAACTACAAGCAACAATTATGAGATTTACTGATGGCAATGCATACCTACATATTTAGTTATTGTCTGGTTAAGAGGGCAAAAAGCACACGCTACGATGGAGGATAGGATATTCTACCTTCCAGTAATCACACTCATCTCTTATTCACACGTCGTACGTCGTACGTCGTGTCCTGTGATTCTTCAATATTGACTTTTTACATAATCAAATAGGCCCTAGAAATTGATGGGAAAACCAATTACTAAATTGATTATTGTTCAAAATGCTCATTGTGTGTGTGTGTGTGTGTGTGTGTGTGTATCTGTGAGAGACACTGCTCATATGGGTTGAATCTAAAACTCCAGTTTGATTCCTTGTCATGTGTGTACCTTAACGAGCACTCCTTTTTCAGGAAAATTACCACGCGCATCATAGCAGAATCCCAAATGACATAGTCGGCTACTGCTGCAGTTGTTGAAGAAGGGGGTGGGGTGGGGGGAGGACGGTATGGGAAATGGAGGGAGGGAGGGAGGGCTAGAGGGAAATTGACGTGACACGCCAGGATTTCCTATCAAAGTCAAAGGATGAAACCTGCTGCAGGAAGACTGCAGTTTGGAAACATTTTCCCACAGGGTTGGAATGGTAATCGTTTAGGAAATGAAACGTGAAACTGAAAATTGTATTTTAGTGACATTATTAACATCACATGTGCTAACCCTTTCTCATCACTGAGGATGCTGTCGTCCCTTCTTAAAATTTTAACATTCATGTGGCCCTCTTTGTGGACATTAATAAGGTCATGTGTTTGTAATGGACCGGTTTCTACGTTTGTTCATGTTAACGATTGGGTGAGGAACCCATTACCCCGCAAACCTGAACAACCGACTGCATTGGCCAGGGTTCGAGCTAAAAACGACTTCCTAACTCACGTTCACTTTTAGGCTGGTGGCAGAGGGACCAATTTGACCACTAGAGGGCGCCAGACACTGGCTGACTTCCCAGAGAGGATGTCATTGAAGGCACCCTCTAAATGTATGACATCATATGTTCTTCCATCAATACTTTCTATCGACCCTGATCAGAGCCAATTAAAGGCCTCGTTTCGTATTGTTTACGATAGATCACCCTCCGATGCTGTTAGGTTACGTAACTAACCCAAGAACCCCGCAAACTCCGTGACCCTGTTGAAAGTGAAGACGCAATAGTTTGCAAAGAAGTCACGTCTGCTTTTCACTCTCACCTCTCTCTCTCTCCCCCCACCCCTCCTCTCTTTGTCACTCTCTCGCCTCTCACTCCATCTCTCTTATTCTTTCCCTCGCACACCTCCAGGTCCCTTCTCTACGCCTCGAATCGCGGTAAAGACAATCGGCTGAATTTGGCATGTTTCACCGGTTCCGGCTTCGACCATGAAGAAGAAGGCATCGGAGGGCGGTGGATATAACCACATCAACGCGGCCACCGCCACCACCTCCAGATGCACGCGGAGACGAAGCAGCAGCAAGAATTGCCTCGAGTTGGTGGCGGCCGGTGCCGGTAGCCAGGGCGCACTGTCGGTCAGGCAGTCCGGGGTGGCGAACAGCGCCGTCATGGACGAGACGGAGGACGGGGAGGAAGAGTCCAAGTTTCAGCATCCGCGACTGCGCCGTGCCGGGGGGAGTGGCGGCGGAGGCGCTGGAGGAGGAGGAGGAGGAGGAGGCGGCGGCGGCGGCAGCATCAGAATGAAGA
>NC_140286.1:1346607-1394166 GCF_964030765.1 Micromesistius poutassou
CCCTGTGCCCACACACACATAGACCCAACGCTCACCACTACACTCATGGTGGCACAGCTATGGTAGCCAATAAATGCGTCAAAGGAGGAGGTCCCTAGGAGACAGTGGTCCACCTTAAACAGATCCGGGACTGCTCATGGTGCCTGCTTGGCCCAGCCTTCCCCCGATGGGTAAGAGCCCGAGCCCCACTGTAGGCCTGCGGAGAGGAGCAAACTACGGAGCACATTATTATTGAAGCCTGCCCTCTCCAAAGACTGAGAGGAGGTCTGATCTCCCTCCGCTATTTAGATCAAGAGGCCAACTGCTTTGGCTTGAGAAATCTGCATTCGCTAAATACAAATGCGTCAAACCCTTTGCTTTGAAACACCAGCATCGCGCGTCTCTGGATCATGGAGGCTTGGAGCCTCTGAGGCTGGTCGGGGTTTGGTCGAGGTGCACCGTTGATTGTCCGCGTTATTAGGTTTGTGCGTGCGTATGATGGTATGGGCGACTACACAGGCACTGTGGACAACACACAGCGCTGACACAGACAGGCGCACGTTCACGTATAATCGATTATCACAGCAAGACTGGTGCATGTTTTAAAACATTTGCGCACCTCGAACCACATACCAACGAATGCAGAATAAGTCGTTGACCAAAAAATAATAATAAAGAGCGCGGTGATCTCTTCACCCTCAACCCGACAGAGAGGTGAACCGGTGCGACGTGTTGTTGGTCCGTCGTTGTACCTGGCTATTAAACCATGAAGCAGCGCTTAAACGCCGCAGTGAGCTTTCAACCCCTTTCCAACAAGTGAAGGCCAGTGTCACACCGCAGCTTATTCTCCGGGGGTGATAACTCCCGCCGCCCGGCAGAAGATTGATGACTGTGTGTCCAGGCATTTAAAGCAGCTCATTGTGGCTGCGGAAGGAGAAGGAGCAGACACACAACACAACAGACATGGAGGAATCGTCCAGAGAGGGTGGAGGATTCCCATGGTATCCATCACCCCCCCCCCCCCCCCCCCCCCCAGGGTCCTAATGACCCCCTCCCCCCCCCCCCACACGCCCCGCCCCGCCCCTGGACTGTGTCCCTCCCCACGGAAGCACAGCCCAATCTCTTAGGACCGCTGAAGGATGACACGGGTGGTCCGACGCGTGCCTGATGTTCACGCCGGTGGGTAGGAGCAATAAAGACGTCAATAACAGTCCCGGCCCTGGCTTCTGTCATGTACCTTATGGAGCCGTCTCGCTAACCTCCTCCCAGCTTCCCTTTTTATAGATCGACGTATTTTACATTCATCTGGAAAATTGGACGACGGCAAGCGACAGGCACACACGTGCAGATTTATGTTGGTGAGACATAAATCTCAAAGAGACAGTATTTACCTGGAACAACAACAACGACAACAACAACAACAAACAAACAACACGTCAAACACCCAGTACCATTCGACTTTGTGGCGGTGTGATCCCTGATACAGATCGTACCGTTTTTTTTTCTTCTCTGTCGTCCACTCAAACGACGGCGCTGTGGTTTCTGTACATGATGTGTTGAAGGGCCACACACACACACACACAGGAGAGGTGGGCTGACGTTGAACGTTGTTGTTATTGTTGACGGAGGCGGATAATGACTCTCCCGGCTCCCCTTCAGCCCGGTGGGCTAATTTAATCAAAGTCTATTAAGGATCTCTACGATTTAGTACAAGCACGACAGCGGATGCTGTTTTCCTGTGTGCCGTTCCCTGAGATAAGGCAGGGTGATAGCGATCTGAGTTCATTTTAATGCACTGCCACACTCACGTTCCCTTCCTTCGCTTTGGGGTCATGATCTGATACATGTGTGCGTGTGTGTGTGTGTGTGTGTGTGTGTGTGTGTGCGTGTGTGTGTGTGTGAATATGCAGCAATATTTTTTCTTTGTCCCTCAGCCTTTATCTCAACTCCGTTGTACCCATCAGGACAACACTGATAGCACCACCTCCGCACGGCCAGGAAACACACACACACACACACACACACACACACACACATACACACACATACACACACACACACACACACACACACACACACACACACACACAGATATGCATGTACATATACACACTTGCTCATCCCTCTGTGTGTCTCTTTCTCTCTCTCTCTCTCTCTCTCTCTCTCTCTCTCTCTCACTCTCTCTCTCTCTCGCTCTCTCCCTCTTGTGGTGAGGGTGTGTTTGTGAGCTTGCATGAGTGTGTGTTTGTGTGTGAGCTTCCATGACTGCGTTTGTGATTGTGTATGTGAGTGGGTATTTTTGTCCATGTGTTTGATGTGTCTGTGTGAGTGTGTTTATGTGAGGGAGTGTATCTTAGTGTGTGTTTGTGTCTGTGTGTGTATCTGAATGTCTATGTGAGTGAGTGTGTGCGAGAGAGTGTGTGTGTGTGTGTGTGTGTGTGTATCTGTGCGTGTTTGTGAGAGCGGTTGCATGAGTGTGTATGTGTGGTGTATGTGTGTGTGTATGTGTTGGTGTGTATGTGTGTGTCTTCCTGTGTGTGTATTCGTGTGTGTGAGTGTGTGCATGATGGAGTATATGTGTGTGCCTGTGTGTGCCTGTGTGTGTGTCTGTGTGTGCCTGTGTGTGCGCGTGCATATGTGTGTGTATTTGTGTGTGTGAGTGTGTGCATGAGGGAGCATATGTGTGTGCAAGTGTGCATGTGTGTGCATGTGTGTGCCTGTGTGCATGTGTGTGCCTGTGTGTGCGTGTGTGCATGCATGCGTGTGCCTGTGTGCGTGTGTGCGTCTGTGTCCCTGCCTGTGTGTGTGTGTGTGTGTGTGTGTGTGCGTGTGCGTCTGTGTCCCTGCCTGTGTGCGTGTGCGTGTGTGCGTGTGTGTGTGCGTGTGTGCGCGTGTCTGTGCGTGTGTGATGTGTTATCTGGGGTGGCAGAGCGGTGCGAGGGCCTTTCTTCCCCTCAGATATCCCACCCTGGTCTATTTCTGTCCCTGTGCGTCTCTCTCCGTTTACAGCAAAGTGCTCCTGACGTCTCTCTGTGCTCCAAAACAGGGGAGGACTGTCAGGCACAATGCTGATAATACCACTGAGACGGCGACCCCGCCACCAGAGCAACAGACTTCCAACAGAGACACGCTTCCGTCCCGGTCCTATTAGAGTACATTAGCACTCTGCTGGGGCAGGACTAAGAGGAGGTGTGGGGGGGGGGGGGGATTACTGGTACTGGATGTCCCGCGCTATCACAATGGGGGTGCGGGGGGGAGGGGGGGAGGCTGTTGCTGTCTGAATCACGGAGGCCTCCGGGCGTTACTGGGAGTGATTAAAGGGATGGGAGGGATGTTTTGATGGGCCCCGAAAGAAGCAATTTGGTAATGGGAAATAAATTGTTATTGTTTTGAGGGAGAGAGAGTGGAAATAGGGGGGGGGGGGGGGGGGGGAGAGAGAGATTAGAGGGAGGCAGGAAGGTGAGTAGGAAGGTGAGGAACATCGAAGGCAGGAAGGGGAGACGGGGGAGACGGGGGAGACGGGGAGCATGGTGGGGGGGGGGGGGGGGGGTCAGGCAGGGGAAGGGGGGGGGGCGGGGGGGGTTGAGTGACGCGGGCAAAGATGAAGCAGGAGGAAAGCAGGGATTGTATTCACATTTTATTTAGGAAATTGCTGAGTCACGAGATAAAGCAGATCAGCACCATCTCTCTATCTCTCTGACTCTCCCTCTCTCTCCTTCACTCGCTCTGTCTTTCTCTGTTTCTGACCCTCTCTCTCTCTCTCTCTCTCTCTCTCACTCTCTCTCTCTCTCTCTCTCTATCTCTCTCTCTCTCTCTCTCTCAGACCAAGACGGTTACCCCATCTCGCCACCAAGCATTCAGCTGTAACCTTACACTTTACACACACACACACACACACACACACGCACACACACACACACACACACACACACACACACACACCATACAGCACCACACACACACACACACACACACACACACACACACACACACACACACGTGTGTTCACAAACACAAACACACACACACACACACACACACACACACACACACACACACATATCAAACCCACACACAAAACATTTAGACACATACACTTTAAATACACAAAGTACACAAAATCCAGGAAAAGGCTTTGGAGGATAAAGGAGGTATTGTATACTAGTGTGATTACCCTGCAGGTAACCTGGCACAGCCTCCGTCCCATGCAGAACTGACATCATCAAAACAGGGCCAACACAGACTCAGCCTGTCCAATCAGTCTGTTCCTTCAGTCTGTGTGTTTGTCTGATGAACATTTAAAGGGAACTAACACGAGGGGGTTCTAAGGAAGGGCCGCATTCACCACAAGTTGCTATTTACTATTTCACCCATATTGCAATTATCTCGTCTTAACATGGTGTTTGTCTGAAAGCCGGTGGAGCGCCAGGAATAACTTCTGGGTGAAAATAGAATCCTGCCTCAATCTGTGTAAATTGGGGTCATATGCTTCATTTACTGGAAAGTGCTCTGTATTTCCGGAACAGTACATACAAAGCACAAAGTTGGTGATTGACAGCTTGATAGCTTGAGTCCATTATACTGTTCAGTAAGCAGCGAGCATTTATCTGATTGGTTAGGAATGGATTATGTTCAACCCACCGCATTAGAACAAGTAGGGAGTAAAGAATGGTCAAAGCTAGTGTTTTTACATTAATTGTATTGTCCTTTAATGAGTCTTTGAGTGTTTTTTTTTTCTAAATCTCATCATCACAAGAGCATTGGCGAAATGAACACGCTGTTCATAGCTGTGCCAAGTGTTTTTACGAGTCTAGCTCTGTTTTCCCATTTCCCTAACAACCACAATGAGACGTGTTTTTGTGTATTTCATTACATCGCCTGCACCGAGCATTAACACCCACGTCATAGGTTGGAGCAAAAATGGCAGGGAAAAGGATAAAGAAGAAGAAGAAGGATTATGAGAGAATGTAGAGGCCAAATAACACAGGGTATAAGGAGGAGGATGTGGATCCAGTATGACTCAGGACTGTGCACCGAGAAGAGTTCACACACAGGTGAAAGGATCCCGGCAAAAGAGGGAGAGGGATTTGCACTTCCAACCTGTTTTTTACTCTGTTTTTTCAATCTGTTCCTCTGGAAATCGAAATTGGAGTATACATTGTAGTCATTCAACTTGTTTACTCATTTACTTCTATCTGCACTGTACAGAAATGTTATATGGTTCTTAAACACTGTTCTCATATTTTTGTTAATTGACAATTGTCGTAAATATTGGGAACGGGACAATTGATTGAAGCTTAAAAAAAAGTTCTTGTTGAAAAACAGAACGAGGGGGAAAAACAAGAAAGAGAGAGAGAGCGAGCGTGATTCCCGTTATAGAATGAGCACAACCTCACAGTAAACAATGAACATCACCACTGCCCCCCCGCCCCCTCCCCCCGCCCCCCCTAATATCTCCAACTTCCGTCTCCTCTCCTCCAACAAGAGGAGGAGACCAGGAGAGCTGAGGGTACAGAGCCCCTCACAGATTCACCGTCTCCTGGCATCAGCCATACATCTGCTGCGATTGTCATCCATGGTGAGCCGTCGTATTGCTAAGGGCTCTTAAGCAACACAACCAGACGTGTTCAAGGACTGAGAGGCTGACTAACATGGAGGGGAGGTGGTGAATGGGATAGATGGCCAATTTGATGCAGAAATATGAACAGATGGCCTGGAGACACCTAAGCGTCACGCGTGTCTAATTTGGTTGGATTCCCCAACATGGGGTTTCGCAGACTGGACCTGAAAGTTATGTTGCAATATTTTTGTTTATCCTCCATGTGTTGACACACACGGATGGATTGGGCTCGTACACACAAAACACACACACACACACACACACACACACACACACACACACACACACACACACACACACACACACCTTTTGCAGTTAGTGAGTTGACGTAACAAAGACTACAGCGGATGCAATACCCTTTCTTCTTTTGGTAAATTGACTCTGATCACACATTTTACAAAATGCAAAAACTCAATTAAGGGAGAACTGTGCTTGTTATCACAGCAAGAGTTTAATGGATGATTCATTTGTGTGAAATTTATTGCCCAATAAGGGACGCACAATACGCTCAATTATCCCTTTATTGCTACTGAAGCTTACCGGTACGCAACATAAGCCGCGCTGTGAAATCGAATATGTTTTCAGCACAGTTTGAAACCACGCAGGTGCTAACGGTGCCACACCGGGCTGACCTTTCCGTCTCGCTTTACTACGACTCACAGACACACAGACGCACTCTCTCCAGCCAACACCAAACCGCCGAGAAGGAATGCTACGAGACACATGTTGACGAGCGCACCAGATGGCCAGAGCCATGGCCAGCATGTGTAACTAAAGGGGGTGCTCCAGACCGGAAGCATCCCACACCCCAGCCTCTTCAAGGTCAGCCGGGGGAGCGGGCCGGCTATGGGGTCCACATATCTGTCTGGTGGTCCGGCTGAAAAAGAACGGAGGTAAAAAATAATAAATAATGATGATATTAATAATAATAATAATAATAATTATATAAATAATTGTACAGGCCCGTCGGCTCCCCCCACCAGCGCCACACTATTGTGTCTGAACAGATGGGGCAGCGCACACATTTGTCAAAGACTTTCAGGAGCTCCGGTGCAGCTGCACTATTAAGCTATGGATGTTCCAGCCTAAACGGGCCTGGTGGCGTGCCAGAAGCATAGGGGCGCGAGGCTCACGGGGGGGGGTGGGGTGGGGTGGGACGGTTCCCTGGCTGTGGAAGGGTTTAAGCGGAACATGCTGGCAGCTATTTCCCAGGCAAGGACCGAGGCTATGACGGAACGGGTCGGCCAGTGAACAATGTTTCTTCGATGCGCTTGACTTTTATACAATGAAGGTGGAAAATGAAGAACGTAGTAGTAGAAATGAAAGTAAAAATCTGCATTTACCATGTATGAACATTGCATGGAGCCGCATCTTCCCACAGCCGTAAACGTTCGGGATGTACGTGGCTAATAAAAATCATGATCAATGAAATGGACACACACTACCCCGCCCCCCAACCCCGCCCCCCTCCCATCCCCAATACACACACACACACACACACACACACACACACACACACACACACACACACACACACACACACACTGCCCTTGGATTGACTTTGATTAGGTTGAATGTAATCTGCCTGAAATACTTTACGACAACATCCTTTCACCATGGGCCTGCAGATTTAAGATTTAAGATGTGTGTGTGTTACCGTGTGCCAGAGTGTGTGTGTGTGTGTGTGTGTGTGCCTGCTCTGATTTCTGCCATGTCTACTGTGAGAGGAGGATGAGGAGGAGGAGGATGAGGATGAGGAGGAGGAGGAGGAGGAGGAGGAGTGAGATATACCTGGAGACATGAGAGAGAGAGAGAGAAGGAGTCCACTATTTCTGGAGCCAGCAGTCGCGTGGGTCCCAGCGGGGCAAGCCACAGTGGGCTCCCCTTCTCAGATGGCAGGAGAGAGAAAGAGAGTGTGTGTGTGTGTGTGTGTGTGTGTGTGTGTGTGTGTGTGCGCATTCAGGTGTGCGTTCAGGTGTGTGCATTTGTGTGTGTGCACGGGTTGTGAATATACAAACACAGACACTGCACGACATGATGGCATTGTAGCATAGCGCATGTCAACGGTGGAAGTTCAAGAGGAGGACGGGGAAGATAGACTTGTACTTAATTAATCCTTCAGCCTCTGCAGATGACCCTATAAGCTGCTGCGGCACAGCGAGGGCACCCGGGAACCAGTCCGGTGGTCGGTGCCCTTTTTCTTAAGTGCAGGGCCCGGAGTCTGAACAGGGGTGTCAATCGCACATTGTGAAAAAGGCTCCAGCTGACATCCCTGGGTCACACACACACACACACACACACACACACACATGCTCACACACACACACACACACACACACACACGCTCACACACACACACACGCTCACACCTGACATTGTTTAGGTATAGATGAAGGACAGAAGAGAGCTTGTTGTTGTAGGCTGGCCCACATGACCTGTATATGGACCAGGTAATTACAACTACTACAGGAGTACCCGCCTCTGGCCATGCGCAGCCCCTACACGAGGACAGTAGTGCACCAACCTTGGTGTTGCAGGGGGGCCTGCAGACTGCAGCCGGCAGGGGCCCAGAGGAGAGGGCAGCAGCCAGCCAGGGGCCGCTATACGCTTCCGCCTGCAACTTCAAGGAGATGCTGCAAGGCTGGAATGCAGAACACTTACAGCATAATGTAGCATCAGTCAATTCAACCCAACATTGAAAACGGAGCTATTGCAGATGTGTGTGTGTGTGTGTGTGTGTGTGTGTGTGTGTGTGTGTGTGTGTGTGTGTGTGTGTGTGTGTGTGTGTGTGTGAGAGTGTGTGTGTGTGTGTGTGTGTGTGTGTGTGTGTGTGTGTGTGTGTGCAGGTATATGTATGTGTGTGTGTGTGAATGTGTGTGAATGTGTGTGTGTGTGTGTGTGTGTGTGTGTGTGTGTGTGTGTGTGTGTGTGTGTGTGTGTGTGTGTGTGAATGTGTGTGTGTGTGTGTGTGTGTGTGTGTGTGTGTGTGTGTGTGTGTGTGTGTATGTGTGAAAGAACAGTAGAAAGAACTAAATAATATAAGAAAGAACGAACAAACATCAAAGTAACGTATCTTCTGATGAAGTGGTATGACATCTTATTAACTAAGGCCTAAGAAGCAAAAGGAAAACTGCAAAGCCTCCTTAGCTTAACCTTGTTATCATTGCTCAATTTAGTTAAATAGTTCCTATACTTTGTGGATTTATCATTTTAAGGAATCAAATAATACAAGTAATAGGCTGCATTGAAACATACACATAGTGCCTATTTGTAGAACATGCCTTATTTCACATGGGAAAACAATGATTGATATTTACAACACAAGGGTTTCTAAATATTAAAAGTGAATCCCAATGTTTACTTTTTTTGTGTGTGTCAAATCTTTTAGTAATAATCCGGATGATATTGGAGCTCTTAACTGTCGATGTTGTGTTAAGTACGACATCTAGTGGTTATAATGAGCATTTCAGGGACAAACTGGTAGGTAGCCTACCTTTTCCTTTTAAAAAAGGTTTACCTCATACATCATTCAGTAGTATGTACTTTTGTTTATCAGTTACTTCGTCTAGAAATGGTATGAAATAATGGTTCAATAATAGTCAATTAAAATATATTAAATTACATTATTTGCACATTTAAAAAATAGGCCAACTAGTCAGACAACCTTTGAAATATCCGGGGAGTGGATTGCTAAAAAAAAAACTTTTTTTTTTGTTTCGCTTTCACACAGAGTTTCTATATGAACATAAAAACATTTGTATGCATACAATTTTTTTTTCATGATAAGAGAAGCGGGTTCGCCATTCAACATACAAGCAGTTAAGTAAACATGTGACGCTTTCTTTAATCATAGTAATTTAGGTTATGGGAAATACAGGGGGAGAACCGGGTTGTATGCGGGCAGTCCAGACAGGCCTCCACATCTGAGTTGACTTGCAGCACAACACATTCTCACTTAGCTCACTCAAATTGCTTTGGAGAAAATGTCTGGGCCAAAACGCTCTGAGGGTGTTCGGGAATTGTAGTTCTGTGGCTGAAGCATACCGTCATCCATTTCGCTTATACCGTAGCTTTGCTTATTTTATTGCAAATGTTTTAACCCAAAATGTTTAAGCTCGTCGTTTAAGCGTTTTAAGTTTTAATCTCCTTAATACTTGATAAATATATCAGGATGGGAATCGAGTCCATTAACAACAGATCCCAGCCTGCTTCGAGACGCGCCGTTCGCTGGCTCGGTAGTTGTAGTTCACCAGACAAGACCGTTTCCTTGTACACTATTTAGGCTACATTAGTTGGAATCTGCACTTTCCAGGCAAACAGATGTAAAATTGTCGATCAGGTAGGGATAAGACGTCATTAATGATTTCCTTTTAACCATTTCAACTCGTGTTAACCGCATCTAATTCTTGTAGTATCGCTGGTGAAAGCCTGTAACGTTATGTCATTTTAGTAAGAGAAGCGCATCGCCTGCATGTCGATGCATTTCCTTTTGTTTCGCTGTGTGAACCGAGGTGGTTTTAGACCAGCCATCGCTAAATGCTTACACTTAAGTAGAGGAAAGGATTGGCTTCGTTCCATCGGTACAAATGTAACATAATGCACCGCTGGACGCCTTGGTTGACTGGATATGTGTATGCTATCTCCCACAACGTTACACGTTGTTCAGCCAATAATCATAGCATGTTTGCACTATGGCAGACATGGCTATTACCTTATTTTCTATTAATATGGCCGTGTTGCCAGAAACTTTATTGGTTTTGGCTTAAATCGCCGTCGATTTGTGTCACCAATTGTATCAATTGTGTTGTTTACATCCGGTAGGCCAGCTGTGTTGGCTAATTTGCATTGCCTTTGTTGAATGAACTTGTGGCCACTCATTGGCAGTGTGTCCAAAGCCATGTCAAACTATTTCTCTATCTCCATTGTTCGTTATCAAACTCGATTAACTCATAGTCACTCTGTGAATAACGTCCCACGTCATAACACCCATTTGACTGTGTTCTGTGTCTCACAGGACTGAATTTATGGAAACATGTCAAAGAAACGGGGAAGGTAGGCTTAACCACCAGGTCTTCATCATTTTGGAATCAGTCCCTCTCCAGTGTCCTCAATGCATGTTAAAATGTAGCCACCACAATCTGATTGGTCCTTAGTTGAGTGAGATAGCCACTGATGGACAAGACACACTGGAATAATGGCATGTGCTGACAGAATTACAGAAATCTTGATCATTATTGTCCTCATTGTGTCTTTAATGTGTTTAATATGTACTATGTGTTGTGTTGTCTGTCAATATTTGGCATGCTTTGTCCAATCTGTGTGTTTTGGGTTATCGGTGAAATACTGGAATCCATTTTACCTGTTCAGGCCTTCTGCAATCGCTCCACATTTGAGTCGTAGCCCTACTCCAGAAATCCTAGTTTCCCTCCTTGAAGAAAAGAAAAAGAAAGTGTGGATCCGGTTGCCGGTTAGGGGAATGAATGCGAGCACGCGAAAAGGCGACATGAGGGGTGGTTCCGCTGCATTCTGTGGAACGTATTGTCTTCTGTGTGGCTTGTGTCCCCCCCCCCCCCCCCCCAGGAAGCGCAGCAGCGGGGAACTGAGCGAGAGCTGTGCGTCGACGCTCACCCCGGACCCGGACAACCTGCTGGGCCTGAGGATCCAGCACACGTGGCGGGAGAAGGGCAACCTGACGACGTGGAAGGGCACGGTGCTGGAGCGGCTCACGGTGAGGAACACCCTGTACATGGTGAAGTACGACGGCTTCGACTGCGTCTACGGCATCGAGCTCTTCAAGGACGAGCGGGTGTCCAATCTGCAGGTGCTGTCGGAGAAAGTCGGTGAGTCCGCGGTCGTACCAGCGTTTGGGGTTAGGGGTTAAGGGTTAAGGGTTAAGGGTTAGGGCAGTGGGTTTAGTCGGAGTGCAGGATGGCGAGATTTGATGGCAGGTCACAAAATGGGCTGTGTTGAAATGCCGACCTTGGTGATGAGTAATATCTAGGTCCCTTGAATTTGAGAACTGGAAACATAAAGGCTGAAAGAATATTTCGGTAGAATACACTTTTCATTTTCATACACAATTCATTTCGTGAGCATCTTCTCAACATTTTCATTTATCACAGTGTCCTTCGTTGCTCGCAGTAAGGCCTTCCGACAACACATTTATCATACAGATTCACCAACCCTACCACATCATACCGTTATTCCATAATATAGCAATATCTAAGATATAGTCAAAATAAGCATTTAAGCCATTACATTACAACCCATATTTCCATCCACAAAAGATAACCAGCAGCACTGTGAGCACTAAGGAGTAAACCTCCTCTTCTATAGGTCATACATAGCTCCTCCTATAGGTTAGAACTCGTGAACTACCCAGGCTGTGAGCACTAAGGAGTAAACCTCCTCCTTTCTCGCCACAAGTCAACAACAAGATCAAGGTGCCGGCGGGCGCGGAGGAGCTGGTGGGCCGGGCGGTGGAGCACCTCTTTGAGAAGGAGGACGGGGAGAAGAACGAGTGGAGGGGCATGGTGCTGTCCCGCGCCCCCATCATGACCCACTGGTATTACATCACCTACGAGAAGGACCCCGTGCTCTACATGTACCAGCTGTGGGACGACTACAAAGACGGAGACCTGCGCATCCTCCCAGAGTCCGGTAGGTTGTTCCCGCCCGGCATGCATTAAGAGGCAGGTAGTAGTGTGTCAAGAAGACACTGCCCAATCAAAATACTTTTTAATTTTCAGTTAAAGTTGTGCGCTCTTTTTTATTTTTTATTTTCCGATTTGATCTTGTGAAAGTGTCCTATGTTAAATGCAGGCTCGGGTCGTCCTCAAGTTATATATTTGGACTAAGCTAGAAGATTGACTTTAGGGGACTGCTCTTTATCTCCCGTCTATTGAAGGATATGGGTTTTATTTTCCTCGTGCACCAAAACATCAATGATTAGGTTCACCGTTGGTACTACTGAAAAAGAGCTGCCCCTGTATTCAACTCTGAAACATTCATTGTCGAGGACTTTTTTCTCATATCCGTCTGGCCCCAACAAGCCTTCAAACAAGAACCAATTTGCTGTACAACTCTGCGTTTCCCTGCTCTTAGCTCTTAATATTCTCTACCCTCTTGTTCACCCCCCCCCCACCCCCCTGCTCCACCCCCCCTCCTCCTCCTTCAGAGAACAAGCACCTGCTTCCCGCGGACAGGAAGCCCGGCGAGGAGACAGAGAGCCTGGTGGGTAAGCAG
This sequence comes from Micromesistius poutassou, assembly GCF_964030765.1. Classification (NCBI taxonomy): domain Eukaryota; kingdom Metazoa; phylum Chordata; class Actinopteri; order Gadiformes; family Gadidae; genus Micromesistius; species Micromesistius poutassou. Next base: position 1,359,452 of record NC_140286.1, read on the forward strand.
GTGGAGTATATTACAGACAATGGTCTGAAGAGAACAGGCCTGGTCATCTACCAGGTACCGGCCAAGCCCACCGTCTACTACATCAAGTACGACGACGACTTCCACGTCCACGTCTATGACCTGGTGAAGACCACCTAGTGCTAGTCCGCCTAGGGTCATCCCCCCCCCCCCCCCTCCCCCCGCCCACGTGTTCCCACCCCATTGCCCACTTTGGATCAGAGCCCCGTGGTTATGTACGGCAGTGTTAACGGAGCTGTTTAACCAATGGGAGAATACGAGCCCCAGCCATATAGTAAGGCCCTACAGGTAACTCCTTTATAAGTTCATATTGGCAAATGAACACTATTTCTATTTATTTGAATGGCACTTAACCAACATTTTTTTGGTTTAGGTACTTTGTTTCTCATTAACAACAAGAGGGGTACAGAGAGAGAGTGCTTCACTTATTATTTTGTTTAGTCTCACTATTGAAACTCCAAAAATCTTATTGCGCGAATCCGAATCCTACTTTAACTTGTTTGTTTTAGTGGGCATTTGTTTTGTATGCAATGCTATTTATTTCATCTTGATATGGTTGTACTGGTCATCATACAATTTATTTTGGTGAAATGTCAAGTGCTTCATAATGTGCTGTTATTTCCATGTCAGAATTCCTAATAATCAAAGAGAATTCAAACCTAGATGAAAACTGTCATTGCTCGTTAGCGCACATTATTTAAACTTATTTTATATCTTAACTGTATTCAGATAGGGAACAAATCGAATTTCTATTGTCTCATCTTGAGAAATCCGTAATTGTTATTTGATATACTATTAAAATGTTATCTGAACGTGTCCTATTATCTAGATTATCATTTGTTACAGACATTTGTATGTTGGTAAATCTTTACTCTTTGCCATAAAGGAATACTGTGACAGGGATGTACCAATAACGAGACTTGTATCTGAAATGTGCATCTGATATCAGTTCAAAGGTTGTACTATGGTATTGTATACCCTTTTAAGAGCATTTCCTCTGATACAAACAATGTGATGTCTGTGATTTTTGGTCTTCTAAAAAAAATTGAATTGGTTGATGCTTGGTTAGTAATCTAAACCAACGCACTGTGGAAAACCGTGGTGGTGGTGGTGGTGGTGCATCCCTGGTGACCTTATCATTGAGTTATCATTTACTGTGACCCTGCATGTGTATTGTCTTTTGTAAATATAATGTTAAACATTTTTAAACAACATCATGTTTGTTTTTTGTACATTCATTTGTGTGAACCTTTACATGGGATACAATCATACAAATTATTAACTGCCTCTAATTTGAAATGTATCTAACAAAAGTCTCAGCAGCACATATTTCTTGTTGGAGGCATAATAATGCCTCAGCTTTAAGAATCTTCCAAATCCAGTCTTCTCTGCCCATTTGAAGAGGCAGTGAATGGAAGGTCGCTGTAGTAACAGAGTGGTGATTCATGTTGTCTTAAGCCCGAGCATTTCCCAAGCCCACCATGTTTATCTGAGGAGTTGGGCAGTTCATCTCCTCTAGTCATCTCCTCTGATAAGCAATGGATGTGTTTGCTTCTTGGACATCTCAGACTGATGGATCATGATGAAGATCCTGGTGTTAGTGAAGAATGATTTGAATTAACTACAGAATGGTCAGATTGAGGCAGGATTCAACCATACTTTCTTGGCTGAAGGCCAAATCACACAGGTTGATTAATCTTCAAAATAATAAAGATCTTTGATTACACGAACGCCAGCAATGCGCTTGAATTCGTACTGGATGGGCCTAAAAATAATCAAGGTAAAATTCGTCCCTGCTTCAATGAATGGTGCACGCTATTAACACATTTGAATATCATTTGAATGACAGGGCGTCAATCATCTGGGGGGGGGGGGGGGGGGGGGAAACAACAAATGATCAGATTTGCTTATTCTCATCAAACTTTGAGCTGGTTTTTGTCTTTGTGACCAATGAACAAAGCCACATGCTCCAACCCTCCCCCACCCACCCACCCACCTCCTCCGGGTCCGTCCAGGGTGCCAGGCTGCAGTCGGGTGCCAGCAGAGGCATCAGAGAACAGTTGGCTTCCCATCCTACCAGGCTGGAAGCCCACATCGTGCTAACAGTGAGGTGGGAGTATGCCGACTTACTGGCTGCTGCTCTCCAGAGAAGGTCTGTGCACTCGAGATGTCTACGTGTGATGCCATTTGTCAACTATTTTATTATGCTTTCTTTCACACCCGTTTTTTTTTTTTTTTTTTACAAGTTTTTAATACCCCATTCAAAAAAAGTATTTCACTTCTCTCCCTCTGGAATTAAAAACTAACGGTTGGCTTTGGTTATGTAGTTATGATGAGATGCATGTCAACATGGTCACTCCAATGCTATTGGATTCTATTACTGCTTCTTTCTGTTATTGTGGATGACTGAGTAATCATCCTCTCTTTTGAGGTATTCGAGAGGTTAAGCAAACAGAAGGGAATATATAGGGCATATAATTAATATGATAACCTGGGTGACATTTTATAGCGCTTTATTTAACGCTGATCACAAAGTAAAAATTGTGTTACAAATTCTCAATTGACCTTCCTGGCAAGTGTTGAACTTTAATGCTTTAGTCAAATCGGGACAATAAATTTTTATTGGCAGACATTCATTATAGGTCATATTTTCAAAATCAGGCTTGATAGCAACCAACATCTAACATTTCTATAAATGTTTGCTTCTACATTCAGGTTATTTCTAATATAATATGATCTCACAGTGCCAATTTAAAAGAGTGGTCAGAACGTTTTAGCAATTCCATGTTATCATACAAGCTATTTTTACCAGCCTGAAGCTACCCTTTACACAGCAAGATAGGCTACATGGGAAATATGTCTCCATCCAGTCCATGTATTTAGTTACACTAACAGCATTCATGTTAAGGATGTCAATACAAAGGTCCCAGAATTCCCCTCGCTCCAATCCAGCCTCAACACAAAACGACCTTGTTCAGTATTATAAAAAAAAATGTTACACCTTCCATTACTTGCACTTTCAAAAGAACCTTGGAACATTGACCACATTTATATTTGGTAGCTATAAGCAAACAGTTTTAATGCTTCTTTTGTGTTGCTTAGCAACGGAAGCTGGTCCTCGTTTTCTATATGAAATGCCAGCATGCCCTCTATCTCGAGATTTACAGGGCTCCGGGTCTGTGAACAGCAGTGATGCATTTTTAATCAAATCGTTCATTGTAAATCCAGGAATTACATGAGTGGAAATTGTTTCTTAAGACAGACACAGCTTGGCGTCTGGGTGTGATTTGATATTAATTGTTTATCTTCCCCTCCTCTGATTCCTTCGGCTTTGAGTCCAGGGCAACAACAGCTGATACTCGTTATCAACGTTAGAGCAAAAGATTTGAGCTATTAACTGTGTGTTCTTCAGTTGAGATTGAGACTGGCACATAACGATAAAAATGTATAGAGTGTAGATACAATGATTACAAAGGCCTGCGTTTTCGGATTCGGATAGGAGTGTCACAATCTGGGCCATTTCAGTGTATCACAGGATACCGAGTTCTTACAACGAAGCTCATGTTTCCTGCTCTCGACACTGAATGCACATGAAAGGTTAGAGTAGAATGTTATACAAAATGATTTCATTTTGGGTGGAGCTATACAGCATGTGTGCCGTCTGTTTGACACAGCAGTTCATGAGCCGACACCATCACCACCTCCACCACCGCGCTCATTGACAAAAAGTCAGCCAAGGGGAAAATCAAGTCAGCCTGTTGGCCTTTCATCAATGTAAACGAGACTGTAGTGAATACTTGTTTGTGGTTTACCACAGAACCATTGTGCCAGTCTAGTGAGTTCGGTGGGCTTATCAAAGGCCTGCACCCACAGACAGCAAGTATGTAGCAACTCCTTCCACACCCACCCCTAGTCTAGCTCTAGCCCTTCTTTACAGGGAACTTGCTATTGAAAGCTCATGCTGACACTGGAGAGCTTTGAATCCAATCGAAGCACTAATGAAACAGTGAACAAATTACTTATTCTATGAATTGGACTCAGTCATAGTGTCCCTGGCGGAGTTATATTCTGTTATTTATTCACGGGCCTCTTATAGGACTGTTTAAAGGCTTTTCAGTCATTTGAATCATGCAGTAATCATCGTCATGGTTTGTAAGGTCTTGGCATAGAGGGTTTATTTTCATATATCCAGCAGAAAGATGCGTGTATTAGCAAATGTCACCACAGTGCATTATAGCAGAGAGTCAATACAACATGTGTAACACAAAAACGAGTGGTGCTTTTACTAGAAATAGGAGCATGTTGTGGTCCAAATCATCACCACTATGTATTGCAATTTAGCTGTGAGGTTAACAATGACATCATACATGATCGCACATTGTCATGATCAAAACTACACATGTTGGTCAAGCTTGTGCAGCTTGACCAACATGTGTAGTTTTGATCATGACAATGTGTATATCTACAGCTACAAGTTCTCTTTCTGTTTGGCCTGAGGTAGAACGCAGAGTATTGCTTGTACCGAGAGGTAGACTGGGACTTGTTGTTCTTTCATCAATGCCACAACAAAATCACTAGTCTTCCATTCAGAACAACCAGCACTTTCCACCATCAATCCCATCTTCGGTTGGACCTCTTCCCGTTCGCTGCTCCGATCTAACGAGAGAAAAAGGAATGATGTATTTATTTGACGTCAGAGGAAAACTTGATAATACTTCATACATTTGCATCCATGTTAGACCCCGGAATTCTATTTCACTTTGTTAATGACCTTATTTTAATCTGCAGACATATGTGGCCTGCGGGGAGCACAATATGGAATAATTGGACTGGTAATTTAGGTTTGAAGGACCATGGACTCTACGTGCAACCCTGGCAATTTGAGGGTCTTAGAAATGGGAAATTGAAATATCCAATCGCCATTTCTCTCCCTCTTTCTCTCCCTCGTTCTCTCTCTCTCTCTCTCTTCATTTTTCTCTGAAGCCTGTTGACATTCCAGTCTGTCTTTGTTGTCCTAATGCCAACCTTTCAGCCCCTCTCAAAAGAGGAACAGAGGAGGAGGAGGGGGAGAGCCGACAGCACAACACAGCACTTGAAAATAAACCCTATTCATCAAATGCTGCAAAGAATAACGCATATATCCACGCATCCCCCATATGAGTCCCATGAAGACAGGAGTAGGAGGAGGAGGTGGAGGAGGAGGAGGAGGAGGAGGGAGGAAGCTAGGAAGGAAGGACGGAAGGAAGCAGAGGGTGAGGGGAGAAAGAGGCTGTCTCCCAGTCTCCAGTATGTGCCTAGGCTGGTAGCTACGCGACAAGACTGGGAGTCAGTGGGAGAGGGGGATGGGAAAAGGGGACAGTTAGGCAGGGAAAAGAAGAAATGGAGGAGAGGAAATGGGAAAAGAACCGGTTGGTAGCATGTTGCAACTGACGAGTAGATGGGGACAGCCGCTGCCATTTAGACGAGACCATATGTGGATCGATGAGGAATCCAGCAGGACGCTAATAAGCAGATTGTCTGAAATAATTTGCAAAACCTTTTCCACAGAATCGATAACCTTTTCTAACATTCACTCTTGGTCTTCCTAGTGGTTCCTAATAAGTAAATAAAAATAATAATCATGCAGTCTTTTTTTTTTTAATTTTAAAAGCAACAGTCAATCACATATAATTACATTTGAATGCTGATAGCACTAACGGCAGTTCGTATGTTTCATATTGGGTCCCATTAGACGTTTGATATTTGATGAACTCAAACGGAAAAAAATAAACAGTTGAACACAAAAAAAAAAAAAAAGACAAAACAGTGGTTCGCAATATTACTTATTAGTCCATTCAAATGAGGTTTGAAGGTTGTAATAACGTGAGCAGCACTCGACGAGGGAGCTGTCCAGGGGCTCGGTGCTGAGTGACGCCCTACTCCACCATGTCCGCGTCTCCAGCTCAGGGCTGGGATCCGGCCCGGGAAAACATGCCACCTGTTGCCGCCCCGAAGTTTTCTTTTAGGAGACAGAAACCTGCACACTACAGTGGTAATCACACGGTCAGGACAGAACAAGACGAAATCACACAACGTCTCGTCTATGGCATACGATGTCTTTTTTTTTTTTTTTTTTTTTTTTAATCGCGACGTGGTGGCGACGTTAATGTAGGATTCATAGGCGGTGAAAAGAGGATGTAGAAAAGATGGATTTGATGTGGTTTTTTTTCCCGGACGGCGGAACGGAGAGCAGGCTTCACATTGCCTGTCTCATTTTTTTTGTAATTGTAAGCAGCAGACGACCACATAACAAGCACTAACACACTATGTGCATTTATATTGCAAATAGCTACGTTTTCTTGATAGTTTCGTTGGCACAGTCAACAGGTGGTGCACGTCGTATTCCCGGGCTATACTCACCGTGGCTGGCTAACAGGTGGGGTCGTGTAGACGGCGGGTCTGGCGGTCGGTCGACGCGTCGTCTTTCTCACTCTTCGGCTTTCACTGAAACAAAACGGAAATCTCGGCCCGTGAACCCTCCCATCTGGAGTCCACGTAATGCTTTTTATGATGTTACTAGGTAGGTCAGAGAGGGATGGGTTTCTCTGTTTATATAGGCCTGGGGGTCCATAGAAGAGAAGGGGGTGGATCGATTCAGGATGACGACGGCAAAAGAAACCCCATTGGCCGACCCTGCCTGTCAGTCCTCTCAGGGTGGGGCCAAACCATGCGCCCCTGCTTTTTTTTTTTTTTTTACATTTTATTTAAAACTGAAAAAAAAAAAAAATCACAGGGTCAGACATATTACAACGATTGATTGCTGATAAGATGACGTTATAGTCGAATACAGTCTCAAAGATATAGGGTATTGATCAAGGTATTTTGCCTAAATGGATAAGATTCGTTTCAACCTCATACTACTGAATCATACAATTATTCCTAAAATATTACTATCACACACAATTTTCAATATTCTTTTTCAAGCGTATTCATTTATTGTTAATATTGATTTTCAATGTATCTATGCATCCATCTATCTATCTATCTATCTATCTATCTATCTATCTATCTATCTATCTATCTATCCATCTATCTGTCATCTGTCTGTCTATCTATCTAAACATCTAAACATCAATACATCTATACATCTATCAATGTTTGAATCAATAGGTAGTTACCATTTAAAAACTGGAAATATAAAAGTGAAGACTGCAAAATCATGTAGGTATTCAATTCTGGTCTTATCATCAGACCTTATATCATAGATACAAGATATATATGTCTATGATATATATATATATATATATATATATATATATATATATATATATATATGTATAGATATAACCTCCATTATGAAGTGGTGAAGGCTCTTTGGTGAGTTGCTGTCTATTTGTAAATGAAGTGAACCTCTCCACACACTCCCTGCCCTCCCCATCCTCCTCTTTCTCCTCCCTCCTACTCCTCCTCTTCCTCCTCCCTCCTACTCCTCCTCATCCTCCTCCACCTCCTCCTCCCTCCTACTCCTCTTCCTCCTCCCTCCTACTCCTCTTCCTCCTCCCTCCTACTCCTCCTCGTCCTCCTCCACCTCCTCCTCCCTCTCCCCCTCCAGTTTCTCCTCCCTCCTACTCCTCCTCCAGCTTCTCCTCCCTCCTACTCCTCCCTCTCCTCCTCCTCCACATTATCCTGCCTCCTCCTCCTCCTCCTCCTCTTCCAGCTCGTCCCTCCTCCTCCTCCTCCTCCTCCATCACCTCCTCCATCTCATCCTCCTCCTCCAGCTCCACCTTCTCCTCCTCCTCCACCTTTACCTCCCTCTCCTCCCAACTCTCCCTCATCTCTTCCTTCTCCATGCTCATGCTGCTCCTCAACATGCTCCTCTCCCCTCCTCCACTCTCATCTCCTTCTCCACTCCTCCACCTCCACCTCCACCTCCACCTCGGGCGATGAGCTCGGAAGGAGCCTGGGCGGCCGTAGCTATTAGGTATCACAAAGGCCCACGGCTCCTTTGATATCCCTGCTGGATGCTATCGACAACACATGAGTTGAGGGGGCTTAGAGGATGAGGTGGTGGTGGTGGTGGTGGTGGGGTGTCTGAGGGAAGAGCCTCCATGCTCCGTTGTGAGGCTTAGCCATGTAACCAACATTGCACTCTATGTTGCCTCTTGACAGAAACATTGGGAGGTAGGATTATGCATATTAGTCATCTCGTCTTCCATCTTCTCCCCTCTGTATTCCTCGCGTCCCTTCTTATCTTAGCCGGATGCCCTTTCACCACCACCACCACCAGCTCTCCCCAATAGAGGAACAGAGGTGGTGTGAGGCAGCAGGGGGAAGGTGCACCTCTTCATCACAATGGGGAACACATGTTATTTACCATGCTGTGATAATTGATTCTGACTAGAATAAAAGTGGATGTCTGCAGTATGTCTGTTTTAAGTGGCTCTATAGATGCAGTCATCGGCTAATATATGGTGTGTGTCGGTTATAATCTTGAATCCAAATCTAAATCTAGGTAACTTGTTCACAAACAAGTTACATTATTCTGTAATGATATTATTATAATGGTAGCATATATTTAGGATCTTTAAATTGGAGACATAATTATTTAAAAACATCCTTTTGTTTAAATGTTCAGAAATATTGGGTACTGAAATTGGTGCAGATTTTCTGTGTGATACTGTTTTCTGTGTAACCCTGTTTTTGTAATTAATGAGTAAATTAGATTGATATAATCCTGAATAAATTCCAATTAAATTGGACTCCCACTATGAATCGGAAAGACACAATTAAAAGATGGGATGAAGACAAGCTATTTGAAATAGCTGTCGTAGACCAGCAGTTATTTTTCTTAATGTCCGTTCTAGGCTCGACAAGCAGTGAACATGATTGGAGGGTGAGCTTTGAAGAAACCAATGACCAAAGGCTGATAGCTTCATCAGCTTTAGTCATTATGTATGTAATGTCAGCGGTAGTAACGAGATAAATTGATTGGAAGTTGGCTCCCTCTAGTGTTCACGAGAGGTACCAATCTGACATCTGAACGATCATTATTTCCTTCTCATTCAGTACATTTAATTTACTATATCAAAAGGTATACCACATTATAACCACCATGTGAAAAGCAGTAATTAATAGTCACTTCTGCCTGAGGGCAATGTATTGAGTGAAGACATGAATATGTATAGGTCCGTAATAGGACAAAACACTGACTACACAATTGATCAGTTGAAGTGGACACATCAAATAAAATTTCAACCTAATTAAGGCATAGAGTTCAGCATAGAGCAACACGTTTCTGTATACACTCTGTGAAATTCGACCTATTATGGCAGAGTATGGATAGATGAAATGAAAGATGCAGGTCGTGTTGGTGAGAATGGGTGGTGGCTGCATGTCGGCCTATGTACAGAAGACGGTGGTTCAGCGCGGCTGAAGAGAGCAGTGTAGAGGTATTCACGTAGTGCAGTACAAGTAATTAGCCTCTCGGGATCAGCAAGGGGTGGGTAACTTGTCAGAGACGAGAAAAATTAATCATGTATAGGAGCCCATAATGATTAGGGACTTGATGGAAGGAATTCTCTTACTATCGGAGGAGAGCTGTTTGGTGAGATTACATACGTATGCAGTGAAATTGTACTTCTACCAAGAGTCACTCACTGGCATCTGCTTGGGTTTTTTAACCCATCAGTTATTCAAAGCGGCGGTCCTGTTTTGCATTCAGCATTATTTGTATAAGGTTTAAGCATAAGGGAGAACATATTTGCAATTGGTTCAAAGATCGTTCACTAGAATTAATCAGAACAAGAAGTACATGTTCAAAACATCAAGATATTTCGACAATGTGCTTTCACAATTGACCCAATAAAAACACCATACAATGCTACAATATATGATTATTTATTAAACTCAGTACAGAAATATTTTTTAGTTTCACTTTAACATTCCTTGGGCATTCCAAGATCACAGCAATGTTCTGTTGTCCGGGAAACGAAAGAATGTGCACAAGGTTTAGGACTGAAACGGCCATCTGTGGGTTTTACGGCAGATTAAAGACAAAGTAAAACCAAACATGCCACTGCTTTACAACTTACTGTCAACGACGATGCGCGGAAAACAAAGTGTTCATTTAAAATAACAGCTCACCAAAGTCAACATCCAAAAATGAAAAATAAAAGTCCAACAACGCATGCTTCTTACTTAATTTTTTTTTTTTTAAGAAATAGAATGACTGGGCGTCTGGTTTCAACTTCTTTCACTTCTCCTCATTATTAAGAGGAAGAAGCACCATGGCCTAAAATTATTGTTTTGTCCTTTAAAAAAACAACAACACAAAAACACTGTCCCATACCACGACGTTACCTAGAACCAAATTTTTTTATTTCCTGACATTACAACTCAGTTGCATGCCATCAACAAGCTGAATGACAATCATATACAGCATATGTTTGCCTACAGTATTTATGATTTAAGATTAAGATTGATGACGGTTAAAGATTCTTTCTCTAATAACCCATTCAGTGGCTATGCAATATGGGGTGAATGAGCCAATTTGTTTACATGCATTTCAGCCAAAAAAAAAAAAAAAAAAGTCCTGTCCTGTTTTGCTTTACATCATGCATATCAAAATATATTTTTTTGTTAGCTTATGTTAACAAAAAAATATCTAAAAAAGATTATAGAATGAGACACATTATTGTATTTTAGTAGAATGTAATTGATTGAAAAAGTTGACTTTCTCCCCCCGCGCCCCCCCCCCCCTCCCATCATGTTGAAGCAGATTCAAGCAAAACACTATATAGACCATTTCAAACAAAACTAATTCGTAATTACACACGCTGTCAACAGCCTGGCAAAAGAACATTAGTAAGACTATACGTAAAACCAAAAAACGGAAACGCAAATAAATAAACATGTATAATAAAGACAAACTTAATATTTGGCAAGTATGCACAAAGTTGGTTTGTAAACAAAGCAGGATCACGGATTGGTTGTGTTGGGGGTGGGGGGGGAGGGGCTTGCGGGAGGCAGTGATGTGACGTCATCCTTAAAGGGGAGAGGGAAGAGCTAAGTGTGGCCCCCGTGGCCCTCTCAAAGAAACACCGCTCGCCCTCCGTGTATAAACATTGCTTTATCCAGAACTTGGCCCGGCCAATCTTCACGAGCATTTAGATAGTCAACTTTGACCCCCCACCCACCCCCCCACCCCACTGAAAGCATGCACATGAGCCACCTCTCGCCCTCCCTTCCTCTCCGGCGGGAGCGCTCCTTATGATGTTCATTACCGGATCCTGGTGAACAGGTTCAGTACCGACACAGACTCCTGGAGCACAGGGTTGGAGGGAGGGGGGGGGGGAAACACTTAGCAACAGTTGACGCCAACAACAACAACAACAACAACAACGACGAGCTCAGCGGAGCACAAAAAGGAAAACGGTGCAGGAGACAGAGCGGTGGTTTACCTTCGTTGACCTCATCTTGCTGAAGACGTTCCAGAACCTGAGCGTCTCGTCTCCGGCGCCGGTCACGATGGCTTCCCCGTCGGGGGACATGGCCTAAGAATGACCCGCGTTAGAATACTCTCCGGGGGGGGGGGCAGGGGACATATGGTTGTGCAGTCTCACACACACACACACACACACTTACCAAGTAGAGTACTCTGTACGAGTGTCCTGTGAGTTTGGCTACTTGGGTGAGGGAGGGGTACTTCCACACCAGGATCTGGTTCTGGGAGTAGCCGTGCGTGCTCACCTGCAGGGAGGACGTCGCGTCACGTCAATCAACTGTTTTATGTATCGCTTGAAGACAGGAGGCAAGAATGAAGAACACGGCAAAAAAAAAAAAAAAAGGTTCCTAGACAATGCTGTCCATGTGTACCGTGGAAAGCCAGAGTTCTCGCGAGAGCCAGATTTTAATGTGCTCAGCGAGTCACTCTGAGAACGAGCAATATACTCGCTTCCCGATTCCCCTGGATCCCAACATTAACCAATCACGTCGGTGTATCTGATATAGGCGGTGCCAAAAGCGTTGCTGTTTTACCGACCGGATACGGCAAGAGTCTTATCTATTGGATAGCTCCGCTGGTCTGGATACGTCACCCCTTGTGTTCTTCTGATTGGTCGTAGTGTTACCCAATTGCGTGCAGTGATATTTTCAAACGCATGCTTGGTGCTGCCCCTCGAGTCGGGCCGTTTTCATCACTCGTTGCCAGACCCTACAGCTTTCGAGATGTGGGTCTGGATTTCCAGGCTAGTCCATATGCTGAATATAAACTACATTTTAGGAAAAATACATAATAAAAAAGAAAAGGGGCAAAGTTAACTAACTGCAGTCAGCTGCCCTCCTTGTTCTTACTGTACTGCTTTTAATGACACACTAACTGCGTTCACACTCTATACGTCCGTCGACGGATCTCATTGACTTTGCATGGGGGGGGGGGGGGGCGCTCTCGAAATGCATCGCGGGTCCCGTCCGTTCCGTCGGCTCCGTGGCCTTGCGTCAAAAAGTTGAGAAACGTTTCAACTTTTCAGTTGAAAAAGGCAGTGACGGATCCCGGCCGGCCAATCGGATCCCGTCGCCGATGCGACGAGACACCGCCCTGCGTCATCCGTCGACGGACGTGTACAGTGTGAACGCGGGCATACGGTGGCCTGTCTTCACCCCCACCACCACCACCACCACCAACCACCCGCCCCCGTCCTATACTCACCAGCTCGTTGGTGTGCTTGGACCAGGCCAGGTTGCACACCTGGGAGCCCGTGTCGGTGCACTGCAGCGGCTGGCCCGTCAGCGTGTTCCAGAAGCGGATGCAGCGGTCGGCCGTGCCGCCGCCCGAGGCCAGCAGGCCGTGCTGGTGCGGGGACCAGGCGATGGCCTTCACCGCCGCCAGGTGCTCCGTGTACTGCTGCACCGGCAGCACGCTGGAGTGGTTCCACACCAGCAGCTGCGCGCGCGCACACGCACACGCACACACACACACACAGACACACACACACAGAGGGGGGGGGGGATAACCATCAGTGTCAGTGATAAAGTCAACCACACGCTGGTTGCTTGGGGTGAATTCCAACTCTTTGAATCAGGACAGTCAATTATTTAGACAAAGAAAGGCGTCCCCCTGTGGTGGGTTCTGCTGGGGGGGGGGGGGGGGGGGGGGGGGGGGGCTCGGCTAGCTATGAGCATCTACAGGCTAGGGGCTGGTTTGGTTTGACTGGGAGAGGGGAATAGGAGTAATAATAATAATAATAATAATACTATTATACTGCTCTTCGTCATCTTGTGCCTTTTTAGTTCCCTTTACTAAACGGACCCTACTGTTATTGCGACGCTATTAGACCCTGGTGTTAGCGTTGACTCCGTAAACACAGTATATTTATTAACGGATAGTTTCCATTCCTGCGTTGTATGAACACAGTGTGTTGGGGGGGGGGGGGGGCACCTTGTTGTCGTTGCCCCCGGACGCCAGCAGCTGGTGGTCCGTGCTCCACTTGAGGCCGCACACCTCCTGCCGGTGGCCCTGCAGCCGGCGCTCCGACTGGAGGGGCGGGGCCCGGATGTCCCGCTGCAGGATGACCCGGTCGCGGCTGCCCGACGAGAGCTGGTCGGCGTTCCACGCCAGGGCGCCTGGAGGGCAGACGCAGCCACGGTGATGTACAGGAACACACACGCACACAAACACACACACACATCCACGGTGATGTACAGGAACACACACACAATCACATACACAAACACAGCCACGGTGATGTACAGGAACACACACACGCATACACACACACACACACACAAACACATCCATAATGATGTACAGGAACACACACACGCATACACACACACACACACACACAAACACATCCATAATGATGTACAGGAACACACACACAATCACATACACATCCACGGTGATGTACAGGAACACACACGCACACAATCATATACACAACACATCCACGATGATGTACAGGAACGCACACACACACACACACACACACACACACACACACACACACACACACACACACACACACACACACACACACACACACACACGGTGATGTACAGGAACACACACGCACACAATCACATCCACGGTGATGTACAGGAACACACACGCACACACACACACACACACAATCACATACACAAACACATCCATAATGATGTACAGGAACACACACACACACACACACACACAATCACATACACAAACACATCCATAATGATGTACAGGAACACACACGCACAATCACATACACAAACACATCCATAATGATGTACAGGAACACACACGCACACTATCACATACACAAACACATCCACGGTGATGTACAGGAACACACACGCACAATCACATACACATCCACATTCACGATGATGTACAGGAACACACACACGCACAATCACATACACAAACACATCCACGATGATGTACAGGAACACACACACACATACACAAACACATCCACATCCACTATGATGTACAGGAAAACACACGCACGACCACATACACGCACGCACAGAATCACCATTCACCCCCTTTACTACCGTTTGTTATTCTAGTTCGTTCATACTGTAGCTATTACCTCTATAGCACTTACAGATCTCAAACAGCCAACGATGGATACAAGAGGAATACTTGTGATTTATATAAATGAATGTGAATCATGAAACACATGAGGGGGTCGCCGCTCCCATGACGACGACATCAAGGAGGGTAAATGTCAATCATGCTAGGCAACAGCCAGCTCGTGGGGAGCAGTAAGGGCTCGGTGGCCTTGCTCAGGGACACCTCCACACTTGGCTAGGAGGAGCCGGAATCTAATTAGCTCTGCTCTACCGCCTGAGCCCCGGCAGTCACCAGGGAGGAACGATTAAATCGCGTTCAAATCGAAACGCCGATGTAATAGAACGCGATATGCAAATCGCAAAGGCTGCGATTCTAATTGATTTATTTATTTTTTTCTGGTTTTTTTTGTGATTTGTTAAAGTTGACTGACTGGAGATCAGTAAGATTTATATTTATTTTTCTTTTACAATTCAATAGTTAAATGAAGATGTTATAATATCAATTCATCTCAACACATCGGCCTGGCCTAAAGGAAAGAGCAGTTTATATGTATGACTGCTTCCAGTGTTGTGGTGGTCATACTAAAGAATGACTTCGAACATTTCCCCAAATCGTTAATAAATAACGAACCAAACTAGCTCGGCTCTACCTCCTGGGCCCCGGCAGTCACTCACCGACTCTGGCCGTGTGGCCCTCCAGCACCGAGAGCTTCTTCCCGGCCGCCGCGTCCCAGATCTGGACGTAGCCCTTGTGCGTGCCCACCGCCACCAGGTTACCCTGAAACACACATCAGGGTCAGCGTCAGCGTCAACTAGGGACCCACCCACATGGATGTTTTGGGGCCGATGCCGATACCGATTTTTTTTTTAATCAGCCTTAGCCGATGACCGATAACGGGCTGCCGATTTTCTTGCGCCGATATTTGGAGCCGATGCTGCTTTTGCTCCCTCAATTGACATCATAGAAATGACACAATGATGGCAACGAATGTTACAAGTCTCAATTTAAAATAGGAACATTTAGTGAACTGTCTGTAAATCATGCAGGGGAAGAAAAAAAATAATAATCGACCGACGGTAAAAAAAAAAAACGCAAACATCGGCCGATATATCGGTCGATCACTAGTGTCAATACAACACACGGCTCCTGCCCCGCTGCACTCCACTCCCCAGGCCACACCACACAGACGTGCGTGGGATAAATGGGATTTGTGACGCACTCGCAATCACAATGTACAAGGACGTTTGGCAAGAGAATGCAGCAATCTTTTCACGGAGGTATTGACATTATGCACCATAGTCACGACAATAACTTGACTGGGTTGGTACAATAAAACCCTGCATTTGATAAGCATAATGACCCATTGCCCTTAATGGATCAATTGAACAAATATGGAAACAATGCCATTCGGCATAGTCAGCATGTGGAACATCACACACACACACACACACACACACACACACACACACACACACACACACACACACACACACACACACACACACACACACACACACACACACAGTGTTGTGTTTTTTTTTCTTCTTTCTTTCCTCTCACAAAATGTAAAGCAATGCTCACCCTTTCTGACCAGCCTACGGACGTCACAGAGTCTCCCTCCACAGACAGGTCGCACAGACGAGTCACCTGCAGGACACAGGAGGCACACAATTAAAACACTGACAACCAGGAAGCATAACAAGGAACAATAACAAGGAAGCACGTCGTCTGCCCATTGGCTCAACAGTCTGTGGTCGCTTCAAAGCGTCTCGCGAAGGGGGCCGACCGCACCTGGCTGGTGCAGGCGCTCCAGAGGTAGACGCAGGTGCCCAGGCCCACGCTGAGCACGTTGAGGGACGACCAGTCCACCAGGTTCAGGTAGAAGTCGTCCTGCAGCTCCGGGGCGTCCAGGACTTTGAAGGGGATCTTGGAGATCTTTCGGGTGGGTTTCCTCGGCGACCGAAGAAGTTTCTGGCTGCAAGACGGAGGTTATGGATTTGTTTTTTTTAAAAGTCGTCCGATTTTAAAGTGATGAATATTTCTTTGGGCGGATAATGAAGGCTTTTGGAGACGAATGAATGGAAAGCGAGTACCTGTTGCTGCTGACAGGGGACAGAGAGTACGGCGACACGGCGTTGCCATCCTCCTCTGGGAGAGCCCGCTTGGCACTGACGGAGTACTACGACGTGAAACACAAACAGGGTCGTTAGAGGAGCGCCAGGAGAACGACACACACACACACACACCGCCCCCGCTCCTCGATACAGGACACCCAGCCACCGAGCTTCAAGTCCACCTACACTAAAAAGGCTTCTCTTGACGGGGGTGGAGGTCTGCAGGCGCCGGTCCTCCGACTGGGGGTCCTGGACCTTGTCTATGCCGGCTCCCAGCAGCTCGTTCTTTAGCAGCGCCGAGTACGCCAGCCCATCGGCTACACGCGACCGGACAGACAAAAAGGAGGAAAACGGATTACTTGATAATGAAATTAAAAAAGAAAAAAAAACGGATGTAACCCTCAGTTCAATCCCACCAGGCCACAATCGTCCACAATTTGTTGTGGACGATTGTGGCCCTGGAGTTAAATACACAAGGGGTGGAAAGAAATGAGATTTGAAGGAAAATTAACGGATGAAATACCTTTGTTATTATTGTCTGTTGTGCCGTCTTTGGTCTTTCTGTTCTGATTGTGCGACTTCTCGATTTCCTAGTAAAAGAAAAGTGTGCAAGTGCTCAGACTATTGTTTTTGTACAAGAAACACACATACAGAAGAAGCATAGATAGAGGATCTCCGAATGTATGGACCAATCATGCATAAATAATATTGTTGTTATTAAACACAAACCACTAGCCCCGGGGGTGGAATGTTATATGTGAAATGATTCATCATTTCTTTTATTCTTTTTTTTTATTATTTTTTACTAAAATTGCGACAAATTGTTCCAACTTGAGTCGGAAAAAACTATATTAAGATGGGGTGAAATACTATAACCATGATTCAAACTCATGATTGATACTCAATACGTGGTCAAACACAGACGACAGGGGAATGAGACTCACGTTGATGCGATGGAAGTTAACACTCCAGTTGGCCCCTGCCCGGGAGGGAATGAAGCGGTCTCCGTGCTTACTAGGGGAAGACAGGGGCGAGTTGGTTGGCGTCAGCGCTCGTACTCCAGCGATGGCTTTCTGCGCGGCGCAGGAGAGAGAGAGAGAGAGAGAGAGAGAGAGAGAGAGAGAGAGAGAGAGAGAGAGAGAGAGAGAGAGAGAGAGAGAGAGAGAGAGAACCATTAAGACAAAGAGCCACATGACAGTGAGTTACTAAGGAGCTAGAAGCTACAACTCTTGTGAGCGGTTTACATTACATTACTATTACCGATACGTTAACATTGTATCAATGACTGATAATGTGTACACACCAGACAAGAGCAAAAGTGGCCTAACACATCTTGCTTTTAATGTGTGGAGACATGGCACACCCTTTTAACCCACCCTAATTCCATTCTGAGTCAAGAATAACTTTTAGGTGGAGCTATTATCAATTGAATGCTAAGAAAACCTCCCTGAATCAATCAAGCAAATCACAAGTATTATCATTTTGAACATGTCAGTTTATACATATAGAGTGCCATTCAAGTAGACTAGATCATTCGATGTATAGGCTTGATAGACCAGACCTTATAAATATCAATAATCTTAGCAAAATAACAATGACAATTGTGCCTTTAAAATAGTACGGTTGAGTACATGAGATTATACATCTTAACTTACAACAGGGCTTGCATTTTCCTGGATGTTGATCTGTCTGAGCAGCCTACTTTCGTAGTCCTGGTCCATGACTAAAGAAAAAAGTAAACACGTTTTGTATATCATCCACGAAAGGGTATAAACAAGACCCACTGGCAACCGGTTTGAACCAACTCCAGACATGATGTTGACATGTACTCGTATACAAAGAGTACAAAGAAAGGAGCCATTACCCGCAGACAGGGATATTACGCGAATTGTGAAAACAGCCCAGTCTACACTGCAATTCCGAGGCGTAATCTGCTGATTTTTAAAGTATGCACGTATCCCGTAAAAAACATTAACTCAGACTAAAAAAAAACACTGGTGCGTTGTGAAGGCATCACGAAGGTGTGACTGGTCGCCACCACGGATGCTTTTGGACCTTTTTCGATTAACCCCACGTAACTGTTAACAGCTACACCATTATGTCGATGGTGGTACAAAACACAATCGTACGCTAAACGTAAAACACTCATAGGTCTAACACAGAGAGGAATCACCCCCCGTGTCAAATGGACCCAACAACGACGACATATGGGGAGACTGAGAAAAAAAGGACAGAAGGCTCCACCAGCTGAATAAACACATAAACTACTGTACCGTTAGCTAACAGGGAGCTAATGCTAACGACCTAGCGAATGCCTTGAGAGAACAATGTTCGTCCACACTGTTTTCGTACGGGGGGGAATACGTACCGTCCACCGTGTGCCTCGCCGTCGAAGGACTGCTAAAACAATCAACCCCGGACGGTCGTGTTTCTTTTTTAATGAGATGCTTGATTTCAAATGTGTACTTTTCAAACGGAGTAAACAAAATACAAATTTTTTTTTCGGAACATCAATTGCAGCTCCGCCGCTAAGAACCATGGGAGATACGTGACGTCACGATTTTTAAACCACATCGAGCGTTGCTAAGGAAACGTGTGTTTTAGGATCACGCTCCTCGGGACGGGTCGTCGTGACTGTCGTTCTTTATTTACATAATTACATAAAAGGTTCGTTTTATTGGCATAACTAACAGCGTCAATCATTATTATTAAATTAGGCACATATCCCAGTGGCTGTTAATGGCTGATATACAGATTAAATAATAAAAAAAAGTACTTCTAAAGACAAAGAAAGTATTACCATACAGAACATCCATTGGGTCTTAGGATATATATTTGTCAGCCTGTAGGGCTACTGCCTAAAAAAAAAACCTCCTTTGAGAGGTTCTGTATCATTCCATAGTAAAGGTATGGTACGACCCATAATCCCAAACAGCTGGCAGTGTGAATGGGATAAGTGGGGCAGATATTATTAGCAGTATGACATTCAAGCTGGCATATGCATTCTGTCACCACGAGAGAGTAATTTAAATTGGTGACAGCATCACTGACAATAATAAGAAATTTCCAGATTCATATTTTGCTTCTTAATGTAACACAACACATTTCCCATGGATAGATTTATTAGAAAAAAATAGATTCTATAGATTCATTGGAAAAAGTGAATTTACTGAATGACAATCAAATAAAAGACAGATTAAACATAGCCCATGTGCAAAGACTTTAAGAATAAATCCCTAGATCATATATTAGCTCTAGATTGATTAAAAAAAGCATTGTTCTCGAACAATGGTAATAATAGCAAGTTACAACAGTATACAGAGCAATTTAAGTAATTCACTAAATAACTGTCAAGAGATTTATCAGTGTTATTCTCAAATGTGATGGTGATGGTTAAAAACCTTTTCACAATGGACAACCTCTAATTCATAAGGAACTCAAATGTGTGGCTCATGTCTTCAGTTAAGAGGAATTATCCAAAACAGGTTATGGTAAATGTGCATTGCCAAAGATTTTCCAATAAGAAAAACATGTTCAGTCTCTAAATCCCTTAAACGCTCGGCCAATGCTACAATTACACCACAGGGTTAGCAAGTCAAGACACACAACCTCAACTTGTAAGTACATACATACCAGAAGTTTGAATAATCACATTATCGTAGAATACAGCAAGAGACCATCCTAGTACTAACAAAAGTAAAAGTATTTACAGTGCAGGCAAATCTATCAGCAAAGAAAGGCAATGTGTGAAATGTAGGAGGGATAAACCAACTCCAAACTCCCAGAAATATAAATGTTGTTTTTTTCTCCCACTATGAGTATTCAATGAAAACATATTTCCACCCTCATTTTGTACTTGTTTCCGTGGTTTAGGAAGGATACACATTTAAAAACAACTAAGACACTGGTGAAATATCATCTAAGGTATGTAGGAAAATACCATTATTTGAAAACATGAATGACCAATGGAATGAAGACAAACATCTACTATCTTACATCTGAAATACAGCAGAGGATAGAGACAGAGGGGCAGACATGGCCATCTGTCGCGTGGCTACATGGACGAGGTTTCTTTAGGCGTTAGCTGCAGTCCACTGTTGACCTGGAAACGGGTTTCATCTGAAATGCCGTACTGTTCCAAGGGGTCCTGAGTGGCCATACACAGGGGGTTAGGAAGCACATAAAGACAAGGAAAGGGCACAGTTACCGATTGTTGAAGCATTAGAATCTGTGAATTAATTTTGTCGTCATTGTTTCCTGAGATGTGATCAGGGTAAGCATGGGGCCAACACTGAATGTGTCGAAGGGTCGATTCACGCTGAAGCCACTCTAATGTGGTGTAATGTGGTGTAACATCCCCTATGAAGTATCTCACCTTGCCAGTCAGTCTATGGATTTCAGTCCGATAGAATATAAGGTTCTTCCTCATGAACTCATAACTGTGCGTAAAAGAAATGATATGAAGGAGAGATGTTAGAAAATGTGTATTCAATTATTTGCATTTAAAATTCACAGTCAAACCACAGGTCAACATATAATGAGGTGATTAGCATCATGCATTTCTTGGGCCAAGGTAGAGTTACATGCACGAATGTTATGCTCCTTTGAGCATATAACTAAAGTGTATGGAAATATTATAATTTCAATACATTTAATATTGAGGAAAGAGACAATGTAATTGGAGTTTATCAAGCAATTGTGTTTGTTGTAATTTGTCAATAGAGCAAAAACAACATCATAAACAACATAAACAAAATCCAAGCGAACAAAATAGAGTTACATACACGTGACAGTATAGATATCGAGATACGCGTTACCTGGCTTTAATGATGGCGTCTATCCATTCCCCACATTGTTCTTCAGAGTCACACTCAAACATGTACCTTTTCTCTGTCTCGTCTAAAAACGCTGCAACCAAACATAAACCTCAATGTTAACACATAAAACAACACCCAATTGACATGTTTGTGATCAAATATAGGTGCCGTGAAAACTCCAATTTTTTTGCTGTATTCTCTACAGATTAATGCAAAAAAAACACTACGCCTTTAAACTGTTGATTATTACATCAATTACCAGCAAAATCATATTCAGAGTATAAGTGTTCAAGAGAAAAATAAACACAGTTGCTATGAATAAATTTGCACAGTATAACATAATAATTAGTGTTATTATTAATGACTAAAGAATATACTTTAAAGGTGACATACCAATAGAGAAGACATGACTAGACTCTCTTTCTACCCGGCACTGTTCGAGCAGCAAAGCACCAATGGGCTGAGAAATGTATGATACAGGGTACAAATCAATTGAGGTATGGTCATCACTGTAATTTAATTATAGTGACGTAAGTGCTACATGCCAGCTATACATGGAAAGCTAAGAGTAATGTAAGAAAGTATTGCTTGTTATCAGGGTCTCACCTCCTCTTCATCTGTCCGGAAATAGAAAAGAAAGTTGACCACCAGTTTCACCAACCTCTTCTTCACAACTGTAGGAAGGGGAAGATGACGATATACTATTGTCACAAAAGTGATATGAGTGAAATAAAAAAGTGTGCTTAAGTGCCCTCAAGGGTGGTGAAAACGAGAGGTAGTGCCTTATTGGCTGCCCTTTACACGTGCAAAAAATTATTGGGTGCCCTCTAGGTTACCCCTTTGCACAACAAATTATGATTATGTGCCCTCTAGAGCAAGATAATTCGATAATGTGCCTTAATGAGTGCCCTTCTAGTGCCTTCTGCCCGTCTGGTGCCTCCATGGTTGAAAAAGTGTTGCTTAAGTGCCCTCTGGAGTGGTGAAAACGAGAGGAAGTGCCTTATTGGCTTCCCTTTACACATGCAAAAAATTATTGAGTACCCTTTAGGGTGACCCTCCATACAATCAATTATGATGATGTGCCCTCTAGAGCAAGAGTTTAAAGTCACAATTCTGACTTTAATCTCAGAAGTCTGAGAATAACGTCAGAACTCATTTTTTTTCTTATGTGTGGCCCTAATCCTCTTCCGTATAATCTTAATAAGGATGAGGACTATTACATCATACATGATGCATCGTAGCTTTTTGCGCGCTGGTGGGGACCCCATGTTGTGCAGAATGTGCCCTTTTTATTTCCGCCACTGTTTGACACAATCAATGCTATAGCACACTGATGATGATGATGATAAATACCGTATGCATATTCTATTCATATTCAAATCGCTCTTCACAATTGGAAATTGTATAACGGAGTAACATGCGGAAGTCCAATAACAAGGATGTGGATTCTCGAGAACATTACCATCTCCTTTCTTGGGTCCTTTCATGCCCAGCTCAGCAGCCCTTTCTGAAGGTTGACGGCTCAGTGACACGAGTTCTTTCTCGTTGAAACGCATAACGACTCCCAGGTGGGTGACAGCAGGTAAACTGAGCGGCTGCGATTATTGGCGGAATGTTTTTTGTTATTGCTATCACCTACTGCGGTTTTCTGCTCCACTAGCTTAAATGTGGAAATGTGGTCGATTGTTGCTGGTCATTTTGTGCAAAAGAACAACGCCGTAATAATCCAAAAGCTCCATCAACCACTGTGGCCACTTTCACCTCCTCAGTCGCCCCTCATTACGAGGAGGAAATAGGATAGCAGGGTAGTACGGCAGGTATTAGGGGACAAACATGGTGGACATAAGTTTACATCCACATTCTTTCTTTTTTTCCCCTCCATTTGAGCATATAACTAAAATGTTAAGAAATGTTATACTTGAATAGGTTTAATATTGAGTAAACAGTCGTTTTTATTCGAGTTTAGGAAGCGGTTGTGTTGTGTCGTAGCTCTTTGTCAATAAAGATATTCAAAATCCCACGCATGCGTGTTGAGAACCCATTCAATCTTTAGCGGCGTGAGCACAACGTCGAGCTGGTAAGTGTATTTAAGAGAGAAAATACATGATTAATGTACATATGTTACCATTTTTTTTATATATATGAAGGTTACATTTTGGAATATATTTATATATATGTGCGTTTTGGAATTCAGATTTTCTACGTCCCAGTTACGAAAACTGAAAATAACAATGCTAACGTCCATTAGCTTGCCACCACTTCAACATAGCTTCTTACTGTAAGCTAACAAGTCCTCCTGCAACCACTAACATTACTGTCCTCACTGGAATTATATGATTATATGATATAATGTTGAGTTAGTAGGTTATAGACACTGAAACAAATACTTCAGAGAGGATCCTTTACGTGGAGATCATTCCACGCTGGATACCATATCATTTGCCGAAAGTGTTGTTCAACTTTGAGAAGTAAACTACTTTTTTTTTTAACTCAGCAGGGGCTTGGCTGGGGTCTCTACAGTGTTTACTTTGCCGACTGTGCTTTTTGAGTACTTGGAGTATTTGAGAAGCCTGCAAAGATGGATTTCCAGCACCGAGCTGGGGGTAAAACGGGCAGTGGGGGGGTCGCCTCCACCTCTGAAAGCAACCGAGATAGGCGAGAACGGCTGCGCCAGTTGGCTCTGGAGACCATTGACATCAACAAAGATCCATATTTTATGAAAAATCACTTGGGCTCATACGAGTGCAAACTTTGTCTAACTCTTCACAATAATGAGGTAAGAATGCAGACTCAAACTCATTGTGTACCCAAAGCTTTTGTTTCCTTTATTTACTTATTTTTATATATATATATATATATATATACATGCACTCACACATACACAAAATAACATATAACCTTCTATTCCATTCCATCTTTTTACAGGGCAGCTACTTAGCTCACACTCAAGGAAAGAAACATCAGACCAACTTGTAAGTACTCCTTTACACCAGCCCAGCCCAATCTTCTGTCGTAGTTCTTTCCTGATCTTACAGCTGTATGTTTACATCCGTTATGTCTGGCTTACAGGGCAAGGAGGGCGGCAAAGGAGGCCAAAGAAGCTCCTGCTCAGCCCGCTCCGGAGAAGGTGAAAGTTGAGGTTAAGAAGTTTGTAAAGATTGGACGACCTGGATACAAAGGTAGGCTGCCGGTTTGGTTTAAAGCTGAAGTTGATTTGTAAATTGTTGATTGTAAATGTAAGTGTACTAATATATGACCAATGTGTTTTTAATGATCAATAGTCACCAAACAGAGGGATCCAGAGAGTGCTCAGCAGTCCTTGCTCTTCCAGGTCGGTTTTTATCTATAATTAATTTTCAGACTCAAACATTTGAAGGTCTGAATCCTGTATTGTGTACAGTTATTAGATTGGATCGTACAACATCGAAGCTGAACACTGTTTTCTCCTGCTGTCTGCGCAGATCGACTACCCCGAGATAGCGGAAGGAATCGGACCCAGACATCGCTTCATGTCTGCTTATGAACAGAGAATCGAGCCGCCAGATCGCCGCTGGCAATACCTCCTCCTTGCTGCAGAGCCGTATGAAACCATCGCCTTCAAGGTAAACTCAGAGCAGAATGACATTCAAGAGCTTATCTTACCTCACAGTGAAACCAATTATTGCACTTCGGAACGTAGGAGCGATGTCATTTGATTCCTCACAATTTGATTGGAGATATTGGCAGAACATGGTAGCGTTTGTATTAGTCCATTAAAGACTTCATATAAGTCGGATCATTTTATTGGTTTTAAAGTGCTGGGGTTTAATTTTAAGAGCTGTTATTTGAATGTAAAGTTGTTCAAAACAGAATAGTCATCGGTCTGCTATTAATGAGTGATATGAGCTTTTATAATAGGTTCTGAGTTGAATGTGCCTTCATCTGTATGAGCCATTTTAGATTTCTGGCCATTCCAGGCTAATTTCTGACGTGGTTCTCTTCTGCTCTGGCTTTACACCTCGATCAATCTAACCTACAGCAGCTTTAATTGTTAAGTAAGGAAGTTAACATTGTCAAAAGTGTGTCAGCTGTAAGGCACTTTGTTGATTGCTTTCAATGAAAAAAATGGATTTGAATAATTTAGCGTGGAAGTGAGCCAACATTGCCGTGTTTTCTATCTACTTTTTTTTTGACTAATCTCCCTGTAATTAGGTTCCCAGCAGAGAAATTGATAAGGCAGAGAACCGCTTCTGGACCCATTGGAACAAAGAAACCAAACAGGTGCCAATAAGCATTTTGAATTAAGAAACTATGATCTGCCTTTTTACGTGACAAAAAAAAAAAGTATTGAACTCGTGAAACTCGACGCATTTAAAAATAATTCTAATTTCAGGAACATAAACCTGACTCCTTCTCCGTCTGTCTTGTGTTTTTTTTCTCCTTCCAGTTCTTCTTACAATTCCACTTCAAAATGGAGAAGTCCATCTCCCAGTCCAGCGGACCGGTGCCTCCGGCGAACATCAAACGGCCCCCACCGCTGATGAGCGGCATGGGCCCTCGTCCGCCCAACGAGCCCATGCCGCCGCCGCCGCCGGGGGGGATGCCTCATCCTCCTCTCCCCCCCGGCGCTCCAGGCGGTCCCCAAATGCCCCCACAGATGCCCCCTCAGATGCCCATGCCTCCCATGCCCATGAGGCCCCCCCCACCGGACGGCCTCTCCATGGCTAACTGACGGAGCTGTTGTTGCCGGGTTCGGATCGTGATTCCCCCCTCCCCCCCCTCCCTCGTTTGCCGTTGCCATTCCCTGCTGTCTCGGTTCTGAGGTTTGTTGCCTCATTGGAGAAATTTGAGTTCTTATGATTTCTGTTCTTCTGTAGATTACATTCAAGCTCTGCCAGCTTTGTGGGAGAACTCTGTGACGGTAATGTGATGGCGACAGTACCAATGTTTTTGTCTGACTGTGGCCGCTCTGGTTTAAGGGCCAGCCCTTTCGATTGAACATGCTTTTTAATATCTTGTTTTTGTAATTAAATATTTTAAAACAAAGTGTAGCTGTTGTGTTGCATCATTTGGTAGACAGGTAAACTTCAACAAATACATTCCCGTTGCCTTTACATTTAATATTAAGATCTGCTCCTTGGGATTTTTTTTTCTATTTTTCTAAAGTCTATTGGTAAATGACCGGAATATCTGAGTTTGATCAAATACTTGTATAGTGGTAGCGTATGAGAAATCAGATACTCTCATCTATCAACCAGGCTCTCCTTTAGATATCTAGACCTGCCATGTAAAAACGTGGTTTTGTGTTATGATATAATGCAAGAAATGTAATGTCATGTACTACACTTTTTTCATTGGAAGAGTCAGAATATATAAATCACAAACGGAGTACTCACAAAACATTGCTTTATTTCAATTTCTAAGTGTAAAATCATATTCCAGATTGTTATCCTATTATCTTGGCATCAGACAGCTTTATTTGTGGCAGCCTTTTAAAAGATTTTGAGCACCAGCATGATACTCAAAATCAATGGGTTCCTGTGGAGCCCAAGATGTTGGCAAAAATACTCTTAATGGCAAAATAACAATGCCAAGTATCGATTTCATGTTAAACCTTGTGGACTTTAGTCTTCTTTCTTCACCCGGCTTTTGCTCTTAACAGGTGCGTCCTCATCCTTCTCTCCCACCCTCCTCGGTCTTCTTGGGGCTGCTATTTGTCTCCTTTAACTTGTTCTTGGCGTCGACTTCCTCTGAGTCATCTCTTGTCCTCTTTCTTCTCCTGTCCTTTAATTTGTTTTCCCTTGGTTTCATGAGATTTTCTAGCAGTGGTCTGTTCCTGTGGCTTCTTGAAATTTTGTATGCCGCTCTTCTCTTTGACCTCCCTCTATTGATTTTGACGCTTTCCTCATCTTCATCGTCTTCATCTGCCAAGTCTGGCACCCACCAAAACACGACTTCCCATAGAGACGCCTGAGGCTGGGTCGGAGGGGATCGGAGGGAAAAAGTTTCAACACCAGTATTTCAATATTGTTATTTGCTGTAGAAATTATAAGTTCAGCTGAGAGTCCAATTATCTATCCATAGTCGCTGAAGAGATTGACTGCTTTATCATTATATATATAAAAATAAAAAAATATATATATAATGGATACTGACATATCATTACAGACGAATGGTTAAACCAGATCATTTAATGTTCTCACCTCTGATATCTCGGTGTGTTTCAAAGCACCCAAGTGCCCCGTAAGTCCAAACTCCTCGTCGTGCGTTGTGCGATGCCCACCCAAAGCTTCTGTTAGAAACCAATCACATCAATCCCAAGCACTGTCCCATGAAGGCCCTGGGATCCAGCCGTAACATTTACATTAGTGAGACTAAACCTTTTCAGGTATAGTTTGATTGTTCACTCGCCATGCAGCTTACGGAGCCCAGAGGAGAGCAGCAGTATCATGACGGCCACGAACAGGCAGCGGTTCAGCGTGATGCACTCAAACGGCGTGTCTGTCTGGGTCAGGTTGTGGGTGGATGTTGACTTACGAAGAGGAGCTGAAGGAGAGAGAGAGAGAGAGACACACACACACACACACACACACAAAACAAAAAGAGGTGAAAGTGTTTTATGAATAATTTCAGGGATGCAGGGGCGGGTTATGGAGGCTGAGGAGACCAAAGGAAGGCAGGACTCACGGGATCGAGGGGCGCTGGGGTCCCGGGGATGAGGTCGGGGGACGGGCTGCGGTTGATGTTGCAGAAGTGCAGCGGCGCTCTGCTGAAAGGAGGTATTTGGTGTGCTGAGAAAAGTGTTTGCTTTTCTCTAACATGAATGAAAGGCCATATTTGTAACTGAAGGTTGATAGTCCGTTGACTAACCTCTTGCATTCTTCTGGAGGGATACATTTCTAAAAAAGAAATACATTTAAACAATTTAAACCAACCAATGAGCTGTTGCAGTTATTGTGTGTGTGTGTGTGTGTGTGTGTGTGTGTGTGTGTGTGTGTGTGTGTGTGTCTGCAGTCTGTGTCTGTCTGTGTGTGGAGAGAGAGAGAGATTAAAAAGTGAAAGAATCACCTGGTCTGCGAATATGCCGTACTGGTTTCAGTGGTGGGGTCTCAGGTCCTGATGGTCCTATCTCGGTCTCAGGTGACCCATATCTGTTCTCCATTCCTTATCGGAGAGGAGGGGCGGTAGGGCAACGTGGCCGGGGTCTAAATCTGTCCATAATTACCCATTTAGATTGTTCAATTTACAATTGCTGAATATGACTTATTTAATTAACAGATCTTTCCATATAACTCAAATTTGTTCATGTGTCACCAACAGAAAGTGTTGTCGTGTCCTGCTCACATCAACGCATAGTTTTGTACCAAACAAAACCGGTATTCAATTATGCAATAAGAAAGATTAAAACGTGCAATACTACAATGATCAAAGAACCAGCATACTATTAAAATCCAGTAAAACCAGCAACAATTGTTGCTGGTCATTCGACGCCATATCCGATGACATTCGATGGGACTTGAGCTAATGTTGCACAGGCCTATAAATAGATGGAAAAACGCTATGGTTGGAACTGCAGCACAGTGCATAGGGCAGGCTACATCTATTGTTAGAGCCGCGACAAAGGCTTTCAATTATCATAACGCAGCATATAACTGTCAGTTAGGACAGAGAACGAGTAGCCTACTTACCCGGTTCTTCATCAGGGGTCGCTCATGACTTGTCTGGAAGACCCTTGTCTATCAGCCAGCAGCAGCCCAATTGGACGGCTATAAGTCATTCTCTCTGAATGGCCTGATAGCCAAGCACAGGTGGTGGAGGATGAGAAAAAAACAAAAGCACCGCGTGTCATTCACAGGATTTCACAGAGGCACCGTTGGCATGTGTTTCACGGCTTTACGACGACAGGGCTCAGAGGAGGTTGTATAGGGGAGGGGTGCAACTTAAACTGGCGTTATAAGTTATAAGCTTGTTTAAAATGTAGCTTTGTATCCTGATATTTCTCACTGGACAGAAAAAGATTACTATTGCAGTTTTTTTTTTATTAACTACGTAACTACCTAATGTGGAAGATAGAGCATGCACTCAACTGTTGACATGCGTGACATTGTCAGAGGGCAGATTATTTTATGTTTTATTCTAGAGATGGCCACTAGAGGGCGCCACTGTCAAGAATATCAGCGAGCAGATCACCCTTGTGTATCGATAGATCAACAGGCCGGTGTTGCTTTGACTGCAACTCAAAAAAAATCCTGTAAGCATTAGGGTACTACTCAAGAAGCATGTATTATTTATACACCTGGTCGAGAACAAGATAACGGCTATACGGATGTGAGTTGGGTTCAATTCTGTATAGCAAGCTGCGTAATATAGCTGCGTATTTTGACCTCAACGAAATGGTGACCTTGGCGTCAACACCCGGCCGGCCGCATGTCGGAAACATTCGCAGTAATCGACACGATCATTGAGAAATAGGCAGAGGTCCTCCTCGCACGTCATGATCTGAATTTAGGAACACAGTCAGCACCGCTCATGTCTCAAGGCAATGTATAAACAGACCGTGAACTCACAATTAGGATTAAGGATTTTGCTACAGTAGCTCAACGTCGGGGATGATGGGAGGCTGTTGGCTTTTTGAAGAGGGGCTTTAAATCCTGGTAAACAGGCTTAGCTGGTGGGAGATGGTGATGACTCATATATATTATGACACGTCATTTGTCTAAAAGGAGTCAAGTTTGTTTGTGTCTTAACTTTTCAAATGAATTGTTACGTAAACCTCACACTGTTGCACACTGGGCCTGCAGTGTGCAGTGGCAGATGTGTGAATGCCCTCTGTATATTGAACCACGTTGATTCCCCATTGTTTGTCCCATGCACTTTTTTGTAGGATACATTCACACAACTCCCACCGGAACAATTAATGCATCATTATTGAACTTAACCAGATGCACAAACTGACCCAATTGTTTGGTGCTGTGTGTATAAATGTCCACCTTTATCCTGTAGAATTTTGACTGTTTTGACTGAAAAATCTCTTGTCTTAATTTGCACCCCTGCTTTACCTGCCCAATGGACCAGTCCGTCTGCCATTGGCTGTCGGCCAGGGTCCTTCTTGGCCCCTGGTCCGTAGGACCTGCTATCATGACCATATGAAATGCATCTGTACTTCCAGTTATCACCGGATGTATCTTTCCAAATCCAAATGGAGCCACTCATACACAAAACAAATGCCCTCGTAAATATATACTTTCCAGAAAGTTCCTTGGTGTGAGGTATGCTAAAGCCACCGTTCCTAGTGGTTATGCTAGGTTAAGTAAACACCACTGCGAGTTTCAGGCCACAGCAAGACGTGAGGAAGCACTCAAGGACAAGGTGACCACAGCAGTGTCTTTAAAAAGAAAATAAAGAATATAAAGCTACCAAGCCTGTGGCTGGAGAGCTGTGATTTAGACAATGTCCTTGTCCTCCTTCGGTCCTTATATAACGGGGGGGGGGGGGGGGGGTTACTCAGAGGACATGGGGGGACTGTCCAGCAGCACCCAGTGGATATTGCTTGGTGGCCTCCATCGGCGTGGAGCACGGTGGAGCGTGAAACACCATTAGCTGCTCTTTACAGGCCCGGGTGTTCTCCTTTCACAGGAACACACTGTAAAACGACAACGAGATCCAGTGTTTGGTGTACAAGGGAAGCCGAGGGAACGCGTGTTCGGAGGAAGATTGACGCATGTCTTGGAAAAAAGGTGGCGTTATTTTTACAGACTTTGAGTCTTTCTTCCTGCGTTGCTTTAATGCGTAACCCTGATTTTCTTTTTTTAAATCTTTCTGCCGTCGGGCGGTGGCAGGGGAGCGTTTTTGACCTTGTTTGTAAAATGTTTAATTAACACAGCGGGAGGGGATAGTGGGACAGGGAGGGACATCTTAACGGTAGTCTTTGCGGGCGTGGATGGCTTTTCCTACACAGTTATGGGCCTTTAATGAATAAAAAAAAAAAAGTCTATTGAATAGTTTTTCAGGGCAAATAGACGTAGACCTATATATTTTGCCCATCTCGTATCAAGATACCAAGGTCCATTTTATTCACAGACTAACAGATGTGTCAGAGCAGTCCCAGGTAAGCCGAGCTCTGTGAGGGATGGCTGGACATCCAGTTTGGGATGACGAGAGGATGCTGTGGGGTCGGAAAATGACAATAGGAGCGACAAGTTCTCCTTTCATCAAGCTCTTGTGTCAGATAATCTTCTGTGAAGTATTTAAATACAGAGTTCAGCCAACTGAATATACTACAAAGTAGATCTCTTTGGTTTGTTAGTCAGTCCGAGTCCCTCAGCATGCTAATTGTTATTCATAATGTTGATAAATCTACATTTTTCATTGAGGAGACGCAGGGGAGGCACTCATGATGTACATAATCAGTTTTAAATTGTTATGCCAGGGACACACCCCTCACTTGAGAGGGAACATGCAGATTTATTCTCATATACCGTTATTTTGCAGACATGCCCATCGAATAAGTTTATATATATATATATAAAGGTAAATCTTAAGTTTGACAAGTTGTTACATTCCTAGCAGATTGTGTCAGTTTACATTATATATGAGTGGTGAGAAAACTAAATGCAGCACAGCAGAGTTATGAATATGAATGAGTTCTACATATTAACATAAAACACGTTATTTCCCTGACCCTGCTTGTTCCAGGTCAAGGCCGTAGAGGGGAATCAGCCAGGGTGACATACCCGGCCATCATCAGGTGTCACACGCACACACACACGCACACACACACACACGCGCACACACACACACACAGACACACACACACATGTTTAAATTAACATTTTGATTACAAGGCTCTTTATCTGAGGGTCATGTTGATCTATTGGTTGGTCAACACACCATTAGTGGGTGAAGGGTAGTATAGCCGGCATGGGTTCAACTCCCATTCAAACAGTACCGGGTTCGATCCCCAAATGTCCCAACCCTGACCTGCTTCTTAAAGTCATGTTTAGGAAGTCACGGTAAGTTAACTCTGGATACAGGAGATAATAGCAGATAAATAGCTAAATCACATGCAGAACTTTGCATGGAACAACCCCCAGAAAGTCTGACAATAGTCAGAACTGATTTCATATGATGTCTTTTCCTCAATGCTAGAGGACCTAAATCATGTATTCTGTCCCTGTGTTAAAAAAACATTTCCTATGAAATCCCAAAACTGTCTTTAGTTTGATAAGTTAGCACTTTGTTTTTATTTGTAAATAAATGTAAATAACTGAATGTATGTTTGTTCGATGCCGCTTTCTCGGGGGCCCCCTTGAAAAATTGATTTTAACCTACCTGGTTACTACCTGGTTCAATAAAGGTTTAATTAAAAAACAGAACTAAATCATACCATCACACCAACACAAAAATGTGAGTGACGAATCCACCGCCACCACCAACAGTTAAACCATCGCACCCGCGTCTCCCGACCGGACCTAGCCACACATTACAGGCTCATCGCATCGCGAAGAACAGAAACCGCTTAGAGGATCCCAACAACTGACAACGCCTGGAGAATCCAATCACGTCGGCCCTGTTTGCCGACCGCCTTCTCCGCCCAAACCTCTGAACTGAAACCTCCCCGTCCTCTCTGCGCCGCGCTGGGACTTTCTCCCTTTCTCTGCATAGCCTTTGATCTCCCGGAGACCGCTAAATGTAACCGACGTGACCACAAGTGCTAGCCCTACCATTGTCTGCCAAGGGGGGGGGGGGGGTGTGAGGTTACTCTGTGTATTTCTGGAGGGGGGGGGCGGGGAGGCAATTCAAACACCGCCACCACAGAGGTGCAGGTGATGACTCAAGGAGTCAAGAGGGAGCGGAAGAGAGAGAGAGAGAGACTTAGAAAGAGAGCAGGGAGACACAGAGAGAGAGAGAGAGAGCAAACAACAGAGTTGTACGCATGGTGTTCTGTGTGACCATGGCGTCCGCCTGCGCTCAGCGGTGCATCGAGACGGTGCCGTTGGATCACAGCAAACGGCCAACGTTAAGGAGAGGAGGAAAGAGGAGAATTGGGTAGCAGAATATGACTCGATGGATCGTAAGATTTTCATCATCCTCAGGCCTCTTTGCGTTAACTTCAGTCGATCCTCGCTTTGCGGGGCTCAGCCCTCGCGCCTTTGTTGGCGCGAGGGACGGCGTAATGGACCGGAGAGACGCAGGATGGACGGACGGCCAGATGTAGGAAATTGCCCTCAAAAACAATGAGAGCCCTTGTTGGCTCAGTTCGCTCAATTTGCCCTTTGTGGTTTTTGTTTCATTTACATAAGCTTCTTGTCGGGCAGAGACCAGATAGGCCTCGCAGTTCTGGAATATTCTGAGGATGTGGATTATTGTACATTAATGGATGATGTAATTGTAATCTTTAGGCTCTCCCTTTTTCTTTATTTTCGCTCTCTCTCTCTCTCTCTCTCTCTCTCTCTCTCTCTCTCTCTCTCTCAGGCATTGTGTCTCTGGGCTGTGTTTTATTGATGGGAGTAATTTGCCCTGAGATTGTAGTGCGCTCTCTTGGGTGCTATGTGTATTAATTACCATCTATTCATCTGCGGCTGCTGCTGCTGCTGCAGCCCTCTCCAGTGCGCTCCAGAGCGATGGTTCCAGGCCATCGCTTCACAGCAGCTGTCACGGCCCCGCAGCTCAGAGACGAGGGGTGGGTGTCTGTCTGTAGCAGAGAGAGAGACGAGGGTTCCAGAGGGCCTCGTCTGCCCGGTCAATCTGTCTCTCTGGCGCCGCCGCCGGTGTGATTTAAAGCTACTACTTCAGTGGTCCCACGATGACATCCTGACATTTGAGGGGAAGCAGAGAAAAACAGATAAGTAATAAGCACTTTTTCGGGGGTGAGCTTTGCAGGAGTGGTTGCCCGTGCGCTGCGCGCATGCACGTAGCAGATGACCACACGTGCACCGCTGCATGCATACGCACACACACACACACACACACACATGTTGTACGCTTGCACTGCTGCATACACACACATGCACACAGACGCACATGTATGTATTACACATGTATTCATACATATGCACACACACACACACTCACACGCACACAGGCACACACACACACGCATGCACACACACACACACACACACACACACACACACAACACACAGAAACATAAATACACAAAGGCTCACACACCCAGGCACAGGCTCACACGGCACACTGAAATGCATGTGCGTGCGTAAGCCAAAGCCTGGTGGGTATTTTTAC
>NC_140286.1:1394366-1396866 GCF_964030765.1 Micromesistius poutassou
ATCGGCCTACAGTTAATCAACGGCACATAAAAAAAAAATGGCCAGCCATTTTGGCTCCGTTTGCACGTGGTGTTGAGAACAAGATGGTGCCCTAACACGGACGCTTCCCCCCGTTCCCCCCGTTCCCCCTCCACCAACCCCATAGCTCCTCCGTTCCCCCCTGTGTTTCTCAATGGACAAAAAAAACAGTAGGGTCTTAGAAGACAGTGAAGAATGTCTTTTGTGATTATCAACGGTGTTGTCGTGTGAAACATCAACCACGGATAGGGACAAGGACGTGTTTGAAAATGTTAATGTTTTTTGTTTGCAAATCCTCCATGATCTTTTTTCTTACGACCGCTGTGTGTACTCCTCGGCCTTCTCTTCTGTTGCCTCTACCCCCCCCGCCTCCTCTCTGTGCCCTCGTAGTTCCCCAGTGTCGCAGTGGTGGGGTGTGTGGTGGTGGTGCTGGTACTGGTGTGTGTGTGGTTGGTAGACTCCGTGTTCTGTGTGGTCGGTCGTCGTGTGCTTGTCTTGTCTTCCGGTGTGTGTTTTGGTGAGGCTGCACGTGGAGCAACAAGGCTCAACAGCATGACAGGAGAAAAAAGAAAAAAAGAGAAAGGGGTGACCCAGGTCCCCTTCAAATAACACGCCATCGCTCCATCTCCACCCAAAGCCCCGTTCCTGTGGAGTGGATAAGGCCTGCAGGCAAAGTACGCTCTGCGTATCTACTCCTCCACCCCCCCCCCCCCCACCCCACCCATCCCCAAACACACACACACACACACACACACACACACACACACACACACACACACACTCACTAATTAAATTTCCGAATCCATAAATGTAAATAAAACATTATCTTATCTGGAGGAGTGTAGTGCTGCAATACTGTGACTTCTTTTTTTTTTAAACACCCAAACTTTCTTCCTACTGGTTCGACAAAGGGAACCAGTGAGTCTGTCCAAATCTGCTTTGTTTCGGGCGGTCAGGGTTTGAGATAAGCATGCAAATGTATTCAACCCCACGAGTCTTTGAAAGATAGAGGAACTCAGTTCATTGGAAGGGAACAGATAAATAAACAGAGACAAAAACACAGAGGGTTTCTTTGAAGTGAATTCAGTCGGGTCCTATTATGTCCCCTGCCTTCTTCCCTCCTCCCACTGGGGTGCTTATCAAATATTCCAGTATTTTGACAAACATTTTAACGCTGCTATTAGACCGTCACCTAACAACCTGTGAACGGTTCTTCTTAAGGGCCAATAAAATGAAAAAAAAAAAAAACTTTTAACCTATCAAATCTGTATAAAAGGAGACACTTTAGGCTGGATTTCTGCTACATCAAAGGACCTGAGTCTGATTCATCCCGACTTGAGAAGGTCCTGGCCGGGCGGTCATTTTTGTTTGTCCTTGCCTGAGGTTGATCCATCGCGCTCTGGACGCCCTATTTACAGCAGCCGCGAGAAAAAAAAAACACTTATTTGGGGGACCTTCTGCTGCGCTTTCAAAGTCTCGGCCGAAAAGAAAGAGACTAAAATATCAAAACGCCCAGACTGACGATCGTGGCATCATTACCAGCCCGACGTGAATAATTCATCGCTCGACATGTAGTGAGGTTTTTCTTTTTACTTCGTTTCATAGTTAACGACAGCAGTTCACAGGGCTTTTCTGCTTGATAGTGAGGCTTTTAATGGCCTACCTGCTGTTTACTAGTCTTGCTACCCGACGCTTTGTGTGTTCCGGTCCAAGAACATAGGATATTTTTAACCTCAGCTCCGTCGTTACAACATAAGCATCAGCTGGAGTCAATGCTGCTCTTGTTATTCCCAGTAGATGAATCCATCTCCGACTCCTTATCATGGTACAGCTGCCATGTTGATTGGATTT
Source organism: Micromesistius poutassou (assembly GCF_964030765.1). Classification (NCBI taxonomy): domain Eukaryota; kingdom Metazoa; phylum Chordata; class Actinopteri; order Gadiformes; family Gadidae; genus Micromesistius; species Micromesistius poutassou. The sequence continues at coordinate 1,396,236 of NC_140286.1, forward strand.
AATCTGAGTGATCAGAGCTGAAGGGAGCCATAACGCAAACCCCGCATTTGGAGGGAGGCTAATTCGGTTATCAATTGACTTATTGCAGCAATTTACCTCATAGACCTCGAAATGAGTGAGGGTCCAAATGGTGCGCGGTCTTCATTTGGTGATCTACCTCCCTCACAAGCCAATCAAATGCCTAAATATCGGCTACCAACATTCAATCATATTGCATCGTTGATATTGTTGTTCCATAAAACACGGGATAAACAATTGTCTTGGATTTGACGGTGTGACACAATCACGGGCTCAATCATTAGCTGACACATGCTTGCTTGCAATAACAAATCATATTATGCGGGAATGGCGACATTGCAAAAATAATCGCTCAAATCACAGCAGTGATTTCCAGAAACGCTGGGGGCGGAGACGTCATGCTTCATCCAAACCTTGACCAGAGACCAGCAGCTACATGTATGGCAACACTGACCCCTCGTGGAGCGGTTCTGTCACAGCAGGGGCTGACAGCGGTCTGACACTGCGCAGCCATGCCCATCCATGACGCCTCCTTCAGTGATTGGCACACACACACCGCTTCACATATCCGCGGAACGGTTTCAGAGAGGTTATCACCTTACTTCCACGGAGA
>NC_140286.1:1404366-1411866 GCF_964030765.1 Micromesistius poutassou
TGTGTGTGTGTGTGTGTGTGTGTGTATGTATGAGGGAAAATGCCCTCATGACATGATTAAGCGCGGCTATTCGGTGACCATAATTTAAAAATGTCCCTTTAGATGCAGTTAGATGTATAATTCCGATTTGAAACACCCGTTTCCAATCGGGCGCTCTGGGTTGAACGTACAGGGTATATAGGCTGCTATACGCGATCAGCGATGATTGAGGACGATCTCCTAACCAACAGCAGGTGGCACTCTCACCCCGGCTGGGAATGTGCTAGATCACTGCAGTGAAATTAACAACCCAGCATCGGCTCACCGCGTGGCCTCTCGGGCACATGCGTGTTCGCCTGAGACCCAGGCCCTGCATGGCGGGGATGCAGAGTGAGTGGTGGGGGGGGGGGGGAGGGGGCGAGGGGTGAGAAGACTCCCTGTGTGGTGCGCGGGATTTGCAGGCCAAGTGAGAGGCCAATATAAGCACACGGATGCATTAACAACATAAAAAGGCTACCTAAACTCCATGCCCAAGCCTAGTTAAAGCATGGGATGTGGAGACGTTGCAAGTGCGCACCAATCCAATCCGATTCTATAGTGGGCCAACTATAAAATGCCCATATATGCACGTGATTGCACCGGTTTAATGATTACGTTTCTGATTTCTTTGTTTGCGTCGTTTAGCTCACGTTGTCTTTATGAGTGTATATCTTTGGTACATTTATTTCCCCGCTGGAAAAACCAATATACAGGCTACAATGGACCCCCCCCCCCCCCCACCATACCGGCTACAAGACGATAAAGGACTACAGTTCTTTGATTTCAGATCCCATCGTGTGTCGCTACAGGCCAGAGCCTATATGTAAAGCTATGTGTGTGTTCTTTGGTTTATTTATTTTCTTCCTAAATGCAGGTGATGAAGTGTAATGAAGTGACGAAGGCTGAAATGTTGTAGAAATAAATATAGTCGATTTTAAATGTTTAAAAAAAAAAAGAAAGAAAAAAAAACGAACAGGTCATCCAAAAAAAAAAAAGGACCTGAAAATGTCGACGTTGATCATGAGTTGTGGATCACGGAGGGTAACAATGTCCCCCACGCACCATCCGTCCTCATCCCTCTCCCCCCCTCCCCCCTCCCCCCCTCCGCCTCTCTAGGCTTTGGAGAAGGTGGGCGCGGAGGACGTGCCGGGCTGGATCGGCGAATGATGCACGTTGTTGTTATGGTTGTGGCTGTGTATGTTGTTGTTGTTGTTGTTGTGGTTGTGGTTGTGGCTGTTGTTGGCGTTCCCGTGGTGCAGGTGGCCCCCGTGGACCCCGTGGCTCTGGTCCTCCGTCGCCCAGAGGTCGCGGGAGCGCCGGCGGGAGTTCATGAAGAAGTTGGAGACGGTGGAGAGCTCCAGGCCCAGCTGCTGGGAGATGGTGAGCTGCATCTCCTTGGACGGCCGCCGGTTCTCCCTGAAGATGGCTACCAGGGTGCGACGCTGCAGGTCTGTGAAGACCAATCGCTGCTTCTTTGGCAACTGGCTGCGCTCCCGCCCCTGCTCTTGCTCCTTGCGTTTACATGCTGCAGAAGAGAGGGGGTGTGGAGGGTTGGGGGTTGGGGGGTTGGGGCGGAGAAGTTTGACATGAGTACAATTCATCTTCAGGTTATTGTAAAATGACAATAGGCCCCACCAAATCAATCCCGCCGCGGTGGACGCACGGGGTCGCTCCACGGCCGCGGGTAAAAAGCAGAAACATCACCGAAGGAATAAGAGCCGATGGGATGAGCCGTAGTGAAGATCCATAACAGGCTAATAAAGCAGTGGACGCTGCAGGATGCACATTTCTAATGGTCAGTATAGGCCTCTGTGGGCGAATGCAAACAGAAGTGTTGGTGCCTGCATTGCAAGAGACGGTCAAGGTTCGGCTGGTATGGACGGATCACCATTTGGCCCCTTCTAGAACGATGAGCCAAGGTGAAAGCTGAAATAAAATAAAAAACTATAGGCTTAATAAGGTCATACGCTAGGTTGTCCTAACCAACCCACAAATCCGTGGTTTAATAGTGCGAGGTACGTGTGCGGGCTACCAACAACAGACCCGTATGACTCGCGGGCTTTATTATTTGAGATGCTTGGTGCGGGGGGGGGGGGGGGGGCATATGGTTACTTATACAATAGTTGGTCAAACCATAGATTTTAACTGCTTCAGCCAACCGTCTGTAGCCCGCCGTGCCTCGATGCACCGATAGCCGCTATAGGCTCCGGCTAGGAGACTGGAGAGAGACTGTTCTGTTCTGTTGCCCTAAAAAGCTGCAATGATCGATTTTCCGCGGTTTTCTCCAGAGCACGTGGTCCAGTAATCAGGGCTCCCTTCCCCAGCCGATCGATCCTCATTGATTTCGCGAGACCGAGGTGTGTGTGTGTGTGTGTGTGTGTGTGTGTGTGTGTGTGTGTGTGTGTGTGTGTGTGTGTGTGTGTGTGCGTGTGCGTGTGTGTGTGTGTGTGTGTGTGTGTGCCTTTGTGTGTATGTGCAAGTGCGTGTGTTTGTGTGCGTGTCTGTGTGTGTATGTGCAAGTGCGCGCGCGTGTGTGGGGGGGGGGCGCGCGTGCAGTATGTGTGTGTGTGTGTGTGTGTGTGTGTGTGTGTGTGTGTGTGTGTGTGTGTGTGTGTGTGTGTGTGGGTTCATGCGAGGGAGGACGTGCGCGCCAGCAGCTGGGGAGCGCAGCGCGCCCCCTTCACGATAGTGTATGGCGCGGGAGCGCGCCGCGTGACAGACAGCTGAAGAAAAAATTGTTTATCTCTGGAAGAACAAAAGAGATGTGGCGGAGTAGAGTGTCAGACTGAAAGGGCATAGGAGGACAAAGACACGGCTCTTATAAAAATGCCGCCGTTGACCTATACTCCCCTCGAAAAAAAATACACAGAAGTGTGCCACTTGCAGCCTGTGTTTGTAGTCAAATGATACCGAGAGACGCTAGCCGGACTAGAGGCAGAGGCAGCCTGTAACCACGCTGTGCTGACTGTTGTTGAAGGCGGCCGAAGACACCGCAGGAGGAGTGTAGGCCTATACATGAAGGAAGGGATGAAATAAAGCGTGGACTGCAGTGTGTGGAGGGGCTGTATGCAAATGACTGATGGCTTTACGGCAGGTTTAGACAACAGCAGTAAACAAATTTGACTGTGAGAAGATCGATGTGTGTGTGTGTGTGTGTGTGTGTGTGTGTGTGTGTGTGTACGTGTATGTGTATGTGTTTTTTTGTATGTATTCCTGTGCTTGTTTGTGCTTAAGTGTGTGTGTGCGTGACCGTGTGTGTGTGTGTGTGTGTTTGTGTATTAAGTGTGTGCATGTTTGTGTATTATGTGTGTGTCTGTGTGTGTGTATTTGTTTGCGTGTGTGTAATATGTGTGTGTGTTTGTGTGTGTGTACGTGTATGTGGTTTTTTTGTATGTATTCCTGTGCTTGTTTGTGCTTAAGTGTATGTGATGTGTATGTATGTGTGTGTGTGTGTGTGTGTGTGTGTGTGTGTGTATGTGATGTGTGTGTGTTTGTATTAAGTGTGTGCATGTTTGTGTATTATGTGTGTGTCTGTGTGTGTGTATTTGTTTGCGTGTGTGTATAATATGTGTGTGTGTGTGTGTGTGTGTGTGTGTGTGTACGTGTATGTGTTTTTTGTATGTATTCTGCTTGTTTGTGCTTAAGGGTATGGAATGTGTGTGTTTGTGTATTAAGTGTGTGCATGTTTATGTATTATGTGTGTGTCTGTGTGTGTGTATTTGTTTGCGTGTGTGTGTAATATGTGTGTGTAATATGTGTGTGTGTGTGTGTGTGTGTGTGTGTGTCCGTGTGTGTGTGTGTGTGTGTCCATGTGTATCGCCAAGTGTCAGCATGCACAGGCAGGATGCCTGTGTGTTTATTTATTTATTTGAAAAGAATCCCATCCTGACCGGCCCGTCCCACCGTGGCGGTAACGGAGATCTGGTTATCTACCTGGACGCCGGGGCCCTGACGCGGCGCCCGGGGTGCGGCTCCCCGGGTTTTGTTTTGTTTTTTTTACACGGTTGACCAACAATAGATCGCTTCATCCATTCTGGATCTCTCCAACTGTTTGCGTCTTGTTGTTCTTGTTCCCAATTGTTTTAATTTGCCCTCAGATTGATAGTCCCCATATTGATTGATCCGCACTTCAGAACCATTTCATGGAACGTTTATTCAATTGGTTCAGCCCGGCCAATGCCAGAATCTCCTCCCGGCGCTCTAAGTGCTGGCTCAAACCAAACTCAATACTCTCTAATGTAATGACTGAATGCTAGTGCTAATATAGTGATAATTTAATATGTAATGCCTGTTTTCAAACAACTTGTGCCACCGGCCATTTTACGATGCCAACACCACTCGAATCCCCCTCCATCAGCTGGACTGACGATTCCTCCAATCAGAGGCCAAGACAGAGACAGAGAGACAGAGACAGAGAGACACAGAGAGAAAGACAGAGAGACACAGAGAGAGAGAGAGAGAGATACAGAGACAGAGAGACACAGAGACACAGAGAGAGAGAGAGATACGGAGACACAGAGAGACAGAGAGAGAGAGAGAGATACAGAGACAGAGATACAGAGACACAGAGAGACAGAGACACAGAGAGAGAGAGATACAGAGACAGAGAGACAGAGACAGAAGCTGTGTTTGAAATCGTTCCCTATCACGGATATAGTGCACTATATAGGGTGCTCGCCATTTTGTAGTGGTGTTCGAATTCTCAGTGGTTAATTTCATTCACTGGACAATAAAATACCCAAAATTTGAGTGAACATACGATGTTCCCTACATGTTACTCCCCTATACCACAATGCAATGCGGGCACATTTACTGACGCAAATGACGTTTAGAAATGTCCAGCGTAGTGTCCGAATTCTGGTTAGTTCGTTCCCTATATAGTTCACTATATCATCAACACTATATAGGGTCATAGTGAGTGAGTGAATAGGGAACGATGCCGAACACAGCTAGAGAGACAGAGACAGAGAGACAGTGACAGAGAGAGACGGCCGCCATTCCACAGCCGCATAGCCTACCGGAACCAAAGGTGTTAGCAGTACCATAGGCTCTGAGCCCGATCGATGGATATTGACGATAATCAATAGGTCCACTCCAAATGAGACTCCTTCGGCCTCCTGCAAATTCCCTTCCATATCAATGGATAGGACCTGGGGGGGAAGGCAGGCAGAGTATGGCGGCTCATTAAAGCACAGCCCCTTGAGACGAGTACCAAATAGTAAACGGGTATCTTTAGTTCGCTCATTACCAAACGGGCTTCGCCGAAGAGACAAGCCGATGGATCTCCGGCGGTCTCAAGTGGCGCTTTGTCATTTCATCGCTCTAAAGACGTGTCTTTCTTTTTTCGCCGGCGACGCTAACACTTTTGCCACTTCTCTAGCACCTCCTTACCCGTCCCCTCCCCCCCCCCCCTCGATCAGACGATATATATATATATATATATATATAGGCCCGACGTTGGATCTCCAGACGCCTGTGATCCACAAAGTGTCAACAGCTGCGTGTGCCTGAGAGCCACCGGCCTGAAGCGTGGTGGTGGTGGTGGTGGATGGTGGTGACTGGGTTAGCCTCCTGCTATCAGTATTCACCACACCGTTACGCAGCTCCGGGGGTTTGACGCCTGATTACCTCGTTGGTCTTTTGGTTCTGTGGTCCACATCATTGTCACACGCTGTCACACAAACAACAACGGATTTTCAACAAAAACAAAACCAAAACACAAAGATCTCCGCGGGACCAACAACAAACTGGTGCTTTCGATATTGCCAAGCGATGCAATAATCGAGCAGTATCAAGACACACTTTTTTGTTGTTATTTGATTCATAACAGCGATGGATCGCTATCAGTCAATCACGGATCAATGCCAGCATGCTGTGTTACAAAGTATAGTGTGTCGTGTTTCCACGGCGATACAGATTAAATAACATTGGGTGGGGGGGGGGGGGGAGGAAAGCCGTGTGGTGTGAAGACACTCCGGCTCATTTGTGGCGAAAAAGTGGGGCCCCTGGGGTAACACTAGGACCCCAGAGGACGTCTCCCGTGTCCTGAAGGTCATTTGTAAACACAGATGAAAGCCTGAGAACCACCGCACACAGAGCTGTCATCTGGGTACACAGGGTATCAAAGGACACAAGACAACTAGTATTACATTTGACCACCTCATTCTAAGCGTTCCCCCTCCCCCCTCCCCCCTCCCTCCTCCCCCCTCCCCACCAGATTACGCATATCCTCTCTGTTTAGTGTAGTGTGTGTCTGTGCGTCTGCCTGTGTGTCTGCATTGGTGGTGTGTGTGTGTGTGTGTGTGTGTGTGTGTGTGCTCTCGTGCTGTGTGTAAGTGTGTGTGTGTGTGTGTGTGTGTGCCGTACTCTTGTTCTGTGTGTGTGTGTGTGTGTGTGTGTGTGTGTGTGTGTGTGTGTGTGTGTGTGTGCGTGCTTGTGTGTGTGTGTGTGTGTGTGTGTGTGTGTGTGTGTGCGCGTGTGTGCGCGTGCATGCTTGTTTGTGCGTTTGTGTGTGTGTGTGTGTGTGTGTGTGTGTGTGTGTGTGTGTGTGTGTGTGTGTGTGTGTGTGTGTGTGTGTGTGTGTGTGTGTGTGTGTGTGTGTGTGTGGACAGAAAAAAAGGATGAAGCATGAGTGGCAGACGGTGAACTAACCGCACCGTGCTGTTAGAAGACGGCTGGCTGCCTGACGGACGAGTTCGCGCTTTGTGTGCGGTGAGACGGGCCCTCTCCCGCACTGGACGGACTACTGCGGGGCGAGAAACAGTGGCGTAAATCACTCTTTGTTACACCTTTTGGGATGGTATTGATTGTATTGATCATTTTATATTCATTACTGTGTGAATGAACGCTCGATTTCTTTTAAAACATTAGCGTTTAAACATCCCCTGATTGTTCAAATCGGTGGTATAATTGATTTGAAATCGATTTTTTTTTGAGGACCTCGTTTGGTTTTTGTTGGGATGGTTTGTACGTAAATACCTTATTCTCCGGGTAGGAACTGATCTGTGGCTTTAGTTGCTTGTCCATGCGCAAGTATTGGGCCGAAAGACACTTGTGATGCCACCACCATGCCTCATGTGAACTAGTTTTATGTCCGTCTGCATAACACCACGCAAGCAAAACTATGTCAGTGTAAAATATGTTTCCTTTCCTGTCTATTCGACAGAGATGTGCTGCAAGTAAGAGAACATAACATCACAACTCTGCAACCATATTCTTACGACAAATGCGCCAGAATAACCAGAAGGATTTTGATTTTATTATTTAATGTCCTGAATTGATCTGCAAATAATATATATATTTGTCCAATATTACTTGATTTGTATTGTCTTACCCGGCTAGGCCGGTTAACTAGCCACAAATGATTTGACATGTGGATAATTGTACATAATAGCACAATGTCTTGCATTGGAAATTTCTTGTCTTTCGTTTTTAAAAAATATATAATGTTTAATTTGACCCATCCTAACTGAAGACTGAAGG
>NC_140286.1:1421866-1446394 GCF_964030765.1 Micromesistius poutassou
ACGCGGGCCGCCGCCGCTGCACGGGCCCGCCGCTGCAGTCTGCTCCGTTTCCTGTTTTGGACCAGAAGTGCTGAGTCGGCACGTCGATGATGATGATGATGATGATGATGAAGAAGAAGAAGAAGTATGAGCTACAGCCCATGTAAACATGTGCAACTGAGATGAATCACATGGATTTAAAAAATAGGCTTTATATAATGTTGACATGAAAAGTATACAGATACAAAAAGGGGGGGGGGGGGGGGGGGATATTTTAAGGGAATATGGTGCATACGGAAAATAAACGATTCGATAATTTATGTCTTCTCACCCTTTTGTGCGTGCTTCGTCAAATAAGCATCTTTCCGACGCTATTTTGTGATTTATCACATTAATGTTTCTCTTTATGCTTTGGTATCTTGGCAAGTTTTGTTGACTCTTCCCCCATCTTCGAGATGAAATATAGGCACCCCTGGAGACACAAAGCAGATGTGTCACGCCCGCATAGATCTGTCACATTTGTATTTGCATCGTTGATTAGAGATTGTCGTTGTCAATAATGACATATCTTGAGAGCTTTTTGCTTGCGTAGGCCTTTAACATTGACGTAACACAATCTCACACACGCACACGCACGCACACACACACACACACACACACACACACACACACACACACACACACACACACACACACAAACACATAAACCTCTTCTCCAAAAATCTCTATAAAACAATAGACTAAACTAACAAAAATGACGTTAACATTGGACAACAGTTATTTAGTAATACTCAATTTACAAAAAAAAAAGACTAAAGACTGCTATCTCCTGGAAGGCTCTATGCTTCTCTGAACAGCTGGTGTTGAGATGGTAAGGCAGCATGTTGCCGTATGATCAAACGCTGTTGTGGTGTTATGTGTCTGAAATTGTTCACGTCACTTAATAATAAAATGATGGTGGGTGGTCCCATGTTCATTGATCCCCCCTTTATCAACCGAAAATGCACAGCAGTACAACTTCTATACAGCATCCATATCCTCGAGGGTAGCGGTTGCTAAGTAACAGTTGCTAAGAAGGATGAATGTATTGAGACAGAATAGTCAATCAGTTCTGCTGTTTACTTGTGTGTCTGTCCACAAATTGCTTTTGCCATACTCTATGGGAATGTATATATCTTAATTTCGGTGAGCAGCAGTGAAATGGACATTCAGTCTTCCAAGCCCCAAAAAGCCTATCAAATATTTTAGTTTTCGTAATATCAGATTGTGTGTTTTTCCATCGGACAACGACATATATATTTTCCTTTCTCGAATTGCCTCTTTAAGCCCTTCATCTGTGCAACTTTAACCGATCTGTATCCGTAGGTCAGAGGTCAGTGTGCACCTCCTCTGGGGATTATCTGTTTCACATCGCGTTGGTCAGCGTATTCGCAGACCTTAAAGGTAAACTCTTATCTTCTCCGTACAGGAGTGAATAAACTGATTGGTCACTGGGAGCTTCAAACTGTCCCCAAAAGGGAAGCGTTGAAGTGAACGCATTAGTTTGAAAACACCCGCCCTCCACGCGCTACAAACAACAGCGCTTGTTGATCGTTGGTGACCAGCAGAGATCTTTAGCATCACGTAGATTCATTTAGTGGGGTTTTTTTATGCGGCAAAGATACTTTTGCTTTAAATATTTGCTGGAATAACCTATAGCCCTTGTCCTCTCTCTCTCTCTCCCCCCCCCCCCCCCCGAAACACACACACCTTTTCTCTCCCTCTCCCTCTCTCTCTCTCTCTCTCTCTCTCTCGCCCTCTGATCTCCAATGATGGTGGAAAATTACATCATCCACCATAGATTTAAATATGCCTGTGCCGTTAAAATGCATGTACACAAAAAAAGCAAGCAAGCAAGGCATGGTATTAAACACACATTGTTCAGTGAGGGCTTTTAACAATCATCTATTATTAATCAGTGCAATCCTAAAAATGAGTTATGAACACAAATATCAAGACGAACTGGCAAGTGGGAAAGAGCTGCAGATGTGAACCTTAGTCTTGATGTGGGCCCCCTCTCTTCCACTATTCCCCCTCAGGTCGGGTACACCAGGAGGCAGTGAAATATGCTGGTTTCATACAGCCTATTGATTTTGCCCTCGAACAAAGACAGTCAGAGAGATTGAAGAAAGAAGAAGGAAAGGTGGAGGGAGAGAAATGAGCTACGAAGATAGCTGGCCAGTGAGAAATGTTCCCCCCCCCCCCTTTTCAAATCTAGTGTGCATTGCATTTATAAAATGGCTGTTTTGTAATCACTGGCCAATATGTTTAGGAACAAAGAGATCTGGCGGTCCCAGCGTTGCCCTTGATTGAAAGGGTTCTGTTTAGCTACAGCACACTGGACTCTTATCCAAATATCTGAAATAACTTTTCAAACTGTTGAGAAGATGTTTATTCCCTGTGAGTGGGAAACAGAGTACCCAGAAAGAAACTAAATGGAGGAAACTAAACCAAGGAAAGAGAGGAGAGAGAGAGAGAGAGAGAGAGAGAGAGAGAGAGAGAGAGAGAGAGAGAGAGCGTAGAGAGAGAGAGAGAGAGAGAGAGAGAGGGCGAGTGAGAGAGATAGGTTTAGAGGGAGATAGAGAGAGAGAGGGAGGGAGAGAGAGCGAGAGAGGAGAAGAGAGCGAGAGAGGAAGAGAGAGAGAGAGAGAGAGAGAGGAAGAGAGAGAGATAGAGAGGTATAGATAGAGGGGGGAGAGAGAGAGAGGAGAGAGAGATGGGATGGTGTTAAGGTGATTAGTCTGGTGGGTTGGCGATAGAGAGAGTTGATCAATAACCTATTGATCTCCCTGGTGAGTGTCAGGGGGATAGTGGGAAAGAGAGAGAGGGGGGGGGGGGGAAGAAAGGATAGGGAGGGAGCGAGCCCTAGGTTGACTTTTAAAAATCCTTTACTCTGCAGATGACAAATAACCCGTTAGATTGGAAGAGAGCTGGAGCACGAGTAGTACGGTGGCCCTGAAGTGCAAAACAAATTAGCAATAGCCAACCCACAAACAAAAGAGCAACACAACAAGGCGGCCAAACTCATAACTCAACAGCAGAACCTACAACTTAACAGCAAATTAGAAAACAAAACAGAAAGGGAAGAGTGAGTGTGCCCACATAGTGACAAAGTTTCCTTGTCACCGATTGGTCAAAGTGTCTACAAAGATTAATCTAAACAAATGTCGCCCATTAAGTGGTGCTTGATTTATTAATATTCTGCAACGCCGCCCAACCCAAAGATATTCTGGCCATAGTGCAGAATTACAGAAACAATTATTTGATTGTATTTTAATAGTTTTGTAAGCGGTTGGGTGTGTAGTTTTATTATTTGTATTAGTTTGCTTTTTGTGTTTTCTTTTTGTTGTGCTTCGGGTTCTGCTGTTGTGCGTTTTTTACTATTGAGTTGAGGGAGATGATTTTTTGGTTTGTGGGAGTTGTTGATTTATTCTGCACTTCAGGCCCACACACAAATACACACACTGTCTTTTTTTGATCTTGCTCCTTCTCTCACACACACACACACACACACACACACACACTTATACATATGCGAGGACACACACAAACGCACACACACACACACACACACACACACAGACACATTCACACAAACGCACACCTTTATCTGAATCTAGCAAACATTTTTCCCCAATATCAATGATATGGCCCATGTTGCAGGTATTGCTGTAAAATCATTCCTGTAAGTAGTGTGGAGGGAAGGCTATTGAGTTCTATGCAGCACGGCTCCTGGGTAGACTGTTGCTCACAAGTGTTCCTCAGGGCTGAGAAACCCAGTGAAGCAAGCCTTATCCAATACTTCCCCCTCAAGTCTTTCAAATGGTTTAGCAATCAGTCTATTAAAAAATGGAGGAAAAAAAAACCAAAACAGTTGACGTGGTGTGCGATGCATACACACTCCTACCGCCTGTGCAATCAAATAACGATTTGGGGCTAGGTTTTGTTTGAGTGAGGCTTGTGTTATCGTCCTTTGGAAATAAATTATACTAGCGTGAGTGAATGGAATCCCACCCAAGTATGTGCTTTGGATGATAGCAATAGCTATAGCAATGACAATGGCATGTTCCCACTGTAGGATTTAATGTGTTTAATAAAGTCAGCATAAAAAAACCCAGCATGGATTTTTTTTTCCTGCAGCTGACGTCTCGATATCTTCCACATATTTAAAACACTTCAAAGCTACCTTTCTTAACAATCGGCCAACTATATTAAATACGAGACAATAAAGGAGATCTATGGATTGCAAAAAAAGTAATAATAAAACAACTCCATAAGTATGACAGTGTGCATAATATAATACTTTTCTTTAAAGCTGATTTCCGTGAATCTGATCCATTCATATTGATGGATGTCAGACTGTTTATATCAATCTGATTTATGTTTATATGAGGGACAAACCTGAGTTCCTGCTTGCTTTTTATTAAGTTGTATTTGAAACTTAGAGAAGGCAAACATGTCTTTAACCCTATACATCTTTCAATGCTTTTTACTCAACTATTAGTGGCATAGAAATATTACATCTTTAATTCAACAAAACCACATACACGTGTGAGCATGTGCATGTAGCCTTGTATTTATGTTTCTTTCATACCCTTAAAAAACATAATAATGTAAAGGTGGATGTGATTTACACACAAAAAGTATGTCTGCCCAGTGGACCTAGGCCTTTACACATACGAATATATCCACCGACAAATCATGTCCCTCACCCCTTCCAGGTGCATACTAGCTTAGGATTATAATTACAAAAATATTGATAGCTCATAATATCACAAATTTTGCTGCAAATCACACACATTCCAGGGAAGCCCAGGGGCTACTCCAAAATGAATGGTCATAAAACAACCTGTGTATTTCCCTCTACATTCTGCCAGGAGGCGTCCACAAACTAGACTGAACATGCTCATAGACACAACATGCTAAAGAGAGCAAGGGGGTTTGTAAAGTAGCATCTGATGTACCCGGGGAGCAGCTTGGGCCGAGGTGAGGTGGTGGTGGTGATGTCTGCACAATAAGGCTAACACAGCACACCGCCCATTGCAGCAAATCATCAGCAGAGAGCTAGAACAATCTGCCGGCAGGGAATGATGTATTGTTCCTGTACCAGGGACTGCTACTCAAACAGCCATTACCATTAAGGATAGCGCTGACGTCAAGCCGCACAGCCCCGCATACACAGCAGAGCGCTTTATACTCATTGAATAATATATGCACAAAAATAATGAATAGATTTCGACATCAATCTTGGTCACAAACCTCGCGTTCTTATCCGCTTTCCTTTTACACACACATCTTTCACTGCACCTCTTTTGTTTTTCTACTATTGTCCTTCGGTCTCTCTCTCTCTCTCTCTCTCTCTCTCTCTCTCCTTCTCTCTATCTCTCTCCCTCTCTCTCTCCCTCTCTATCTGTCTCTCTCTCTCTCTCTCTGTCTCTCTCCTCTCTCTCTCTGTGTCTGTCTCTTTCTCTCTCCTTCTCTCTCTCTCTCTCTCTCTCTCTCTCTCTCTCTCTCTCTCTCTCTCTCTCTCTCTCTCTCTCTCCCTCTCTCTCTCCCTCTCTCTCTCTCTCTCTCTCTCCTTCGAGTGTCCTTCGCGGTGAGGTGTTCCTCACCCTCTATACCTCCACCTGCTATGCTTCTGTCCCTGCCCCCCACCGCAAGGCCCTGGCCCTCGCGCTGCCTCTCTAATGAATGTGGATATATTGACAGGCCGTGCTGCTGGGAGTGATAGATTATGGAGGGGAACGAGGCAACATGGGCGCGGATCTGAACGGCCACACGACCTCCTTCAGGGAGAACAACGGGGGGTGGCGCTGGGGGATGATCCTACCTGGGCTAGAGGGTGCCACCCCGCTGACCGGAGACTAGTTAGCACTTTAATAGAAAGTCGGTTTTGGTCGGTTGGTGGGTGATCCTGTTTCATGATTTTCTTTCTTTCTTTCTTTTTTTTTTACAATAGAGGTGAAAGCTTGTTGTATGGTTAAGGAGGATGTTTAGATATTTAGGCCCAGTCCCATTTCTCTCCCCTTAACATGAACACTTGCTTTGAGTGCCCTTTGCTGCAAGTCAGCTACCGAGCTGGCTAGCGTTCAAGGGTTGATTTTAAGGGAAAAACAGCACTCCGCCTTAGCTCCCTTAAGTATTGGGACACCCTACCCCTTAGCGGGAACGCGCAAAATCTAGGGTTAGGGCTCAAATCTAGGGGAAGGGGGAGAATTGGGACAGGGCCTTAGTATACTCACATCGCATGACACGTTTTGGGTTAGGAAATCAAATAATCACACAGGCTACCGTGGTTTCATATTTGACTTTAGTATTTGGCCAAGTGGGTAGGGCGCTTTAGACAGTATGAGATGGGTTGTGTGGTCAATACAGCAATTATATAGATGAGGGTATCAAAAGGGCAAATGATAGCCAATCAGTGAAGTGTTTTTACTGTCCTCTAGCTAAAGTTGACCTCCTGACCCCTGGTTTTGACCCCTGGGTCAAAGGTCACCAATCTAGGGTCAGAGGCTATTACAGTGCACTGGACAGCGAGCCGTTGCTATGGCTACCACACTGACCAAAGGATGGTTCGGGGTGGTGGTTGAATCCTATAATGAAGAGGATATAGTGAACATAGAAAATCATTTTGATTGGCCCATTCAAAATCTAGCACAACAGTGATTATTTTTTAGATTCTAAAGTTAATATGATCTTTCAAAATGAACTATTATTTTATTTTTTTACTGACATTCGTTTTTTAACACGTACATAGAATTGGAGTTACACGGCGTCCAGTCGATTACCAGTCCTCTTTCGCCATCTAGTGGTAGAAGGATGCTGTTTTCTTTTAGCTTGCTTTGTTTTTTGCAAATGGATTAAGTTGCACTCTGAAAATTTCGATAATTTTAATAATATAAAGGGAAAATAGTGATCTTGTATATTGATTAATCATGTATTGGGTTATAGGAAACGTTCAGGAAACGGTCTTCAGTCACTTTTGTGTCCCCGTTGCATTAATTGTGGATTTTCCAAGTGTTTTCCAAGTGTTTAACTCACGCTTTACTAACTATAGGGCTCGAATACGTTCACTTAAAGATTAGATATAGTATAATGGTTTAGGGTGTGATTAAAAAAACCGGGCTTAATAATGTTTCAATTTCTAGTACAACGGGCTTAATAATGTTTAAATTTCTAGTTGTATTCAGTATAATGAAATATCGGTCACGGGGGTAACGTATCTGCCTAATTCCTATTCTATTATTTAAACTAGCGATTACTGCAAAATACATCCAATATTAATTTAAATCGGTGCTTTTTAAATTTAAAAAAAAACCTGATCTCGCGAGCTTTACCCGTTTTGCCAGCTGGGGTTGGGACGAGACTTCGCCGCGCCCCTAACCTTTTACCTGGCACTGTGTCTGAAAGAGCTACTGCACACCTGCCTATTGGAATATATAAACCAGCAAATCATATAGACTACAGTCGTAGTATTTATTAAAAAAAAAAAAAAAAAGCAAGTCTTACAGGCATCAGTTGTTGTGGAGTCGGACATTGGCTGGTGATCCTGCTGAATGGTGTAACAGTTGGACTATCATGCAACAGCTAGCTAGCTGACGTTAGCTTGCTTAATGGCATTGGTGAGGCGATGGCTCTGAATTATAAACCCGTTTTTTTCCTGCGCGGTGTTGGCTTAACGTGTGCGTTTTTATAAAACAGGCAACACGGCCCACACGGTGCTGCACGCTCGTCTCGTTCGTGTTAACCAGCAGCGCGTAAAACGACCCACTTTCTGCTTAATGACCAGTCAGCTGTTGAGCAGCGCTAGCCTACCAGCTAACAGTAGCCCCCCCTTTTTTTTTTTTTTTTTGGCGTTTACTAAACACGGTAGGGGTCGTGTACGATCGAACCTCAGCTTTCATTGAATTAGCATTAGAGATTGCACGTAACCCTCGCTAAATCCGTCTTTTGCAATTCGTCCGTATGATTCAACACGATGCACCCACGACGACACTAACGCAATTGGCCAATTAGTTTGTCTTGTAAGGTATTGACGAGCTGTACTTTATGTCGTGCAGAGTGATTTAAAATGCGTCCTTAAGTTCTTCTAAACGCAATTTCCCCAGAATGCCCCTTTTTCCTTACAACAGATCAGTTATAACCTACAAATCACTGTGATAATAAGCTAATGTTTACCCTCATGTTTTTTTTTTATGTTTTAGCAGGGGGGAAATTAATTAGTACCTTCTGCCTGGACTTCGTATTCGAGAGCTATGGCCCCCAAGAAGAGACCCGGGCCTTTAACCATCGCGACCTCCGGGGATGGAATGTCAAGCTCCAACAACAGTGTTCTGGCATCCGAGTGAGTGGTCTGCTCACCGAATCTTTAACTCCTGAATCCCATTCTCCTCAGTTAAATGTCCCCATAGGCTTGACGCATGCTTTCTTTTCTCCATTGTTCTGCATTTCTTAATTTCTTCAGGGCCAATCTAGAAGCACTTCAGAAGAAACTGGAGGAGTTGGATCTGGATGATCAGCAGAAAAAGAGGTTGGAGGCCTTCCTCACCCAGAAGGCCAAAGTAGGAGAGCTGAAAGATGACGACTTTCATCGCATCTGTGAGCTCGGGGCTGGTAACGGAGGGGTCGTGAACAAAGTTTGCCACAAACCTTCAGGCTATATTATGGCCCGAAAGGTAAGCAGCACAGAAATGGTTAAGTCATTTTCAATGGATATTGTTTACATTTGAGCTTTGTGGTGACATGTTGTATTTCTGGGTGTGTAAGTGCTAAAAATGTAATCAAAAGCTTCTCATGTTATTTTGTTCAACATGACATTATCGAAATAGATTTGAGCCCATGCCAATAATATCCCTTGTATCCACCCAGCTTATCCATCTAGAGATCAAACCTGCTATCAGAAACCAGATTATCAGAGAGCTGCAGGTGTTGCATGAGTGCAACTCTCCCTACATTGTGGGCTTCTACGGAGCTTTCTACAGCGACGGAGAGATCAGCATTTGCATGGAGCACATGGTAAGATAAGGTTACCCACACGGCTCACACCTATATGTGAAAATCAAGTTAAGCCTTACTGTGGTTACAAAAAAAACGATCAAGTGTTATTGTGTTAACTCTCACAATCTGACCAGCAATTAGTTATCTGTGGAGTACACATGCAATTGGACTTAATCACATTTAGTGTTTTATAACTACCCATGGGGACGATGGAGTGCCCCCATTGTAACCCAATTTGAGATTTTGGAGCAGAAGGGATGTATGAACGACGTGGAGTAATATTATATCCTTGTTTTGCTCTGGAGGATGGAGGCTCTCTCGACCAAGTGTTGAAGGAGGCCAGGAGGATCCCAGAGGAGATCCTGGGCAAAGTCAGCATTGCTGTGAGTGTATCATTCAGTGTTATGGCAGCATTTGTGTCCGATTGGATATGGGATACATTAAAACGTTGGTACTGCTTAAGGTTGGTCGTTATTGATGTTGTGTTTGATGTTTAATTTCTGAAACAGGTTCTCAGAGGTCTTGCCTATCTAAGAGAAAAACACCAGATCATGCATAGAGGTATGTCTTATAAGTGGTACAAATATCATATCTCCACGCCAAAGAAAAGGAGAATCTTCATTAGACTTTAGTAATTATTTGATGTTTTTTTTGTTTTTGTTGATCCTGGGCAAAAATATATCGGGTTGTCTGGTTGCTTTCTGTCTGTCTTTTACAATACTAATATTCTATTTACAGAAATATTGTTACCAACTATAAGAAGGTATATTCCGTCTGTATCCCATTGTCAATATTTTGAAAGCGCTCTCTCTGCAGAGAGCTTCACCTAAAAAGAAGTCTGTAGACTTGACGCTGCTCTGGCTGGGTACTTAGCAACCAGCTATATATAGCCCCTCTGATGGCAAAGTTGTTTGCCAGTCTTTGGGATGAATAATGCCAGATATGCACACAGTTGATTGCTATCTGTTAGGTTATGTAATGTAATGTAATGAACATATTTCAGGTCGATGGCTAGCTAGATACTTAATTCACCATCAGTGGGGAAATAAATGACTCTTATATTTCCTCTGGATATTTTTTTTTGTTTTTTTTCCCCCAACGTCTAGATGTGAAGCCCTCTAACATTCTGGTGAACTCCCGCGGGGAGATCAAGCTGTGCGACTTTGGCGTAAGCGGCCAGCTGATTGACTCCATGGCCAACTCCTTTGTGGGAACCAGATCGTACATGTCGGTATGTTCTTCGCGCTTCTGAGGCCAAAGCATTCATCCAGCCCTGGTGTGCTGTACTTGACGGCCCTATAAAACTGTAATCCCTCTATCGGGGACTATGAATGTGTGTAGCCACCCACTAGACCCTAGAGCTCTTCACGGGCAGACACGTTGTTCTACCAAACCAATAACATTTGGGAGATTACTAAATCGGGGGGCAGGATAGTGTAGTGGCTAGGGTATTCGACTACCGGCCCCAAAGGTTCTAGGTTTGATCCTCAATGTCCTGCATGCATAGGCTGCGTATGTACATCTAGAACGAGATGCCTGAATCCTTCCATTCTCCCGTAATGACCCGTGGCTGTATAATTCCACTAATGTATTCACATTTTGCCCACGCATTCTTCATTGACGTTGTGGCTACTGTCGTCTTCCCTCGTGCTGCTCGCTGCAGCCTGAGAGGCTCCAGGGAACTCACTACTCGGTGCAGTCGGACGTGTGGAGCATGGGGTTGTCTCTGGTGGAGCTGTCCATCGGCCGCTACCCCATCCCTCCGCCAGAGCCCAGGGAACTAGAGGCCATATTTGGACGATCAATCCTGGACGGGGCTGGCGGCGGCGGGGACACCTACAGCACCTCACCCAGGGCCAGACCTCCGGGCCGGCCTGTCAGCAGCGGTGAGGCAACACGAGGGCGCACTTCCCGTTGGGCAGACCTTGTAAACGGGGTCTCGGGGTCATAGTTTTCCGTTTTGTCCTTGTCCGTTGGGATTGATTTGCACTTTTTGCTGCCGTCACACCTGAATTCCGCGTTGGTGATTAATAAAATGGTGTCTTATCTTAATGTCAACTTAATTAAAGCATGGGTCACCTGTGCTCCTCTACAAAACTTCAAAAATGCACTCTGACCTTTATTGTATCTTTTTGCCAGGTCACGGCCCCGTCATGGCTATCTTTGAGCTCCTGGATTACATCGTCAACGAGGTAGGAGGCAGATGTATTGCTATCAAAAGATGCAGATAATGGCGTCACCGGCAGCATAGCCTTCCTCTCGCATAAGATAATTATTGTCGCTGATGAGTGGTTGTTGAAACTAATAGGATGCGTTGATTATGGGAGCTCGTGTCCCGTGGTTACCGCACGCAGTGGGCCGTGGGGAGAATGCACAGAGCGGTTGATGCCTTGTAGAGAAACAAACGCTATGAATCAATCGACACCTTTAACCTGTCTCTTCTGGATTGCAGCCTCCTCCCAAACTGCCACATGGAGTCTTTACGTCTGATTTCCAAGATTTTGTGACTAAGTGGTGAGTCACATTCTGCATGGGAACATCAGACATGCGCCTTTGCAATGCACTCAAGCTGTCTGCAAGCAATGTTGGATCAGGGTTGTTGTTTTTTTTTCTGTGGTGTGCATGTTTGTATTTTGTGCGTGCGTGTGTGTGTGCGTGCGTGTGTGCGTGTGACTACGTCTGTCACTTGGACAACTGCTCATATTCTTCTTTCTGCTTTCCAGTCTAATGAAAAACCCGGCCGACCGAGCTGATCTGAAGATGTTGATGGTGAGTTAGTTTCACAGATTCCTGTTCAGAGCAGGACATTGACTTAACAAATGCATTGACTACGACCGATGATCGAATGGTTTTTGTTAATTAATTAAGTAGTAATTCCAAACACAGCTTGTAGCTTCAGAAACTGAGATATTTGTCTGTATACATTTTACTTGGGTTGTTAGATACTAGTCGGATAAGTCCATTATTTATGCTCCATTTCAATCTTTTATAAAATAATTGGTAACTCACAGTAAATAAGTAAGTTGAAGTTCTGCTTTTTAACATGGGTGTCCGCCTAGTTACTTAATTCACACTGTAGTGACCATTTAATGTGAACTATGTCGTTATACCAGCTGTACACGTACGCTAATATTGAAAGTGCTGCGGTTACACTCCAGCAAGCACACCAGCACAAGCGATCCATTTGAACTGAAAGTAGCAGGTCGAAATCGGACTCGACTGCGCCCACACCACCAAAGGCCTCGGGAAAAAACCGCATTAGATTTCATCCTGTGGCCGACAGTGTAATGATGGTTGTGATCTGGTTATTGTGAACTGGAGACGCTTTACGTTGGGGTCCATTTAAAACCTATTACAGCCTTTTAAGTCTGCACAAAGCAGACTAATCTCCCCGGGTTGTTATTGTACGTGGAGGGGATTAAATGTGCATGTGCGGTTAATGCACGCTCTACAAAAGAACATTGGTCAATGAATCGCTGAAGATTATTTGTCTACGTCAAGTCTGCAGGTCTGCGTGTCGGCAGGCACCCAGAGATCGCCGTGCGGTGGTCGGGTTTAACGCTCACAGCTATTTTTAACGGTCATTCTCTTCTTCTTCTTCTCCTTCTCCTTCTGTCATCTGTATTGCAGAACCACACGTTCATAAAACGGTCCGAGGTGGAGGAGGTGGACTTTGCCGGCTGGCTCTGTAAAACGATGGGGTTCAATCAACCGAGTACGCCCACGCGCACGACAGACTGAGCACGCAGCCGAACACACTCCCACTCTGTACGCGCCGCACACGAGAACAAGGCGAGCGGCTGCACCCATCGGAAACCACACGCTCTCCCCCCCCACCCACCCCCAACCCCCACCCCCCCAGGCCAACCTCCAGAGGCTTCATACATTACATCAATCAACATGTTAGCCTATTGATTATCCATTGTGATCTAGAGGGAGATAGGGGTATGGAGGGAGAGAGAGAGAGGGGGGCGAGGGATAAAGAGAGAGGGGGAGATAGGGAGAGAGAGAGGGGTGAGGGATAGAGAGAGAGAGAGAGAGAGGGGGGAGGGAGGGAGGGAGGGAGGGGGGGATGAGGGAAACATATTTGTAATCTTCACTGTACAATGACTTCCATGTTGGCTCCCAACCCTTTGTTGAAATGATTGTACTATTTCCACAATGCAAGATTGGCAACACACTGGACTGCTGGCCATTATTCAATTATCTGTGTTCATGAAGCCATTTAATCACTAATTTGTGGCTTAGCAGTTTATCTGCTGGATTGGATGGAATCCGCTAAAGATTGGTGGGCTGAGTTTGTGCAGGATGTCCAGGCTATTCTGCCAGACACTTGTGTTTGCATGGCTCTGGAACATCGTGCAAGCTTGAACCTACAACTGCTACACTGCAAAGGGATAGGGTGTGTTTCAGAATACTGGTGCCAATCCAAGAGAGGCATATTTAATCACTGATAAAAAAAAAACTGCATCAGAAGAACACGGTGCATTCACTTAATTCTTCTTTCCAGATACATTTTGAGGCGTGAAGAAAAGACCGTGCGCCGCAGTACTTCACGGCAGATATTCTGATAATGCTTAAATCTAGGTTCATTTGTATGAATTGGTACATCATTTGATTGGCTTTCCTCTGTTTTGCCACACTTTAGATATAAGGCCTTTTTTGTTTTCTGGTGACGGTTTACTCGTGTCTGGAGGACTGTAGAAGGGGCTTCAGTGGTGACCTTTCTTCTTCTATTGTTAAGCGGGGGGGGGCTTCTTTTAGGTTGGTGGTGTAACTCATTATTGCTGCAGTTTGTGCTTTTGTTGACGCTACTCTAGTTGCTGCTGCTACCAGTTTTGGAATGACTTGAGGTGAAGCAAAATGTTTAAAACGCTTTGGCATGAACCTCAACACTGCATCAAGGAGAATACCTTTTTTTTTTTCTTTTTTTTTCCCTGTGTATCCGTAACTTAAAGCCTCAATCTTTTGGTGTCTCTTGGTCCCCTCGGAGACTGGTGATGTAATTCTGAAAATAAGATTTGATTCATGGCAGTAGCCTAGGACAAATGTTATGTTAAATGTCATCCTCTGTTCAGCCATTTGTCTTTTCTTTGTGTATTTCCTCTTATCAATAACATTTTAAATAAATATGTTTTATGACAAAAAAAAATGATCTAGTTGCCTTTTTATATGCGCAAATGATAAAGTGTATCTATGGGGATATTCATCAAGGTGACTTCCTTCACTGAAATGTAAAATGGCTAATTGTTGTACACTCATTTCACCACAAGGAGGAAGCACATTAGGATACACCACAAGGCCTTTTTTTTAGTATCGAAAAACGTTTGTCATATCATGATATTATACCCTGGCTATGAACAGAAAAAGATGTAAGAATATATTGTCCTTTGCATACATTATAGTTAGTCCACCGCAAGTGTGGGATGACCGGACTGCAAAGCTGAAAGCTTGGCATCTTTTAAGCTCCACCACAAAGGTTATTGTGTATTTTCATCTGCACCAAAGTCTTCTCGTATCTAGGATGTAATGTCTGCTTTGAACGTGTCAAACTGCCGAGAGGAGAAGGCCTCGAGCTGCGGAGAGACAACGGCTATGGCGTTGCAGTGTGCGCTAAGTTTAAGAGGTAGTAATGGGCAGGCGTGCAGGGGGGCTGTGCTGCAGCAGCAGCAGCAGCAGAGAGAAACAGCAAAGTCTGCAGTCATTAATATGCAAATATGCAAATGAGAGTGTAATTAAGATTGGGCGTTTGTCAGTCTCTCTTTGATTGCTAATGAATTCCAATCTGCAAGAAAGGGGGAGGGGAAGATAAGCTGAAAATGAGGAAAAAAGAGGGATGGTATTGTGCCTCTCTCGTGTTATAAAACCGCGGTATGGCGTGTGGTCCACAGAATACAAATGCACTCATTAGCGCCGCAAAATATATTCTTGCATCGTCCACCATAAAGTAACGATAGTGACAAGCTAGGCATGCACAGCGACATGACAGGATAGAGTGCGCGTTAATGCACTCAATGTATGTGATGTAATGCTTTCCCTATAGATGCCTTTTCTCCCCCTGCTCATACGAGTGTCATTGCATGAAAGGGACAACAGGGGAGGTGTGTTGGTGGGGGGGGGGGGGGGGGGAGGGGAGGGGGGGGTCTAGCTAGATGATTTACCCTGCACACAGCCAGTGAACACACAGCATGACAAGCTAGAGCCAACACAGGAAGGGGGCAAGACGTGTGCTCGTTAAGAGTGATGGGGGCTGACCCCTGGTGTGAGGGATGGGAAAGGTGGCGGTGGGTGTAGTGGTGACGGTGGGGGGGAGGGGGCTGCAATGCCGAGATCAGGCTCAGGTATCTCAATGGGGGGTTGCAGTGGCAGCATGTCATGTGTCACAAACGACGGTATTCTGATATTTTTGGCAAAGGGCGGTTTGCCTGCATGGTGCACACACGGGCACTTGCTGGCGTTACTGCCGTTTCACTGCTCCCCAGATATGTATCCATCTTGCTCTCTTTAACATTAAACGGTGAGACGGAGACATGGAATAAATAAACAATTTTATGAAGAACGTCGAAGGCAGCTGCCTCTGTCTGTCGGCTAATGATTTATTTGATACGCTTTTGCTTTGTACACATTTTACAAGGCTGGACAGAACCCATTATATACAGCACCCATGCCTGCAATTCATTCACAGCCCATAAAATACATTGCTTTACTGTATGTATCTTTCAGAGAAAATACTTCAAAATAAAAGCATGGCACTATATCTTTACTGTCCATTGAGGACACACCCAGATGCTCCTGATAAATGTCACCAATGTTTGAGAAAGAATCATTGACAAACAAGTATAGCACTTGGGAGACCAGGCAAAGTGTGAGTGTTGGCTGTCACTATGGAGGATTTGAGTGTGTGTGTGTTTGTCGGGGTGTTTGTGTGTGTGTGTGTGTGTGTGTGTGTGTGTGTGTCGGGGTGTGTGTGTGTGTGTGTGTGTGTGTGTGTCGGGGTGTGTGTGTGTGTGTGGGGATGGTGGCCCTGACAGAATGTTCAACAGGAAACAGGAAACCAAAAGTCATAACAGGAAGTCCCAGGTTTTCATACTGTACCTGATGCGTGGGTGGCTTCATTTGGGGGAACCCAAGTTGCATGTGCTCTGAATGGCAGAGGAAGAGGAAGAAGCATGTTGCTCGACGTGCTCATGTCGAAGAGGTCGCATGTTGGGGTTGGAGTAAATAGGAGTTCCACTCTAAAAATAGTTTGTCGTTTTTTTTTCACGCGCGTCTTCTGCACCTTGATCTTATTTTGCAGCCTGCTGCTTGTCCTACTTTTCTTAAAGGAACAACCATAACGCTGTTTGATGTTTCATCTGGAGAGCCGATACGATCACTGCCACAGAAGACACGCTCCCCTGTCTTTCCCCAGGTGTACACGCTCCGCCATCAATCCCGGGTACAAGACTGGTTTTGTCATAATGGGGTCTTGTGTCGTCTCTGCGCTGCGCTCTCACCTTTTTTTTTTTTTTGTCACTGTTATTCAGAGCTGACTTATTGTGCTGCAGACAGACTCACTTTGCACTCTGCCATAAGGAGTCCCTCTTTAGGGTCAAAGGAGCTCTTTACACTCAGACTATTCATACATGGTTGTTTTTTTTCTTGTTTTGCCATAGACAAGAGGCCACACACAGTGTGTGTGTGTGTGTGTGTGAAGCTAAAACCTAAGATAAGACCATGACGAGCTCCTGGGGACAAACGTTAGCTGTGACAAATGTCTTAAGTAAATGAAATTGCTTTGTAGCATTCATCAAATCACTTTTTTTATGTATTGGGAGGATGATTTTTAAAGAGATGCGCTTGACGCTTGAGTGTAGCTCTGAAATTGATTGTCTAAGTGCAAACCACACATGGTTCACTGTTTGTGTATAAGCCAGCACAGATGCTACTGTGGTTATTTCCCCTCTAACCAGTTGAGGTTTTTCTCTAGAAGTCCCCAAAACAAATAACATTACACCAAATGCTTGGTAAACGTGCACTGCAAACCACTGGTTACCATCGAGGTGCATTTCTTTGAAACCCAAGGCCTACACTGTTGTTTCTGCCATGTCCTGGGTTTGAATTGAGAATTAGCTGATCACACCTCGACATTGACTCTGGATCACACGCTGGCAGTGGTAGGTTACTCAACCATTATTTTATTCTTGTTTTTAAACCCACATGCAAGTATATCCACACACGTGTCTATAGGTTCCACTCAACATGGAAGACACATGTCAGTTATTTGTTGTCCTCCAAATCCATTCAATGGTTACCTGAACAATTTGTTGAATAGCCATGAGACAGTGGACCAGAACCATAACGATTCTTCTAAATGTAACGTTACAGCCACCATGTTCAGAACCTGGGCTTTAAGCATTAGGGTTACAAACACGTTAAATTGACACTGTAGTTCTATCTAAATGCATCATATACCCCTCGCAGTCATCTGTGTTATGGTATTACTACCGTTCGTCTTAATTCGGCACGATGGGCATATCACGTCTCACTTCTTCGCATGTGTACTAGCAGAATATCACCACACCATTGTTTTTTTTTTTTGGAGCTTAGACAGCGCTTTAATAGCAAAATAAAAAACAACCGTTGGCTAAAATGAGGTGGCCCCAAAGGATATCGTAGAGATGTATTTGGGCAACCCTCGTGTCGATCAAAATTTCCCTTTATCCAATTGGTCCCACGTTTGGATATTATCATTCCATCTTGTACGGGTCTGTCAGTAGGCTGCTGAGCTCTGCGCTGTCCTCTTCCGCAAGGTTACATAGATCCCCACGGGTTGCCATTATGGGAATATAATATTCCGCCCGAGACTCTGCAAGTTACCTTCCGTGTTATTTAAGATACACGTGGTACGGTTGAGCGATCTTTAAAATCGGTTTCGTTCGGTAGGAAGTCGTTTGAAATCGGACACCGCTGATGTTTTAGCGTCCATCTCCCCTCGTAGGCTGCGCTGCGGAGTAATATGTTGTTGGAACCGACAATGTGGAGGCTGTTAAAATGTCTACTAGGAAAATGAAATCGTTACAATCGTAACAATAAGAAAATCGGAATTAACACAAGAGTTGTAATTCCACCCGGAAAGACAGTTTCCATTTCGTGACCAGGACAACAACACGCCGATCCGGTAGAGGGGAGGTTGATATTGTTTTCGCTCATCTTCATCAAACCCACGGTCCGGAGCACGGGGGAAGGATCCTATCCCCAACTTTGTTTTTCTCTACTCCAGGCGCTCATTTTGTATGTTGGATGCCCGATTCTTAAGTCCAGGTAATTGTGGTTCGGAAACTAAATTATATCAAGCATGTGCATGTGAAACAGTAGGTTGCCGGTCGGGTTTTTTAACACGCTATTGTTCAACTTAAGCGCAGCGCCCAAGTTGTCGGAGGGGCCGCCGCCGGGGGAAGCGGGCTCTTGGATTTGGGTCCGGCCTGGAGGAGGAAGACCTCGCTTGGTTGGTTGAGCAGCGTTTTCGCTGTACGGCCGAAGACTTCTTTGTTCGGAGGCCGTAACGATGTGAGCGTTTGTTAAACCGGCAGCCCGATCCGAATTGGAAATTTCCGGATGGTTGCCAACTCTCGTAGGTTTTAGTGAAAGCGTGGTGGTTATGGGGGATATAACGCTGGTCTGTGAGGACGGGTTTAGTAGTCCTCGATCGCCGCTTAGGACACGCGCCTACACCTGTTCATCACATTGTGTGGTTTAATGTTGTATGTATGGCGATGGTACGTGTGTGTTGTTCAGCCATCTACGGTGGCGTGCGACGTAGTCCCAGTTAAATGGGAAAAGCGGGTGTTAATTTCTTTTCACCACGATCCTGGCCAGTAAACAAAATGTGTTAGCCAGTATTTATATCTACGTCGCCCGCCGCATGTATCGCCGCTTTGGTGAAAGGGGTGAATGTAGGAATACACGTCTTATTTGATTCCGTTTTGGCCCCCCAACTTAAACTTTTGTGGACTGAGTCTTTGTGTTCATCAATGATGAAGCTAATTGTGTGTCGCTGGTGCCCTCCTCCTCCTCCTCCTCCTCGGTGTATGTGTGTATGTGTGTGCGTGTGTGTGTGTGTGTGTGTGTGTGTGGACGGGCAACAGGTTTTTAAGGTCCTTCTGAAGCCTCGCTAACATAACGGTGCTTCATAAACGCATTCCCCTTTTGATACATAATGACATGCTGCTTAACGCATGGTCTTTGTTCTGGCCGCATTATTGCTATTTCAGCAATAAAACTTTTTTTTTTACCAGTCGGGGTAGGCCGGAGGAGGCAGGCAGGGAGGGGAGAGAGAGGGGTGGGGGTGGCAAATGGAAGTTCCATTTGTTAGGAGGGGCTAAACCCTTCTCCCCCATTTTGACCTCGGTTGAATGAGACAGGGAAGTTGAGGAACTATTGATCAAGAATGCCCAGATCCCTATATTGGGATTTTTTTTTAGTGAAGTATCTTCAAATGTCTTGCCTGTTATTCAATGATATTGTTATGCTTATTACTAAATACTTGATTTGGTACAACTTTATCTGCACAGGTTTCAATTATTTAATTGACCCCCCCCCCCCCCTCAAAAGGATTGATTGAAGTGGTATACATAATTTATTGTGTGTGATCCAGTGATGGATATCTCTAAACCTTATTCTTAATGCTAAAGTATTGTGTATCTGTTGGCTTATCAAGCATCTATTTATTTATTTTTTTACCTTAATTATCACTGTAAAACGTTGTTTTTACGAATATCTAGGAAGTAATTTGAATATCTAGTCATTTGTTTGACTGGATGATCACAGATGGGTTATTGTAAGTGTAATGCCATCTTATTGCATTGCTTCCGCCTCTTTGAATAGAATAGCAAGGTTAAAATAGGCTTGCTTGTGAGGGGAAAGACACATAGTTGGCCTGGGGAATGAGCACAAGAGAGGAGTGTTTCCCCATTGGCAGTAACCGTCTAACCCTGTAACAAATATGGGTTACGGAGAAGGCACTTTTTCTGATTTATGAACAAAATGAGGTATGTCATTTCATTTCAACAGTACATCACGGTTCATACATCAAAGGGGTGTTGTGTGACATTTTGACTTGTCGTTGATTTATGACTAGGGCATTCTTTATATTTAGTTCAACATTCAACCTGAATTCCGGTTGAATAATCCCATGGTTACAGAAAGCTGATCACGGGTGAATTACAATGATGTTGATCTGTCAAGCAAATCCTTGCGGTAACACTAGTTAACAAACTATATATATCCCGGTTGGACTTGAGGGCCAGGCTACGCTCTCAAGTAAGGTACATTGAGAGCTGTTTTCCAATTTAAACTCGGTGTACCCTCCTTGTAAACAGCCCACGATCCCCCCCCCTGCGAGATAATCTCACTCCATGTTCCTTCTTTAAAGCAGAGAGGAGGCACCGCCACCCATTGTCATATTTATTTTATAACATAGACATTAATTATGCAGTCATGGCATATTCATTGGTACACAGATGACCTATGCCCTCGTAGCTGGAGTGGTTGTTGGGTGTTTGTGTACTACCAACCGGTGTAATTTAATTGGCTTACCCCCTGGCTCCTCTCAGACTGACGACCGGGAATGTAATCGAGGTGTCCACCACGCACGCACACACACCCATATATATATTTATTTATTTGTATGTATGTATGTGTGTGTGTGTGTGTATACCTTTTTTTTTGAAGACAGGGTAGAGTTGGCCAGCTCACAAAGGGGTCACACTAACGCTCTCCTTCTCACCTCTCTGTCCACCACAGTCACTTACTGAGACTTAAAGGGCCAAGCGAACGGCAGCACAGAATGGCTGCCGCTGTGGGAACCGACAAGGAGCTCAGCGACTTGCTGGACTTCAGTGCGGTAAGATGCCTCTAAACAATGCTTCACTCCAGTCCCCACAACACACACACACACACACACACACACACACACACACACACACACACACACACACACACACACACACACACTTTTAATTTAGTCGCTACAGAAATGAAAACAAACAGTGTTGTTAAAAGGCATTTGTAATAGTACGTCGTCATCACATTCAGGAATTGCATACTAGTATGTTGGGGTGGGGTGTTGGAGGGTTGTAAATCAACCTCTGTTTTATTTGACTGTTGTGACTCACGTTACCGTGGGCTAATTGCTTATGCAGCCGCGGCAGCTATATGTACATTGCCTCCCAGCAGTGATAGTAGTAATAACTGTGTCATGATTGTTTCTGCATTTCATATCTAACCGGCCCTTACAGAGATGTTAACATCCAAGTGTATTGCTTTCACAGTTTACGCTTCCATTTCAGATGTTCGCACCGCCTGTATCAAACGGCAAGAACCGCCCGACCACTCTCGCCAGCAGTCAGTTTGGAGGTTCAGGTAAGCCTTGCGTCTGTTTTACCGCCCCCCCCCCTGTTCTGTTTTGACTCGCGGTTCCACGTATGGTTTGTAAATGTGACTTGCTGTGACTTTAAAACACGGCGGCGCAGGGAGAGGCTGGGTGTAAAAACCCACATTTCCCTTTACCCCCCCCCCCTTCGTACCACCTGAAGCAGCTGTTCCAGGGCCATTATTGCTTTTCAATTATACCCCAGTAAAGTTTCCGACCGTAAAGCCGGGCTGTAAGGGGCCTCTGGTATATTTTTTTTTCTCTCTTTCACACCGGTTGTACTTCCCCCAACGGGCCCAAATAACAGGAAACGGATCCCATCCCAACCTGTAACCCCTAACCTGTTTAGCTACTGATCACTGGCTTTGAAAAACAAACAAAAAATCACACGTACCGGCCAAACCTTCAGAAGGTGGCGGGTCTGTTTGTGTTGTTCCGCTGTGGTATGCTATGGTCAAACGTCGCCCCCCTCCCCCCCCACACACACACCCTCCGCCCCCTTCTTCCTTCCATAGGTGTCCCTTCCCTCACCTCCTCAGCTGTTGCCACTCCATCTCAATCCATGTGGTTTTTGTTGTGGTTGTGGTGGCGGGGAGGGGACATCATGGCAACAATGCAGCCTTCTTCTAAGTCCCGGGAAATTGCATTCCTGCCTTTTGCGTCACGTACAGTGTATTCCCTCCCTAAGACACAGTACCCCGCAGTCCCTGGTCGGCACTGGATCAGATCTGGTGTTTTCCTTTAACCTCCCTAAACCTATAGATATATCCTCTAGCTCACGTCCTCTCCAGGAAGGATCTCCTAGGCTACCGTCCTCACCCCTCCCCGCAGCGCTTCACAGGCCTGCCGCTGGCTGCTTGTCATACCTACAAGTGGCGTCGGTTGTTCAGGTAGCAATGGAAATGAAACAGGATATTAAAGAAGGGAGGCTAAGATGAAAGACAAGTGGTCGATGGGGCCGGGTGGCGGGGGCCGGGGGGGGGGGGGTGGGTTGGTGAGTGTGACGGGCGAGGAGGGGCACAGGGGACGTAGTGGTTATATTTCTCCTCTTCATTTGAGGGCCACTTAAATGTTCTTTTGTAGATGGAAGGTGCTTGCTTACAAAAGGAGGGACGTTCCTGTTAACAATCCAACTGCTGCTCCCGGGATTATGTCTCATGGTGTAGGGCCGGGATGCTCCCGGCCATTGGACACCCCAAGACAATGGGGATGGGTCAGAGAGAAGAGCCTCCACAGGCAGACAGCATATGTGGCTGCCGGCATACGGTTTCACCGTGGTGGAAGAAGAAGCCCACGCCTTCCAACGTCCCGGCTGTGGAAGAGTACTGTTCCAAGTTTGACGTTGGGCCTGAAAACGTGCCAGTGAAATCTGAGTGTTTTATGTCTTTTTTTTTTTTTTCTCTTTATTTGTCAGACCCCTTTTTCTTTTAAGAATGCGTGGTGGACATGCATCATTAGTTTTGTTTGTTTCTGTCGTGCGCGACCCAGGTTTCTCTCCCGATACTGCGGCTAGAGTTTTATTGGACTTTAAGTGCAGTCTGAACATCTTGAGGATTTATATCCCAACCGTGAACCAAAAAGTTGGGTCGTCGACGTGCCTTTTCGCTCGCTATCGAGCACAGTTCACACATCACACCATTATTCTCTCTTTTTAAATTACATTTCTAAATGGATTTTTATCTTAACACAATGCCAAGTTTAACAGTTGCATGCAGATTTCATTTCTGAGGGAGAAAAGCTGCACTAATGTGAATCATACAGATTTGCAACATGGCATAATCAGATGATTCTGTGTTAATTGAAATTCTTGGCAGTGCTGTTTGAGCTTTACATAATATAGTCTTAAAACCTTGACAGTCCCTTGTACAAAAGATCCATCGAGCCGGGGCCTCGGCTTGTCGCAGACTGTGGAGCTAGCTTCAGAAAGAAGTGTGTTTATCACCATTGTGGGGCTCTGGGCCTATATTGTGTTTTCTGTGTAGTCTGACGCTTCTGGTGACTCACAAGTTAAACCATTCAGGGGCCAGGTTATTGTACATTGTTCAGCATTAACAATCACCCGCGTTCACTCTCTCGAGACTTCATCTGACATCATGCTTTGTGTTTTTTGTGACTCACTTCACCGGAGAGAGAGAGAGAGAGAGAGAGAGGGGGGCAGGAAGGTGTGGAGACAAAATGGCACACTCAAGTTATAGTTGCTCGGGGCACCGTCCCACTGAAAGAGAAAAAATTAGGCGAAGAAAGTGTCTGCAAGTTCAGCCAATGTATGTGTCGGAGTGCTGTGCTTATGTAGCTTATGACTCAGGCTGACTATCTGTTTCCAGTATATCTTCCTGTGTAATTATAGACTAGCCATGTTTTAAAGGGGCGTTGCGTAGCTGGGAGGGGGAGGGGGCGGGGGGGGGGGTGGGGGGGGAGCGCATTGGGGCTCACCAGAGAATTTGTCTGGCCTTACTCACCCTGCTCTCCCCCGCCGTCTCTTCCAAGTCACGGCCCTCTCCCAGAGAGCCCTGTGCTTTTCCTGCTCCCAAAATCAGGGCCATTAGATTTTGGGAGGATCGCTGCCAAAACTGAGCAATAATGAGTATCATTTGGCACCGGGTCTGAAATGTTGCTTTGAGGTTGTTGAATGTGAAATCTTCTTCCACGCGAAAACCCTTTGAAGCAAATAAGGCACTTAGTGATTTAATGTTTAGGGTATTTCTGCCATTGGTTTGTCTAATTGTAGGTAATTGTTGGTGAATACTAAATGGCAACACGGGTTAAGATTTCTTCCCCATCCTTTTTTGTTTTTGTATCATTTAATAAGCCATAAGTCGTACCTGAAAATGATGCTGATGTTATGTAAAAGAAGATGGAATTGATTTCCTGCGGTGCCTAGCCCCCCCCATCACCCCCCACCCCCATCGCTGGACAATATAGACCTACCTTTTTATAGTCCTACAAGTATGAACTCGTAAATAACAAGGCTGTGTTCTAACGACCATAGTAAACAATGTTTTCTTTGTCTTTCGACGCATGGAACTTAAACACATTTACATAGAATATTCAATGTAAAGGTTACCCACAGCAAAGTATCGGCTTACAACACATTTCTTCGT
>NC_140286.1:1446594-1479970 GCF_964030765.1 Micromesistius poutassou
TAAACGTCTTTCAATGTCATCAATGTGCACTAAAGAACGCCGTATCGTAGCGACGGGTTTGACTCCCCAAAAAAAAAAAAAACGTCTGGATCGTTCCGCACATTAAACAAGCGTTTAATATTTATTTACATCCATCGTTGTTCCCGTGGTAACCTGCTAGCCTGGCATCCCCCCCCCCGGTACGCTAAGCTATAGGTTTTTTTTGTGTGCGGTGCTAAAAAAAGAAAGAAAAATAAATGGCGGCCATCGGTAAACGGTCTCTCTCCCCCCCCGCCCCCCCCCCCCCCCCACCCCACCCCCTCTCTCTGCTACACCACCTCCACAGCAGAATAAGATGGAGGACCGTCTGGAAGAAGCCATCCATGTTCTCCAGCGTCACGCCGGCGGCCAGGGAGGCCCAGGTCTGGCAGAGATGCACAGCCTGCTCTCGTCTGGTATGGGGCTGGCACAGACCTTCGGCAGCGCGGGGCTAGGCATGGCCAGTCGTCTTCACGGGCTGGTGAGGACCCCCCACCCCCCACCCCCCCCGCATAATGGTTCTGGTGGACTGGTGAAGGAGACGGGGGGGGGGGGGGGCGACGTGAATGAATGAAGCTAAATAAATAAACAAGAGAGAATGCGTGGATCTCGGGGGGCGTCTGAATTATGTGTGGAGTGTAGTCCCACGTGGACGACGGACGACGCCGTTCCGTCTCTCCCGTCGTTATCGACGCGCACACGACGCCGATTTACAAATCGATGTTTTGTGCAGAGAGAGAGAGAGAGAGAGAAAAAGAAAAATGTATGCAACAAAAAAAACAACATTCTAATTTTTTTTTTCCATTCCATCGTCGTTAGATCTCAGGAGGCAACCACGACGACTCTCCTGGACTGCCCTCTAGTGGCGGACTCTTGCATAGCCAGCACGGCGCCTCCTCTGGCCAGCCTGGCTCCCAGGCCGAAGGCTTCAACGGTAAGCCCCCACCACCCCCACCGCCCCCCACACCCCCCACCCCCCACCCCCCGACATCGTCGTTGCCATCGCCCCCCCCCCCCCCCCCTGCATCTGTATTCACCAGCGCCGGCCTCGTAGGACTCGTGTGTATAACGCTTCTTCAGCAGGCCTTCCCTCGGCCTGCTCAGTGTCTTCACTGCTCACCTCTCTCCTAGGGCTGCCCGGCGGCCTGTCCCGCTCCGGCGGCGGCGGCGCCGGCGGCGACCTCAAGCGCGAGGACAAGGACGACGACGACGACAACTCCTCCATGAACGACAAGTCGGACGACGAGAGGAAGGACATGAAGGCCCGCATCCGATCCAGGTGTTTAGAGCAGCAACCGCCGCCGCCACCACACCGTTTTTGGTGGAAGGTTCACGCACACGCGCACACGCGCACACACGCACACACGCAGAGCAAAAAGTTCACAGAGCGATTTATTTTGATGTTGTTTTTTTTTGGTCTTGTTTTAAGTCGTTTTGCATGTTTTTAATCGCTCTTGGTTTTTCTGTTTGCTGTAGGAGTTGATTTCTTTGTTCTGTGTAATAAGTGACGCCAGCTTAGGTCTGTTGTTTTAAAGAAGTAAGGATACTTGAGGAGCTTTACACATATTCAGAGTGGGGCGGGTGCTCGTCTCAGATGACTGATCTAGAAGCAGGCCAACGTTAAATCTAGTTAGACTTGGCGCGGCTACGTGCATCTTAAAGGGGGTTTAATTCCGAAAGTCTGGTCGACGGTACATCTGAATGAGATGAGTGTGTCACCCGTTAGTTCAGACGCGGGGTGATTTTTCGGCTATCCCGACACTTAATGAGGCTTACCCGTTCATCACGACCGTAAGTCCTTCTCAATACGTCGATGGCTCTAGAGCAAAAAACACAGCATGCCTCGTTTACAGTCAAAACAGGAACATTTGGCAGTACAAAGATGCTAGTTTGCCTCCTAAAGCAGCAGTAGTTAAAGTATAAAGTCATGAGTTTAGAATACTTTTATAGGACTCGGAACTAGAACCTTTTACAACCAGAACGTGAAAAAGTCCTCCATGTCATAGACCAAAAAATCGGCCAGTCAATCTCGCGATAATTCCAAGTTGACCAAAGTTGATTAAAAAAAAAAAAAAAAAAAGTCTCAAGTTGCAACGCCGCAACGCCGCCCCACTAGAACGCGCCTATCCCTGGCCCACTGTACAAACTGCTATTGTTTCCCTCCCCCCCCCCCCCCCCCCCCCCCCTCCTCTACCGCTGACGCCTGGCCAGCGGGGACGATGTGGATTTGGATGACGATGACGAGGATCTGCCGGTGGAAGTGAAGGCGGAGCGGGAGAAAGAGCGGAGGGTGGCAAACAACGCGCGCGAACGTCTACGCGTGCGGGACATCAACGAGGCGTTTAAGGAGCTGGGGCGCATGTGTCAGCTACACCTAAGCAATGAGAAACCCCAGACCAAACTCCTCATACTGCACCAGGCCGTAAACGTTATACTCAACCTGGAGCAGCAAGTCAGAGGTCAGTGGGGGTGGTGGTGGTGTCCCGGGGAGGAGGAGGAGGAGGAGGGGATGGGGATGGGGATGGGGGGCGCTGTTCCGATCCAAAACCTCCCCGCCAGGCTCTTCACTTCTTTGCTTTTCCTCCTTGTTGAACAGAACAGCGCTTTTTTTTCTCCCCCCCCCCCCCCCACGCTTCCCATGTCGCTGCTCTGTGCTCAGTAGCTGCTAGTACATGTGCCCCTTTCTCTTTTTTTTTTTTTTTTAAAGTACTACTAGACTGGCGTATAATAATACTTCAAAAGGGTGACCGGAGGCCGGTAAGGGCAGCGTACACCATAACAAACCCTTTCGTGCGCCGGGTGATGTCACTTTGCCATTGTTGCGTAACAAGCGACATCACCGGATGTCATTCTGGGGGCCGACCGGAAGGGGCCAAAGTAATAAGCATTGTTCAGACCAGAAGTGGCTGAACCCCACGGTCCCTGTGGGTCTGACCCGGGGGCCCGGCCCCTCATTAAGGGCCACAGACGAGCAGCAGCAGCAGCAGCAGCAGCAACAACGAGGAAAGCAAAGGAGTGAAACCGCCTGTGTGTGTGTGTGTGTGCGTGTGTGTTTTGAGACACAGTGCACTCTTTTCTAATAGGATTGCATTTTTGCGACTGACGCACGCACACGGTGCAGAGCGCTCTAGGCCCCCGCCCTCCTCCTCCTCCCCCCTCGGTGTATGTGCTTATAGTCCGTGTGTCCTTACAACGGACGCCCTTGTCTCCACGGTTGAAACATGCTTCCAATGTGTCGGCCCTCGCCCCCTTAACTGAATTAACATTACCTTTTTTTTTTTCTTTTCCGTTTGTTTTTTTGTTCTTAAATGGTGGTTCCCTCATTCCGCTTTGGACTGTCGTCTCATTGTGCTTCTCCTAACAAACGACGCTTTGAACGTTTTAAGACATCCGTCGCAAAGTATTTTTGTGGTTGTGTTTTTTTTTTTTTTTTAGAACCGTTGGAGACGTTGTTTGTTGTTGTTGTTGTTGTTCCCATTGTCCGTCAGCGTTCCACATTTCTTTCTGTGCATCGCCCGGTGACCCTACTACCATGCGCCTCTGTTGGCGGGTCACCGTGTGGTCTTGTCAGTCAGTAGTCTGTCCTCATGTGTGTTAACCTGCATTCCACCTTAACTGCAGTTTCCTCCTCCCCGTGCTCTGCATGCCCTGGCCCTCTCCAAACGTTTCCTCCCCCCCCCCCCCCCTTTTTTATTTTTTATTTTTATGTTGCCTCCCAGTTGGTCTCTACTCTGTACACAGATTTCCATTCCTTCATCCATCTCCCCCACCCATCTCTCTCTCTCTCTCTCCTCATCTTCCTTTCGCAGATGGCAGCAGATTCCTCCTCTTCCTCATCCTCCAATAAATACATCGTCTCTCCCCCCTCCCCCCCACCCCCCTGATGTATTTAACACAGCACCACACGTCTCTCCCTTTTGGCTTCCTCTTCATGGCCTTGTCTGTGCGCTATATCTGGCAGCGGGTGCCGCTTCCATCCTCGCTCCCTCCCTCATCCTCCCCCCCCCTCCCCCCTCCTCCCCCCTCTCACCGCCCTTCTCGACAGTGCCCACAAGCCCTTCTCCATCTCCCCGTCCTGACCTCGGCCACCAGCACAAACCGCTGACCCCGCTTTTTTTTTTTTAAAGAAGTGGTCGGGCTCCACTACCAAAATGTGTCAGTCCTGATCCAGATGAATTTGAATATTTCGGTCAGGCCCGAGGGGGGGGGGGGTGGAAAAACAACCCCTTGCCTGCTCCTCGCATCGAAGCGCACACTCCGAAACGTATTTGGCCGAGAACGAACGAACGAACGAACGCGCGTGTGCGCGTGATTGTCCGCGACGACATCAGAACCGGAACCCTTTTTTTTTTTTTTTTTTTTTCGGTCGCGAAAAAAAGGGCGGTGCCGGAATGCGCTTTCCACAGCAGGTTACCGACGAAGAAGAAGCAGCAGCAGCAGCGATGTCCTCAGTTTCCACCGCTCCGCTCTCTCCTGCCACACACTGCACGCCTCCGCCAGATTCCTCCCCTCCAGTCCACAGCTTGAGTCATACTTGGCTAGACATGAAGGACCGGATACGTAGCCAGTAACAACACGGGAGTTTCTTCTGCGCTAAGTAGCAACAAAAACAGAAACGCCAGGCTTTGGGGTGGGTGGTGGTGGGGGGTGGGTGGTGGGGTGTGGGGGTGGTGGTGGTGGTCGCGGTGGTGGGGGGGGTGGGGAGTATGGTCAGGCAAGCCGGTATTTAGGGAGCGAGGGCGGTATTTAGGGCGCACATCTGAGGCCGGGGGTGGGGGGGGGAAGAGGGCGAGGGGAAAAGACGCTACGGGTAAAAAAAAAAAAAGCGGGGAGGCAGATGCGAGGCTGTGGTTTTGGGTTTGTTAACCAGACCTTCCAAAACCCAAAACCCTCTCCCTCCCAGCAGCAGCTGCAGCGTTGTCTCGGTGACCGACGAGAACCTGACAGCCGAGGAGAAGGAGCTGCGCGAGCGGGAGCGCCGGCTGGCCAACAATGCTAGGGAGCGGGTGCGCGTGCGGGACATAAACGAGGCCTTCCGCGAGCTGGGCCGCATGTGTCAGGTGCACCTGCAGAGCGACAAGGCGCAGACCAAGCTCATCATACTGCAGCAGGCCGTGCAGGTCATACTGGGGCTGGAGAAGCAGGTGCGAGGTAGGTCGCTGCCCCCCCCACCCACCCACCCACCCCCCATGCCCCCCCACCCCATGCCCACCCCCCTGCTGCCCCCGTCTACTGGAAGGCCTTCCAGATCGCCTTGCCCCCGCCGGCACCGCACCCCAGCCCATCTCGCGATGGCTGGTAGTGCGAGACGTGCAAAGGGAGACGTGCACAGAGTCGTCAGACTGCGGCCCCCGCCCCCCCCCCCCCCCTCCTCTCAGCCAACTCTACCAGGCTACCACTAGGAGGTTCTCTGCGTCCGCAACCTAACCCTCATCCTGACCTGCTTGAGCCGTCCTCTGCCAACCCCTTCTCTTGTCTGTTCACCCCCCGAGGAACAAACGCCAACGACTGGGGAGGAGAGGAAGAGGGGATGAGCCTTCCTGCTCTTCTGCTGCCATCATCTTCTCACCGCCTTACGTTCCTACACTCTTCTTCTCTTTTGCTTTCTGTCTCATCTTCTGTTTGTTCGTTCAGTGTCCGGCACTCCCCCCCCCCCCCCTCCACCCACCCCCCAACCCCCCTTAGCCCTGCGATGACCGTTACAGACGCGCTGCCACCGCTGTCCAGTGTCCTGACTTTGTTCCCCGTGTGTCCTTCTCTTCCCCAAAAAGAGCGTAATTTAAACCCAAAGGCCGCGTGCCTGAAGAGACGGGAAGAGGAGAAGGTGTCGGGCGTGGACCCCCAGATGCAGCTGGGCGGGGGCCACCCGGGGCTAGGAGGAGACGGACACAACCCAGTGAACCATATGTGATTCTCAGGTACGTCCGCCGTACCTACGATTTGCCGGGGGTCACCGTGGGATCAGGTCCCGAGGCTGTGCTGCTTTTTCCCCCAACGCTTCAAACTTTGAGGCGCACCGTTGCCGCGGGTTTCACCGCGTCACTAAAAGAGCCAGCCCGGACAGAGCTGAGGCTCGTGAACGACGGGGCCCGTCTGAAACCAACTCCGTTCACCAGTATGTGCCGTTGGGCGGACTGGTTGGCCTCACGCTAGTGTCCAGAGGGCCGGTCGTTGTGGTGTCTGTGTTTGGTTTACCGGTGCGGCCGCCACTGGATGTAGTTTTAAATACAAAGGTAGTGAACACGTTACAGTGACTCTTGGTAGTGGGCTGTGGTTTGAACTAGATGCCCCCACCTGCTCACTAGACGTCCAACCTGTAAGCAGGGGCGGACCTACCGTTAGGCAAACACAGGCAATTGCCTGGGGCCCCGAGATTTCCAGGGGCCCCCAAACGTTTCATACAAAACTGATTAATAAAATTTTCTTCGATTTAAAGCAATTATTATTTTTTTGGTCTTAATTTGCGCGCTTAAAAATCCATAAAAATGCTTAATCTATCATGATCTTTTGACTGCCCCCCCCCTCCCCTGTACGCCCCTGCCTGTAAGAGAAGTACTTTGTCCTTCGCAGGTTATGCTCACAGTTGCTCACAGCGCGGTGTGTATGAACCAGGCCATGGAAAGGCAGCACAAAAAAAAAAAGTGCACATTATTACACAAATCTATACAGAAATGTATACGTTGGGTAAAAAACACAATGTAAAAAGAAAATACCCTGACTAATGCCGTTTTTTTCTCTTTTCTTCTTGCCTTGCAGTTCCTGTTGATTGTACAGCCCTTAAAACATGTGGCCTTAACCTATTATCATGCATTACAGTGCGTGTTAAAAAAAACAAAAACAGAAAAACAAATGGAAAACACGGACACACACACCTCATTACCGCAAAGCCAGTGGCCACATTCCTGACCATGAATAAGAGAGTATCAAGCACATTCATCGAAAGAGTTTTAGGAGTCTTTGACAATTGCAAATCTGTGAACTCTGAAGGGACTTTTTTTTTTGGAGACTTTTTGAAATCGGAACATAATGAGGTCCGGTCGGCCCGGGTTATGTTGTGTTTTTTCCTTTTTTTTTTTTTTTTTTTTTTTTTCTTTTTTGTAAGACATTTCAAAAGAAAACAAAAGTTGGTTTCTTGTTGGGAGCAAATTGTGTTTGGATCAAATAGTACTTTTGGATCAATTGCTCAATTGAGCAAGTTTGGGATCTGTATCCTTGGATAGTTATTCGGCATTCCCGTTGGAACAGGAGGTCTTACATTCATTACAGGCAAAGAAGGACACCAGAGTAAATCATGTGTTTGAATAATACCTGTTGTAATGTTTGCCTATTTTAGGCATAGTGTTTGGTCATGATAAATTTACCATAATTTTCATTTCCCCCCCCCTTAAAAGATGACTGAAACATGGATGTAGGTTTGGAGAGACATGGCCATAATAGCATTTTTGAAATACTGGACAGAGATGTTTCATCTTTTGTGTGCGTGTGTGTATGCTAGTCACTATTGGCTGTAGATTGTTTTTTTTTTTTAAGATAAAAAAAAAAACTGAACTCTGCCAGTCACCGACTTAGGTATTTGTTATTTTAACCATTGGTACCCCCGACTGACGTCCCCCCGTTCATCTTTTAATGTCACTGCCATGGTTATAGTACGGAACGACTGCCAGAGAGGGATATGCCACCGACCGACACAAGAGGGAGGAGGACTCGATACGAGTGGAGCTTCCCGCTGATCACATGGGAGGGGGTGGGGGTGTGGGGGTGTGGGGTGGATGGGTGGGTGGGTGTGGGGGTGGGGGTGGGGTTGTGTGCATGCGCACGCCACATTTGGGATACACTGCTGCTGGACGGAGACGAACGCAACGTAACCTTCACTGCCCTCGGCTGCCCCCCCCATTCATCCTCGGCAGGTTGTCATGGCAACCCCCGGTGTGGGGGTGTGTGCGGCACGTGGAGACGCTGGGCTCGGTGGAGTTTCCTCCACGTGGCGGCGGTGGCGGCGGTGGCGGCGGTGGCGGCGGCGGCGGCGGCGCGGATGGGTCGCCGTGTTCCGCGGCCATGTCCCCCCCCCAAAGGCCTGCCGTGAACCTTGGGACGCTTTTCATAACCGTACGGCGGTGGAGAACCTTCTGTTGTGGCCAGGGCCACACACACACACTCTCACACACTCTCACACACACTCACTCACTCACTCGGACGTGGGAGACTTAATGTAGGACTGAGCGCGAACTGTATTTTAGTAAACTGCATTTAACCAGGAAATTGGGGGAAGAAGAAAAAAAAAAAAAAAAAGATTTGAAAGGGATCATGAGTGTTATTGCGCTACCTTCTGGTAGTATTACCCCATTGCCATTGTTTTGATTTGTTTCTTTGTTCATGTTTTATTTTGGCTGTTGTTGCATTTGGTGTCCCCATCCTCCCCCCCCCCCCCCCCCCTTTCCCCTGATCTCCCCCCCCGATCTCCCCCCGATCTCCCCCAGCCCCCACTCCCCATGCTCCCCGTTTTTTTTATTATTATTGCAAAAACATGTTTGTAAGAATCTTCCTTTTTTTGTAGAATTTAATAATCTTTCAGTTTTTGTATTGTATTTTTTACTTTGTAAGATAGATGTATCAGTTTTTACTTTTGGAATGCTTTTTGTTTGTTTTGTTTACATTGTTTAAATTGAAGAAAGCTCAATTTAGATGCCAGGAACAAAGTGAGGTGTAACCCCCTTTTTATTTTAAATGGATTTGTGTCCGGTGCTTGGATGTTAGAAATGCCAATATTTTCTACCAGCAGCACACAATTGCTATGCTTTTTTTTTTTCAAAAAAAAATACGTTTCGAAAAAATGTACTATAACATGAGGCATAGTGGAAATCCTCTGGCGTTTGCAAGTTGGGTGTCATAATACAATACTTTTGTTGAACATTTTCTTCACCAAAGCCCCACTCTTCCTTTGACTGATCTCCCCGGCCCATATCAATTACTGACTATTGTTAGGTACGTTTGGTTGTGTACAATCTGCTTAATATTCCTAGTTTCATTATGACAGCATATGAAACATATAAACAAATCAAAAGGGTGGCCTTAGTCTTTTCCTGACTTTGGGAGTTTTGATAATGGTTGCTCACTAGTGCCTGAATACCTGTCTGCTACACAGTGAAAGACTAATAGGTTGTACCTTTTTTTTTATAAAAACGTATGTATTTAAAAAAGAGAAAAAAAAAAAAAGATTTACTTGGGACATTTGACATTGTCTCAGCACATCAAAATGAACAATTAAATTTACATCCCAGCTCATCAAAATGAACAATTAAATATACATCCCAGCACATCAAAATGAACAATTAAATATACATCTCAGCGCATCAAATTGAACAATGACACTTCATGGCACTGATTTCTGTCAGTTCGTGAAGTAAGATATAGTTAATGAATTTATAGGAGGGGGGGGGAAACGCCCTGATTACATCATGTTTTTAACTTGGTAAGAGGACCCTGACGACTATTTCAAACGTATCTAGTATGTACTGAATTTATTTAAGAAATATATCTTCATCCCTGATGGCATGTGCATTATATATGTACAGCGGTATGTCCACATCAGTTTTATTGTTGTAAACGGATACTGATATGTAACAGTGTTTTGTATACCAATATTGGTCATTTTGTCCGTTTGTTTCATGCTCACCCGATGGATTAGCGCTGTCAATTCTCCCCAACTCCTCCTGTCCCGCACGCCCGAGTTACCCGGGTGCGCTTTTGGTCGGATGTATGAAAGTGAAATTACACATTGCAACATTTCATTTACCTTTTATGAGAAAGATTTCTACAGTATATTCTGTGTTCCAAGACGCACAAGATATTTTGTGTTATTTTTTTGGCGGGGGAAGACCAA
Organism: Micromesistius poutassou; assembly: GCF_964030765.1. Lineage (NCBI taxonomy): Eukaryota > Metazoa > Chordata > Actinopteri > Gadiformes > Gadidae > Micromesistius > Micromesistius poutassou. The sequence continues at coordinate 1,456,493 of NC_140286.1, forward strand.
CTCAACCTACTCTTGTACACAATAGATTCACTGCTCCGCAAGCCACTGTCTCATCATCATATTTGGGGACACTATGTATGTAAGGTATGTCCTCAAAGTGCCTCCAGTTTCCTATTTTTTATATATAAAGTAGATATTGAGAGCTGTCGTGTATATAACAGTAATGTAGCAATAAATGTGCCATTTTTAATAACAATACATACATTTTCCAATGTCTTGTTTGAGCTAAATGGAAAAAAAAATACTAATAAATGGTTACATAAGGCTTTTCTCTGCTATGGACAACGGCAAAGGTAATGTTTTGCTTTGTATAGGCTATATGTAAAATTGACCATCTATAATACTTAGTTATTTTTCTTTTCTCAATTAATTCGGTAATTTCGGTTCGGTGTGTGTAATGTAGGCTACTGAGCTGCATTGCATAGGCCTTCATATAAAATAATAATTGCAGTAGCCTACTGCAAGTGGATATTAGTTGAATGATCCCAATACATTACAAATATTATCTTAACGATCAGCTAACCATGTCTTAACCCTAACTGACATGGTTCCATGTTAACTTCAATAATACTACAGCTAATACTATAATAAACCTTTGCGAGGTGTTGGTTTCACCAAACTAAAAGGTGACTGCCTACTAGTGTTTACAGAAGATGTGTTGCGCGTGCGCAATGAGGCCAGGGCGCTAGTCGATATAAAGTTTCGACTTCCCAGACTTTCACTTGCTTTGTTAACGTGGCAGAATGAACTAAATTGATTGGTAAGATCGTCGGGAAGAAGAGTGTGTCCATCGCCAATCCTGGTAAGAATTTATTCGATCGGTCGGCTCCCGCTATGAATGAACCATGCTAGGGAGCTAGTAGTAGTACCCTATGGTAGTACCAGTGTGATCCGCTGGTCGGCTTGCCTGCTCAGAGAAAGGTGATCCGTCGTCAGTGTTGCCAGATTGGGTCATATTTCCCGCCCAATCTGGCAACCCATGGCCGTAGTCATCTCCACCTGGTAGCCTACCAATGCTGCCGCCTGCCGGTCATCCTTACCTTTTTTTTTTATAATGTGTAGATCAACACTTTTTAAATACCCGATTGCTTTGATGAGTGTATTGATATGCCTCAAATATAACTCGTAGTAGCTGGTCTAAAACGTTTACAGAAAACTTTTGTTTCACTATTATACCTTGGATATAACCCATTTGTATGAGTAACATATAATGGCATTATATATTTTGATGTAGCCTACGCCGAAATAAGTGAATAAGTAATCAAGCTCTTGTTTTCTGTGCAGGATTCGCCTGGCTGGCTGCTCTTGGATTATCAACAGCAAGTAAATTCAAGCGAAAAGACAAGTAATTTTCATGTAAGTGATTAGAGAAAGTTCTCAACTATAATGATCGTATCGATTTTTTAAATTTTGATTATAAATAGTGCCGAATATACATGGTTCAATGGTTTAGAGAACTGAGAACTAAATGATGAAATCCCCATATTAACTAGGCTACACACTATAGTTAATTCTTAGCACCACATCCTAAGACTGTGATTCTGTCATTAAGACAATACTTATATCAGTATCCTCACCAGGTTAAGTAAAGGTTGGAATTTATGTAAGGGCATCCCGATTACCCCGGGGTATTCAGTCTATAAATCACACCGAAATTGCTATTCCACCATATGAACACAGGGGGGCGCTATTTCCACTGTCCATTAAATGCTGCAATATAAATTGCTCACTATAATGTCCTTTTCTTCTTTCCAAACACATACGCATCTAATCGAGGGATTAGTTACGAGACTGTTATTATTGTCAAAAAAAGGCATGGAAACATCGCTAATTTAACTAATTAGAATTCTTAAAGAAGTGGTGGAGGACTTCTGTCCCCTGCAATCTCCTTCCCCTGTCCCCGGACCACACGACATAGGCCTACCACAACCATACCTGTTTAAACCATGAGCGCCGCTGGCTCCAGAATCAGCCCACAGTGCAGAGGCTATGAGCTGGACAGAGCCGGAGAAGTGAACTACTGGTATTCGCAATGTATTTTATTTTGGAAAAGACTATTGTAAAATCGCTATCAGTATGTTTTCATGATGTATTCCTTTGGACAAATACTCATAGAAAGTATTTCTATCAATGTTTGACGAGGCGAGTAACACAATTATATGACCACTTCTCTGATTCATCCTACACCCAGCCGTTAATATCACAGATCAAAAGGTGCACTTGTAGACATTGTGGATACATTAAACAGAACAAAATACAAAATAAAAGCTGCGTTGTGGTGCCATAGGTATGTCAGGTGATGTTATTTTAGTCACGTCTCATTGCCTCGGAAAGGGCACTCAGACGTCACGAAAAGAACGCCACCTGCGTTTTCAGCAAAGCTTTCAGATAGTGTTTTGGTGAGAAAGAAACGTGCACATTTTTAGTAACAGTGATATGATGGTATAGCTTTCTGTGTTGATGATCATAAGACATATTACCATGTTTAAAACAAAAACGTTTTGGGTTCACTGTTTTTTAAAGAGTCCCCCTCAACTACATTTTTGCATTGAGACATTTAATTGGGGACACCTTCATTTAGAATCACTAGTTATTGTGTGGATCTTATCCTTTGAAGATAACTTTTTGCAATCTTGTATTTCAATCATTTTAGTTTAAGAATAACATATACTATGCCATGGGTTGGTACAGACTGAAATTGCTACACATGTTTTTAATCTTATTGGTGGAAGTAGGCCTACATAACCTTTTGTGAATGCAGCAGACAATGTAGATGTAATGAAAGTATTCAGACGTTTTGTCTTAACTGCATCTGACCTGGAGGGTGAAGAAGCACGTGTGTGCTGCAGAGTGTGTTCCACCTATCACAACCACAGACCTGAAAAGGTGGCGGTCACAGCCATGTCGCCACCCGCAACCAACATCAATCGCCTTTCCCTGTCATCAAGGACATCTTAACCACAGTTCATACCTCGTTTGTTTTTAAATGTACTCAAGCGGTGAGAGGGACGGTGAAAGAGTCATTTGAATGAGTATATTGGACGTTCTTCTTATCATGTGTAATGTGATATGTTGTTCCCGTGCCTTGAGGGCCAGGGACATTTGAGTCAACTCACTCTTAAGGGATGCATGAATTAAAACACACACACATGCATTGACAGGTTAAATCTTCCATGAAATGCTTAAATACTGTACAGTAAAACGTAACATTTTGGAAAGGCAATTACCGAAATGCAGAAACAATTGGTCTTCATTGTTCATGTTACATTGGCTTCACACAGTAGTTAAAATAAAACGTTAACATATTGTATATATTTTATTATATTTAATTTAGGCTATTTATATTATTTTTGGGGGCAAAAGGTGAGGTATATTTTTAGCATTTGCACTTTATGGATATTTTGTGCATTTGTGTTTTGTTAAACAAATTCCGCTTAACCTATGGTTAAAGCTATACACTTTTGTTTAGTGCACACAATTTTCTTAATAGTTTTCATAGTTCTTAATATATATATTTTTATCAATTAATGCATTGTACTTTGTTTCAGCATTTCATAAACGTTTTGATAATGTTTACAAAAATGCATGCCTGATATTCATTTCTACTCATTGCACTCTACTCTACGCAACATCCTTTGTAATCGTGGGACTAGTTTTTAGAGAGGCACCGCCGACGGACGACGGCTCGTTAGCGGTCGCGGAGTGATCTAATAAAGTCTAGACGGGAGAAAGCAGGACAGCTGACAACACGGGAAACCCTAAACACTAGCTAATCCGGATCTCGCTAAGTTATCGCTACCTCAACTTTTCACACCGGAAAAACCTCCCCAACAAAGACCGAAAGGATGGAGAGAAAAGGGTAAAAAGTTATACTCTGAGTTTTTGCTGTTGTTGCAGTGAATGCACGCACGCATCGGCTACTTTATGCAGATATGCAGGTCCCAGCAGCTAGCCTAGCTAACAAACACATTGCCTGGTCCTTACACTGACACCGCTCAGGGGCTAAGTACTGCAGCTTTGTTAGCGAGTCCACGTCCCTAATGTCTTTTAATGTGTGTGGTTGGACGGAAGGGCGCAGTTAAAAGTCAAGTCGCGAATAGTTTGTTAACTTGTAACGTCCCGGTAGTTGTAGCTTAATGTCGGCTAGTTTTGACTTAGCGAGTTAACTTTCATTGTTTACAAATGTTTGACTTGATAGGCCTGAAACGGATACATGACCTTTGCAACGCATCGACGGTCAAAGACCACCGAGCATTGTTGATTGTATACTTGTGATTTAAAGGCACGATTAAACGAACGCTCACGCTTGATTACGACGCTGCAGGGAGCATGCCGAGTGATCGTAAGGTGATCCTGTGTGTGCTGCTTCCTCCACAGTATACCTACGAAGCGGTTCCTGAATAAGCCACACATCGCCCGGTGTCTGGGAAACAGCACGGGCGTGCATGCCATCGACCCCGCCACAGGAAGGATGCTCACGGCCAAACTCCAGCACAACCGGCATAAGCATCCTCCTCACAGCAGTCATATTAAGGTGAATATTTTATTCATTGTGTTTATGAAGGACAACGTTAACGGAGAACGCCTTTTGTTATGTCATCATTTTGTGTCAACCTGTGTTCGGAAGGTATTTCTCCAATTGAGACTATTGATAGTGTTGTGAAACTATTTCCGTATTGCAAAACAATTATAATTCATTATGCAGACTGCAGATGCAGTCATTTTCTTCTGGGTCATTTTTTTAGTTTGTAAAATGTATTTGCTTTGAAGAAATGGATCAATGCCTACCTCTTAACCATATCCTTTGTCACCTTTTCATTAAAGTCCAAGCCTGACCTTAACACCACGCTGCCAGTCAGACAGACAGCTTCCATCTTTAAACAGCCTGTAACCAAGGTGACAAATCATCCAACCAACAAGGTGAAGACAGATCCGCATAAGGCTCTTGATCAGCCAAAACAGGTGAGTCAGAATGCTACATGTAGTAATAATAATGAGCATGTGTTTACTGAATGCATGCGATTGCTGTAATTGGAAGGATATTGCTGACATGGACAAAGTGAATTGGAACATTTTCCAGCAGTACAAGAGTCCAGTGTATACTGTAAGTTCAAAGAGTGGACAGCCTGGCAGTCCCTTGGAATGTACTTGCCACTCAAAGTTTAGCTCATGAATATTATCTTTCACGCATGAACTCTGTGTAATCTCTGGAGGGTCGGGGATGATCCAGAGTTGCCCTTGCACATATGAAATACACAGCCGGAGATAAGCCGCATCAGACATGCCACGCATATCTGTGATAGTCTGGATGCTTCAGGCGAGGGTCAGAGTGTGTAGGAGGCAGGACGTGACGCAAAAAGTATGCCATTGGTCATCGCAGTGTTTTGTTTACAACACATAAAAGATCGCGGGTGAGGCTTCCAACTTGGAAATTGTGCAGTGATATCAATCCTGCATTTGTTAAGAAGACCTATCTGAAATATCAACAGAAGAGTAGAAAGCAGAAAAAAAGTTAGCAGGCAAAATACAGACAAAAAGAGAAAAGTACGAAGCAGCTACGCTCTGTGCCCCTGGTTTTGCGCCAGCCGCGTGATAGAAACGTCATCAACACATCCGCAACACACCCACCCACTCGCTCGCTGTGAATTCACCAGCTCTCCCATTCCCTGGACTTTACACTACACTAGGGGCCTGGCCAAGTAAACTCTGGAGGCGTGGATTCGGACATTTCCGTCACACATACAGCCCCTCCGGGTATAATCCAGAGAATGTCTCTCTCACAGTGTATATGTGAAAGGGCTATTATGAATACATAATGGCCCTTTCACAGTTATATAGATGAGTGCATTAATGGATACAAATCAATACATTTTTCTTTTCATTGAATCAGAATTGTTTCACGATATTGAAAAAGAATACAAAAAAAAAATCCTCACACTGATGTGTGAGGATCTGTTCAGTTGTGTCATGTTCTTTTTTTTTTTTTTTTTAATATGTAATTGGTGATATTTATGTGTAATATGTCCTTCATGGAAGGTTCCTCAAACGACGCACTTTTGTGTGGAACTAAACTGCTCTGTGTGTGTTTTTCTACTTGTTTGTCCTTTAGTTGTTTTGGGAGAAAAAGTTGAGCGGCCTCAATGCCTTCGACATTGCAGAGGAGCTCGTGAAGTCCATGGACCTTCCCAAGGGCCTACAGGGTGAGACGGGCAGTGCATTCCTCTGTTGCACTCGATACAATTTAGGTAACGTGTAATTTCCCCGTGGCCTGATCCGGGGGCCCGCTCTTTGTTCTCCCCAGGTGTCGGCCCCGTGTGTTCAGACAGGTCCCTAATTTCCGCCATTACCAGTGCACTTCACACCAGTCCTAAGCCCGTCACAGGACAGCACACATCCGCAGTAGAGAAGAATCCAGGAGTGTGGCTGAACACCACGCAGCCACTCTGCAAGGCCTTCATGGTGACCGATGACGATATCAGGTAGGAGACGCATAGACTCCCGTACATGTGGGATGTTAATTGGGCCATGGATTCCCTGTCGAAGCGGATTGGTGTTGGATTCTGAGCATTGAAGTCTTTAACCAGACTGGCGCATTTTATTTAAATACCAATTGTTACATGAGAATCACCGTTAAAGTTAGGGTAGGCCATTTCTGAAAAATCCCAAACCTCCCTTTTAGGCCTCCCTCAAAAAGCCACCTGAACCCAAAACACGTTAGTGTCTCACAAGCTCAGCAATAGGTTTGCATAGCCTTGAGGAACGGTCCGGTTGTGCTCACAAGCAAATATGACTTCTAAAATGTATTACCTACCTTTAGCTTTAAGTGCAATACTATATTGTTCATACAATCTCTGACATAATTGTTGAGCATATTTTTGTCTGTAAAATCATGACCCATCTGTACCAGATTATAAAATAAATGTGTAGTAACAACTACCAAATGACAACAAAGGTCCAATGTGCTGTACAATTAACTATGTATAGGCTATTAATGTTATGCTGCGGTGCCAACGTTGGCAGAAGGAAGGCTTTCCCAGTACAAACATTGAGTACCGGTAGTAACTATGAGGATGTTGAATTTGTGATGATGACGAACATCGTTATTCTCATTATGGATATCATCATTGTTTAGGATATTTTCCATCTTATGGTGGAAATGTACTGGATATAAGTATTGACCCTTTTGTATGTATGTATGTATGTATGTATTTATGTAGGTAAGTGTATGCATGTATATGCAAACACACTGTATGTATGACATGTGTTGGTTACTCTTAAAAATGTGAGATGGGGGGGGGGGGGGGCTTGATATAAGCTGAAGCTTCTGCCCCCACCCTTTGGTTACGACCAATAAATGCATTCATTCATTCATACTCCGTCAGTCCTATCCATTCAGACTCAAATGTAAAGGCAGCGTTTTGCAGAGTGGGGTTAGCCTGCTGCTTGAGGAAGGGCATGTCTGGCACCGTCCACACGCCATATATCAACGCCGGCACAGCACTGCGAGATACTCGTCGTGATAGATGTGCGACGTAACCATTGATTGAATTTATATTGCGTCCAGATTGGCTACAACAGCTGTTTTTGGTTCTGTTGGAACCACTTCCTGTGAGGAGGGGGGGGGGGTTTACGTTCAAAGCGTCGATGGTTGCCACCAAGTGCCCGTACCTGTTAACTGTCACACAGAGAACAGAAACCCATCCGTCATCTTCTTTTGCGGTGACAGGAAGCAGGAGGACATGGTGCACAACGTGAGGAGGAGACTGGAGAAGGCCTTGATGGCAGACATGCTGGCTCACTTGGAGGACAAAACGGCCGAATCAAAATCATTAAGCGGCAGCACCACCATGGACGTGGACGAGTAGGACGACCTTCAGATGAAATTCCCATGAAAAAGGTAAGCCTTCGAAATCGGGTACTGCTCAAATGCACACACGTGCGCATTTGTTGTGCGACAGCGTTGCGTGTTCAATCTCTTTAGTGGGGTGAGGGGGAAGCCTAGTGGAGATTGTGTTTTGACTACCCAGCCGAAAGCTGCTCGGATCAAATCCTAACGTACCTGCTGGTGAATGACGTGTGTCAGAAAAAGTATAATGAATCACTTGCAGTAATAACGTTATTTATTTTCAGGATTTTTTTTTCCCAAGGAGTTGCATGGAAGGTGCTTTTCTCTTGCGTAGAAAAGGTCTTCACACGACTGCAACCATCAAGATTTACCTCAGACTTTTGTAACGGTGAAGCTGACATTTTATTCAAGATATTCCGTTTTTATGTTCAATTTATTATTCCTTTTTTAATTTTATTTTGACAAATAGATAACCTATCCATGACTGGATAGTTGCAGTTCAATGTTGTTTTTTTTGCCAGACCCGTTTTATTCCGTTTTACCTCTATTCATGTTTCAGAATGGTGGCAGTTACAGATGGTGCTCGACTTGATGCGTACTTGGGGAACTCAAGCTAACACGAGTTATGTGGGGGAGAGCCTTTGCATTATATGTGAATGTTTCAGTTAAGTGTGAGCTGAAAAGCTTGTTTAACTAACTGTTTATCTCTCCGAATGTCTTGCTGTGTAACAAACTTCTCCGGCAAGTGTAAGTGCCCTTGAAGTGTCTTGACTGGTTTGTTTACGTGCGTATAGCACTCCAGTTACTGTGAATAAGTGTTTTTGATGTGATGATTGTTTAACATGTTTACACAGGAAGAAGTTGTTTTTCTTTTTTACGTATTTTTTTCCCTTTCTTTTCGTCGTGCCCCAAAAACCAGTTTACACGGTTTTATTGTGTTTTCAAACTGTATCTCTGTTGTTCATTTTTATGGGATAAACCAAACATGTTTGTAAATGTACGATCATCGTCCCTGTATAAATTAAACGGGGATTTATAATTTGTATGTGTACCGAGAAGACGTGATATTATGATTTTTGATTGCACCTCTCACCACCTTTTTTCCCCCCCCTTCCCCCCAAAATTTGTTTTCACAAATGTTTTCTGTATCACGTTATGCCACTCAAATAAATGTAACCTTTTTCGTAACTCGTCTTGGTTGCATCTCTGTGCAGTTATCTCAGTACATATCTTAACCTTTCACATGGCCAACACCAGTTGTTTTTTTTAATCAAAAATAAACCACGACCATCAAGATCATTCTTTTGTGGGTCCCCACCCGAAAGCAAAAAAAATAAAAAAAAACGTTCCTCGCGAAGCCATGATGAACACACCCTACCCTACCATCATGACAAAATTGAACACATCGCATTACGTAACAATCAATACCTCCACAAAACGGTATTAATTTCGCAATATAAAAAAAAAAAACACGCGTTAAAATCGCTCACACAATATCGAGCGCATACACAAACAAACAAAAAAATAATAAGCTCGACTGTGATGCGCTCCGTGTATTCCATGGCCTTTGAACCCATTGTTGTGTCGCGGGTGACGTCAGTCCCCGTGTGGAGGAGACAGTCTGAGCGGCGTGCGCTCAACGAGACAAAGGCGCTGGACCAGGGTCAGGGAACAGGAGGGAGAAGGAGCAAGGAAACCGGGTCTCTTTACTCAAAGGTAATTTATCTGCATGCAATTTCTAACGATTTTGTCACCTGGCCGGTGTGCCTCGCGGTGGGGGGGGGGCACCCGCACGCACGCTTCGGCGTACGGAGCCCCCCCCCGGTGATGAGATCTTGTGCACAGTTGGTCCTCTTTTCGTTTTTAAACATTTTCTCCCAACGCCCCCAATTTAGCGTGCTAGCTAGCGTGCTAGCTCACAGGGCACACTGGTCGCCTCCTGGCTGCTTCTCATCTCTCCTTCCAAGAAATAACCAGACGCGAGAAAAGGGGATTCAAGGCGGAAGGGCAAAGACACGCGAGGTAAACGAGTGAATACTGTTGTGGTGTTTGTGATTGTTGAGCGCTGTCTGAGCGGAATTTGACAGGAACTTGGAGGGGTTTTTGTTTAGCCCGACTATCAGCCCAGAGCTAACCCAGCTAGCATTAGTACTCCCAAACAAAGGGGTCGGCAACGTGACTGAGAAGGACCGACTGTGTGGGACCGGGCTAGCGTGGCCGGGCAAAGCGACTAACAGCTCTTATCTCTTTTAAAAAAAAAAATGATTTGCACATGGGACGACCGATAAGGTGAGTGGTCTGTAGCGGGGTTGCGTTTCCATTTTGAACGGCGTGCAATGGGCTGCGTTCCGTCCCGGGGAGGCAACAACATCCAACTTGGATGGGCAGACAAAAAGAAACAACAGACAAAGCAAGGCGCCCAAAACAAGACCGTTTCGGGGTCTTCCTTGTGCAAAACAAAACAACCATATGTCGTTTATCACTTGCCCCGTGTATGTAATACAATTTAACGCAACACTTTTGTTATTTTTATGTTGTTTTTTTTTTGTTCTCTTTTTAGACTGCGCGCTCAACTCGTTTCTTGGTCTATTTGGGATCTGATGTGAATTCCACGGGAAGATGCCTAGCCCATTATTCCACCCCGAGATCATGGACCACGACATGGTAGTCAGCAGTCAGCACAACGGGGTCGGTCTGCCCCGAGAAACGGACCAGGAATCCCGGGACGAGGATCACCAAGAGGCGCTCCGGTACGCCCTGGACCAGCTGTCACTGATGGCCCTGGAGAAGGTGGACTGTGGTGGCAACGGTGGCGGGCTGGTGGACCCGCTCGACGGGACCCAGGGCCCGGGCTCCGAGAACTGCAACGGGGGAGGTTACGTGGACCTACAAATGATGGAACACCCCAACGGCTCACGGGACAGCCCGACGTCCTGCTCCCCGTCCCCAGAGTACTACGGCTCGGGCGGGTACCACATGGCCGCGTCCCACTCCATGCTCCACGGGGAACAAAGCGGCGTCCTCTGCAACCGAAAGAGAAGTGTCAACATGACCGAGTGCGTGCCCGTCCCCAGCTCCGAACATGTGGCCGAGATCGTGGGAAGACAAGGTAAGCGCCTTGTTTATTTTATGACCACGGCGGTCGTTTTTATTGATTGTATAAACGGTCGCCGTGAGGAACATGCAGGCGGTCTCTTTGTTTGGGTGACTGATGGGTGGTGGGTGTCATAAGTTTTACAGCCCCGCCACCAGGTGTGAATGAAGGGAGTTCGCGCTGGTGACTGCAGTGAATGTCGCTGCCTTAATTGGCACCCGCAAGATGTACAGCGCTAAAGTAACATGTTTGTCTTATTTGCGTGTGATTTAGACCCGTATTTAGACAATGGCTTGGCAGAGCTTCTGTGTGTGCGTGTGTGTGTGTGTGTGTGTGGATCATAAGTAGGAGGGAGGGAGGGGGAGGGGTAGGAGCGGGTCAGACAAAGCGGCAGATTGTCGGAGTCTGGACATGTCTAGCAGGCTGCACCAAACAAAAGAAACGTATCGAAGAAATTGTGTGTAACCCGCCGCGTTTCTTTAAATCATCACCGCGAACCTCTTTAGGTTTTGTGGGGGGATTCGTGGTTTTAAGGGGTGTATTAATTTATTTAGGGAGCCAATTTGAGGCTAAGACGGGGCAGACGATCAGACACGGGGCTGGGGCGGTGTTACGCCCTGCGCCCAGCGCCGTCTGCCAGGGTCTCTTAATATTTCATATTTCTATTACGATTTTTTATTTTTTAATTCCCTTAGTTTGTTGAAATACACATTATGTCGTGAACTCAATGGGTAGGTTTGGTGCACCCAACGCAGATTATGTTTATCGTTATGGCATTGTTCTCTTTGTTTGAAAAAGCCATGCTTTCTGCTTCCCAGAATGACATCACGCACCGTGCGCCCTATTGGTTGTGGCCGATATACCGTCTACATTTAAAGCAACAGCGCAACACAATTGATGCTGGTGGCCGTAGCTGAGAAAATACAACCATAGTCTTAACTACTGCTTAAAGGACGATGTGGACCAACACATTTTTAATTGCACACCCAAAATATAACGACAAATAGAACATGTCTTTGTTTTTGTTTTTTGTTTTTTATCTGACTGAATAAACAAACATGGATATAATTTGACGTGACGGTTGCAGTCATTTTTAAAAGATTTTTTTATTTCAAATTACATTTTTGACCTTTTGCGTTCTCGTTAAGTAACCAGTCGTCAACCCTTATCGTGCGTCCAGGCTGTAAGATCAAGGCCCTGCGTGCCAAGACCAACACCTACATCAAGACCCCGGTGCGCGGCGAGGAGCCCGTGTTCATCGTGACGGGCCGGCGCGAGGACGTGGAGATGGCCAAGCGCGAGATCGTGTCGGCCGCCGAGCACTTCTCCATGATCCGGGCGTCGCGCTGCAAGGCCGGCACGGGGACGGGGGGCGGGACCCTCCCAGGGCCCCCTCACCTGCCCGGGCAGACCACTATACAGGTGCTTCACCTTCACCTTCACCATCATCCTCATCCCCAATCTTTTCATTCCGCATGCAACCCGTCTGATTGATTGAGTGTGAGCGTGGCGGTAACGTGTGGCGGCTGTGTGGCGTGTGCCCAGGTGCGGGTTCCCTACAGGGTGGTGGGTCTGGTGGTGGGCCCCAAGGGGGCCACCATCAAGCGCATCCAGCAGCAGACCCACACCTACATCGTGACGCCCAGCCGCGAGAAGGACCCCGTGTTCGAGGTGACGGGCATGCCGGAGAACGTGGACCGCGCCCGCGAGGAGATCGAGACCCACATCACGCTGCGCACCGGCGCCTTCGTGGACCTCCAGGGCGACAACGACTTCCACACCAACGGCACCGACGTCAGCCTGGAGGGCCTGGGCGCGCTCAGCGCCGGGCTGGGCGCCGCGCTCTGGTCCAAGGCCACGGGTGGCGGCGGCGGCGGCGGCGGCGGCGGCGGCGGCGGCCACCACCACGGCGGTGGGCCCCCGCCGCCTCCGCCTCCGCCTCCCCCGCCCCCGGCCATGTCCGGGCACCACCACCCCTCCTCCTCCTCCTCCTCGTCCTCCTCCAACCGCAAGATGTCCTCCGCGGGCTCGTATCACGCGCACAACGGCAGCGCCGGCTCCGACGGCTACAGCGCCGCTCGCAAGGCCAAAGACGGCGGGAGCCCCACGAGCCCCTTCAGCACCGGCTCCAGCAGCGCCGGCGGCGGCGGCTTCGCCTTCGGCGGCGACTCGGCCATGCCCACCTCCGAGGAGCTGGGCTTTGAGTTCAGCGGCGCCAACATCTGGGCGCCCTTCGTCAACGGCGGCGGCGGCAACGGCAAGACGTCAGGCTCCGCCCAGCAGCAGCAGCAGCAGCAGCCGCTCCGTCGGAACAGCAGCGGGCTGAGCGGCGGGGTGGTCACCCCCCGGCTGTCCCCCACGCTGCCCCAGGACGCGGCGGCGGCGGCGGCGGCGGCAGGCGGCATGGACCACCCGCTGGCCCGCCGCGCCCAGAGCGACCCCCTCAGCACGCTGTCCTGGCTGCAGTCGGGCGGCGGCGGCGCGGGCTCCTTCTCCGGTGCGTCCAGCTCCAGCTCGGGCGGCTCGTCCACGGGCTACTCCTCCTGCTCGGCCTCCTCCCTGCCCGGGGGCTCGCCCACCGAGTCGGAGGGCGGCAGCGGCCTCAGCGCCGGCATGCTGAGCCGGCTGAAGGCCACGCCGGGGCCCGGGGTGGCGGGGCTGGTGGCCCTGGGGCCCGGCGCCAACAGGGACTGCTTCGTGTGCTTCGAGAGCGAGGTGACGGCGGCGCTGGTGCCGTGCGGACACAACCTGTTCTGCATGGAGTGCGCCGGGCAGATCTGCCAGTCGGCCGAGCCGGAGTGCCCCGTGTGCCACACGCCCACCACACAGTGCATCCGCATCTTCTCCTAGAGGGCCCCCCCCCGGAGCAAGGAGAGGGGTCCAGGGGTGGTGGGGGGGGCGTGGGTGGGTTGTGGGTTAAGGGTAGGGGTACTGTATGGGGTGGGAGCGAAACTCAAAGTTGTCTTACTATCTAAAAAAAAAATACAAAAAAATGGACAAACTGCAGGAGGAGCAAGGAGGAGAAGGAGGAGTCACTCTTAAGGATCTTCGCACACATAGGATGGACCCAGGAAGGACAACTGCATTCATAGACGACCGTAATATAAGGATTTGATTTATTGCTGATAACTTTTTTTTTTTTTTGTCGAGATGATGATGATGATGAATAATAATAACGACTACAACAACAACAATAATAATAATTTTAAAGAGACTTATTTTGTCTGCGTGAGGCGAACGGCGGGCGGTCTGGTTGGTGGCGGCCAGCCCAGGACTCGGACCGTCCACCAGTTGGGGAAACAGGTGGAAGAAAACCAGTGTCTTATCTTTCTTCAGGCCTTCGTTTGTGAGCAGGTCCCTGCAGCGCTGCCATAGTTCAGGGTCGCTGCCCGTCTGCTCCCCCCCCCCCCCCCCCCTCGTCCCCCTCGTCCCCTCATGCCCGCTTCTTAAGATCTCTATTTTGCCTGCTTCTCACAGCCTTTATTTTGACACTTTTGATACGCAAGATATTTTATGAGGAAGCTGTCAACACTTTTTCTAGTCTTTCCCCCCCCCCCCCCTCTCCCCCCACCAGCCCGCCCCCCCCCCCCCCCTCCCTCTTTCGTGCTCCTGAACGGGACGCGAGCTACTTTGAAACAAAAGACTCAATATTTTCCTCGCTCGCTCGCTGCCTGCTGCGCTGTCATCCATAGTGTTTGTGTCATTATGGGATGTGGTTCCTGAGAGCTTGTTTTAGAGAGCTTGCATGTCGTCGGGCGCTCACTCGACCCATGCAGCTACAGAACCCTTTCAAACCCAAAAGAACCGCGAACCCCCCCCCCCCCTCTCTTAATCAGCACAAAAACCCTCAAAATGATGCATTGTTGACTCTGAATGAATTTACTCATTCTCAAAACAAAATTAGCTAACACTTTTCATATAACGTTCAGTCATTAATTATTTATAAGCCTTTAGCAAAAACCTTAATATCTCTTTGTTGATGAGTGCTATGGATAGATCAACCTACCTACCAGCCTGTGCAGTGGACTGCACAGGCTGGTAGGTTGGTCCGTCTTCCTTACCTCTGGAAGGACGCGCTCACCTGTGATGTCACTACAGGGGCGATTTTGATATGGCTTGTAAGGGCTAATCAACATTACCTTTTTAACATTAGCAATTAGTAACATCTAATGGACATTAATGTTTTGATGATGAAGTTTTCTCGTTAACTAAAGGCTTAATAAATAACTACCGCTTGAAACGTTAATGTCAAGTGTTACCGTAATTAACTTAAACGAATGCCACTTTATTTTGTATGCGTCCCCATTTTTACCATGTATACGGCAATATGACAATAAGTCCCCTGTAGAGAAAGTCATATGAGCACTGAAGAATGTGTCCCAGCTCCGTTTATGTCCTTTGGTGTGCCTGACGATAGATCTCTCTTCTCTCTCTCAATGTGGTTCAGAGCGGTCGTGAACGAGGTCTCATCCATGGGTTGTGTTTTGGGCTTTCTTTCCACCGTCAAACTCTTTTCTTATGGCTTTTTAAGTGTCTTTTTTTTGGCCTGTTCCACCTATCCTTGACCCCGCGGAGCGAAGTGAAGTGATCCGTGATATCCATCCATCAGACCCTCTCATCTGTTACAACAAGATCGGGGTGTTTAGTGTTCTTTATAATATTTTTTTCGTGACTATATTGACTTGTCAGGCCGTAATGCAAGGCGTCGGTTTTTTTTTAAATAATAGGATTTTTAGATGATAGGGCTTTTGTGATGTCACATCCATTGATTGACTTGTCCAATTAGGGGCCTCGGGTGGAGCAGAGGGCCCCGCCCACTTAGACTAGTAAAAAAAAAAAAGGGGATCTAGTTAGACTGATGCACTGCGACGCATAGCCCCTCTAAATAAAAACAAAAAAAAAACACAGAAAAAGGAAAATCACGGCTCACACAGTTTGAGTTCCTTTTTTATGTTTTGGTCTTCCATCCCCACTTGAGCAGCGAAGCTGTATGGCACTCTGAAATGACTCCGTTATGACTTCGGTGTAGTGCTCCATGGCCAAGTTTTATGCACTAAATGGCGTATCATTTCCTTTGACATTTGTACTTTTAAAACGACGTAATCGAGCGACACCTTAAAGGGCAGTTGCCTCCGTTTCTGTTTTGTGTATGTTCTTGTTCTCTGTTTACTGTGAATCCATGGTAACCGCCTCCCAAAAGTGTTTTCGGTGTCGCTGACGCCCCTTCACTCAAAACGACCCGAGAGTCAAAAGCCCGCAGCCGCCGCCGCCGCCACCGCGTGAGAGACAAGCCACGGCGCAGAAGCAAACGTGAATCAAAACATGCAAAAGGGCTTCCCGACGGCGCTCTTGTATTCAGGCTCACGCATCAGAAGGAAGAACCGACCGTTGACCCTTCTAAACCGGCAGCTAGTAGCTAGGTCATCCAGGGCTTCCAGACAGCGGCGTGGTTAAAAGAAGAAGAAAATGCCAACGGCTGCAGATTCTGTTCTTTTGCTTTTGTCGTTTTTTTAAATCGTACTTCCTTACTGGACGACCCCCCCCCCCCCCCTGCCATGCCCTAGTAGAAACACAGGCGCTATCGCAGCCCCCCCCCACCCCCCACCACCGCAGCACGTCTGGGGCCCCATGTACTAATGTAACTTCTACTGCATCGATGTAACGATGGAGGAAACAGGCGGTCGGGGGGGGCGAGGCGTGACTCTGACACCCCCCCCCCCCCCCCCCAGGTGAACCTGGGTCAGGGTGGACACACACACACACACACACACACACACACACACACACACACACACACACACACACACACACACACACACACACACACACACGGACCATAATGCGCAGTGCTGGACGGGAGGCGACGCGCACGCAGCACGCAGCAGCCCAGGTGTTACAGGTGATGACGCTGCGTGCCGACTCTGGAACGCTTCCCCGGTGGTTTACTACTACACTACTACTACACTACTACTACTACTACTATGACGCGGAGGACTCGCAGCGCCCCCGACCCACAATAACCCCTTTACCCTCCTGTCCAGGGGGGGGGTTATTATTACAGCGATCCAGCCGCGCTTTGACTTGAATGGGTTGTCCACACATGCAGGCGAAAGGGGGGCGGGCGGGCGGGTGGGTTCCTGCAGCTGTACTAGTGTCGCGCTCGAGATTAGCCTACGGTGCTTAGGGGTGTGACGCCCTACTGAAACACATTAAGAATGGGGAGAACACTTGTAGTTCCACATCCGTGCGGGAGGGAGGGAGGGAGGGGAGGGGGTGTAGGTCCACCAGCGTCTTTTTCTCTCTCTTCACTGCACTGCAGCGCTGGTGTCTTTGCGGGCCTCTCGTCCGTGCGTATGTTTTACAACCGACCACCCTTTTCCCCCCCCCCCCCCACCCACAACCGGGGTCCAATGTTAAACTCTGGCATCTTTTTTCTTCTCACTACTTATTTAGACAAGGATTTAGGGGAGGGGTTGGGGGCGGGGTGGGCGGGCGGGTGGGGTGGGGTGTGATGTGTCTACACAAACAGGCAAATAATGACTGTTGTATGTGTCTGTGTTGGGGCCTTTTGGCAGGCCGCCTTGTTCTCCGAGGACTCTTGTCGAGAGCGCTGTCGAGAGAACGTTTTTTTGTTTTTAGCGCGCCGTGTGTGGGGGTCTAATGTAAATTCTGTCGTTGCACCCGGATCTCTTTTGGCCAACGGGAGAATGTTGTTTTGGTTATGTACAGAGCCTTACTTGTTTTTAAAAAGGTACAAAATATTCTCATATTGATGGCTGTTTCTTTTTTTCTTTTTTTGGTTTCTTATCTGAACTGAAAGTATCCCCCCTTCCCCCCCTTTTCCCCCAAAGGTTTGAAAACAGGGTTTCCTGAGGGCATGCTAACCAGCGACCTTTGACCTTTGTCTTTCTCTCTCGGTGAAAGAGAGAGACGCAGAGAGGCAGCCATGCCAGTGAGGGGGCAACACACTCCCCCCTTCCCCCCCCCCCCCCCCTCCGTCACCCGCCTCTTTTTGCTTTAATTCTTTTTGTATGCAGATTACCAAAATGTACATGTTAGCAAACTAGATT
Source organism: Micromesistius poutassou (assembly GCF_964030765.1). Taxonomy (NCBI): domain Eukaryota; kingdom Metazoa; phylum Chordata; class Actinopteri; order Gadiformes; family Gadidae; genus Micromesistius; species Micromesistius poutassou. Next base: position 1,474,503 of record NC_140286.1, read on the forward strand.
TCAGGCCTGACCTGCGTTGTGTATATACCCTGAATACAATCATTGGGATCTCATTTTTGGAAAGGTTAAAGGACTTAATTGACGATAAGTGTAGTTTTTAAAGAACATGTATCATTATTTGTAAGTTAACCATCTGCATGTCTTCAAGCCACCAGGCGTTGGCAAATGATTTTTAAGAAAAAAAAAACTTTTTACACATTTTATTTTTACAATTTATTTGCTTACCTGAATATCCCAGACAATAATGTGACCCTTTTTATTACTTCAAATTTATTTTTATTTTTCATTTTTTATTTTCCTTATTTCTGTGTACAACCTATAGGCAATTTATAACAAAATGAGAAAAAATTATTGAAGAAATTTTAAAATTGAAATATATTTTATTTGAAAGTTTATGGACCTTTTAACCGTGAGCTGGAAAAATTGTATAATCATATGATTTGAGCTGACTTGACGGTTATAAGAAATGTATCAAGAGTTTTATTTTTTATGCTTCTTTAATAAAGTCTTGTTTTTGGTTTCATTTTTTACTGTAAAACAATAACTAACGTGTCCGTCTTTATTTCGCTCTGTGTGTAAAGAAAATGTGAATATCGTCAGTCCTGGACTGCTGCAGTACTTCCTACCACCACACGATGGCAGTATACGAACATCTTGGAAGCGCCACGTTGTATGACCTAAGTCCTCTCAAAGTGAGCACAGCATTAGCATTTCATAAAACATGTCCTAGGCTGAATGTGAAAAAGGCTTGAGGCACATAGTACATTTTTTACTTGATGAAATTATTCGATTATCTAGCGCACCATATGAATGGGCAACTGGATCGGACCTTAACATTTACATATCTTTGAACGAAATAAGCATAGAATGGTAGCTCATTGTTGCTGAATTGCCTATTGGAAATTAAAGGAACACTGAGTTTAATGTGGCTTAGGGCTCACTTGCAAAAGTCTGGACCTGGTTTGGATTATACCTTTATGGATTCACCTTAGACAAACTTTTTTTACTCCCTTTTCAGTGGCCTACACAGACCTCGAAACCCAGATATTCAGGCTTGTTAAAGAGAAACAACATTGAGTTACAGTTAAAACGACAGTGGTTTCAAACCTCCAAAAAGTATTTCTGTTCTTCATAAGCTCCTTATATTAAGCAGCACAGCAGGCAGCCCTCTCAAGCTTAGGGCGCAGTGCTCAGTGGCATCTAGTCGTGGGGCTGCAGATTGCAAACCGACTGAATCCCCCCCGCTCGCCTCTTCCAGCGACGCCGCTAAAGCTACGGTGGCCTGGCCTGTAGGGGGCCCAGTAGCTAGTCAAGTGTCAAGGCATGAGGTTCTGCGATGGATTCATCATTTATGTTTAGTCTGTGGGTACTATAGGTCATAGTTACATGTTAGATGATTTTAGATTAAAAACATGTCCTCTCAACACTCTGGGCTGCTGTAGAATCGTGACGGGCTCCATATGTAGGCCTAAATATAAACGGCTCATTCAAAGGTAACGACTTGCCTGGTATTATACTTAATAAAACATACTTATAAATATTAAATCCATTTCTGCCAAGCCAATTCCGCTATGAACACCCCTAAATTCTATAGGCTGTTGAATTCATATGAATGAATTTACTTAGTTTTGTTTTAATATTTCTCACATATATAGGCCTATATATATATATATATATATATATATATATAGGCCTATATATATATATATATATATACCCCGCTACAAAATGGGTTGTCATCGGGGGAAAAAAAAGGTATGATTTTTTCCTAATTCTCAGATACCAACAAGAGTGAGCAGAGAGACAGACGGACGTGGTCAGACAGTTTGTGGCAGATATGTCCTTTTATTAGGAAGCCGGTCACAATCAGGCGGCATTCCAGCTCCGCGTATTCCTCCGTATTTAGTACAATTAATGATAAGAAACAACCTCGGTAGAAAATAACTCTCTCATGCAAATTCTGTGTTCTCACTACATTCATATTGGTTGCAGATGTATACACAAGCTGTTAAAAAATAAAGTTCAATGAGTAGTCAATACATAGTCTTTGAATCTTAAAAAAAGAAATGGGACGAACGGGACTTGTAACATCAAAGAGAGACGTGCTGGCACAATAAAGATTCACCGTCATGCAGTTGTAATTATTTCTATTCACAGGGTGGGCATCGCTGCATGGGCTCCGTAGAGATGAGTCGGCATGCGTGCATGCATGCGTGTTGTCTTACATGTGCCCTTTTGTGCTTGAATAAAGATTGGTGTGTGTGTGTATGTGTGTGTGTGTGTGTGTGTGTGTGTGTGCACACGCGCATGTGTGATTGCCGTGGCCTGTGCAGTGGTCCACGTATGCAATAGGCCTATGAGGGTTGAGATTGACACATTATGGGGGTTTGACATTTTTAGTTTGGTTCGTACCAGAACCAAAACAGAGTGTGCCTCTTGGGGAACTCAGATGACATGGTCGGATTGCGTTGAGACGTTAAGTCTGCTCATCGTGGGTGGATGAGGTGGATGAGAGGATGGAGCCAAGCACTCATGTCCTGGAGTTTTTAATGTTAGAGGATCATTAACACGTCGCATCCACTTAAAGGGCCAGTTAATCTCCTTTGACCAAACGTCCGGACCGATGTGACCATGGCATGGCTAGAAAATCTCTGAGTGGGGACCTCCTTCCGATCTGAGAGAAAAGCCTCACCAACATTCATCCTTATTGGTTATTTGGTCAAATTCAACAGTTCCCAGTGAAGCCAAAGGTACGACAAATCCTAGCAGTCCAAACCCAACTCGGTTCAGTCATGTTTAGACACTACTACTCTATTTGTGTAGTTTAAAAAAATAAATAAACATTTGTCCGAAGGATGAATACTTTAAACACAATGCACACCTCGAGTGTCTCGTAACATATCTTTGTGAATGGGTGCCAGGACGGCGTTAAAAACGATGCAGTTTGGTTCACGCCGTTGACTCAGTGGGTCGTGTTTCACCACTGTGTGCATAATAAGACGCAAGGATAATGGGTTATTTTACTTCTCTCCTTTCTCTAAATATAATTCAGTAAGAAGTTCTGGTCCACTCCAGCTTGGTGATTAAAAAAAGCTAAGATCTGATCATCAAAGATATGGCCCCCGTACCTCTGAAATGAAACAGGCCGACACAAATACTGCAGGAATGTGAAGTCAAACCCGTTCATGGAAGAAAAAACCGTTTGAACCAAAATCAAATCTAAAAAAGTTCCCACGGATCTGAATATTGCAGTTGATACTCCATAGGCGTAGCATACACTTGTTTACGTAAGTACCATATATTGCTCACAATCTCAGAGCCATTTTTCCCTTCCCCCCCCCCCCTATTGTACAATCAGCCCTATGTACACACAAACACACACACACACGCACACACACACGCACACACACACACACACACACACACACTCAATGTCAAACAACACAACAATTCTCACAGAGGATTGGCTCGACAGCTTGGGTGAACTCACAGACAAATGCAGCTATTGCCTTGAGAAGTGGCTTTCGATTTGGGAGTGTGGAGACATTTTTTCAGGACAAACAACACATTTCATGTGTCCCCTCCAGAAAGCATTCGTCGGGGGCTAGTATCTCTGTATTGCTTGTGTTGTGTAAACGCCCCCCCCCCCCCCCCCCCCCCCCGTGTGTGTTGGGACGCACAAACACTCTGGCCCTGAGCCCAGGAACTGAAGGCCCCCCCCCCCCCCCCCCCCCGCCAAGACAGCCTCCTTCAAGAAGGGAGCGGAGAATTCCCCCTAATGTTTACCGTCGGCAAAAATGTTAACATTTCTACAAAAAGGCTTTCTACGCCACGACTCACACTGGAGTCACTCGGCCAAACTCTTTTATCGTCTGCAGACGGTCAACGTTTTTTTTTTTTTTTAGTTTGTTGTTGTTTTTGTATCTCGATAAAGGTAGTGTTTCAAGGAGGACGCACACACACACACACACACACACACACACATCGACAATATTTTTGCAGTGATTATTTTGCCAACCGTAACCATGATCAGTATAAACCAGAGGGGCGGAGTCGGACATCAAGTCTAATGATCCTGTAGTAGCCCTTTTGAAGAAAATGTGCATTCAGGCAGGGGGGTGGTGGTGGGGTGTGGGGGGGGTGATAATAGAGGATGGTAGCAAGCAAAGAGGTGGGATGCCGTCGTTTAGGGGGGGGCACTCTGTGATATTGCTCTGTTGGCGTAAAAAAAAAAAGAAAAGAAAAAAAAAAGAAAGGGTCCACCTTCAGAATCTAGTCTATATACACAATATGGCCGTAACATAAACCTCTCTACGTTACCTCCCACCCACTATTTTACATTTAACACGTTGCACCCCCCCACACCACCACCACTGCCTCCCCCCTGCCTTGTTGACCCATGGCTGTGAAGGCTATGGCGTTGCTAGTACACCTCCAGTTACACCGAGTGAATCATACGCACACTGTACACAAACGCGGCGGGGGCTCCCGTTGAGAGTGAGCGCGGCGGCGGCGGCGGCGGGTCTGTACATGGGGGGGTGTGGCCCCCGGTGGCGGCCCGGTGAATCACAGTGTTCTTGGGATCAACATGCAGGCGGGCGGGGGGGGGGGGGGCGTGGCGCGTCGCAGGATTTGTGTAGGGTTAGGGGGGGGGTCACAGGGGGGCTTCAGCGGCTCTGCTCTGTAGATGTTTACTGTACAGTTCACAGGGGGGGGGGGGGGGGCGGGGGGGAAGAGGTTACAGATCTGGAGATCTGGGTCCTTGCGATGCCGACCGTTAACACAACACAACCCCCAGCACACCGGGGGAATGACCACGCAACACCACACAGACGTGTTGGATGGACGCAGAGAGTGAGAGGGTGAGAGGGTGAGAGAGAGAGAGAGAGAGAGAGAGGGGGGGAGAGGGAGGGAGCGATGGGAGTGAGAGACGGAGAGAAAGAGGCAGAGTGAGAGAGACGGATAGAGAGTGACGCAGAGTGGCAGAGCGAGAAAGAGAAGAGAACGGCACAATGAGAGAGAGAGAGAGAGAGTAAGAGAGAGAGAGAGGCAGAGAGGAAGACGTATGGGAAGCCATCAGTCTGGGGCAGACAGGCAGACAGACAGGCAGACAGACAGACAGACGGACAGACAGACAGACAGACGTATAGACACAGCATAGCTAGTTAAGTACTGAGTCCCCTTTACGGAGTCAGAGAAGCAAAAGTGCAAAGTAGTCTTTATCAAACTATGAATGTGGTGCCGTTGTCTCGATCGCCTTTTATTATAATACATCATTGTTGAAAATGTACAGCATATAAAAGTTAGGGTGTGATATAATGAAGCTCGTGTGTGCGTTTGCGTTTTGCGTAGGGACTGGGCCGCCGTGTGGTCGACAGGTGGTCGCTAACCTATGGCTAACTAGCGCTAACTAACTCAAAGAGGAGGGGGAACGTGTGACGCTGTTCCGTCTCTCTGGCGTGTTCCCC
>NC_140286.1:1480170-1575170 GCF_964030765.1 Micromesistius poutassou
GGAGGAGAGAGAGAGAGAGAGAGAGAGAGAGAGAGAGAGAGAGAGAGAGAGAGGGAGAGAGGGAGAGAGGGAGAGAGAGAGAGTTTGGGACGGAGCCAAGGGGTTCAGAGAGGGAGGAAGAGGGAGGAAGAGGGAGGAAGAGGGAGGAAGAGGCAGGGTATTCGGGGGTGAACGGACGGAGCAGAGCAGGACGGCGGAGCAGCGGAAGGCAGGGGTGGAGGAAGATGATGGATCTGAACAAGTAGCGAGATGAAGGGCACCTGGGAAGAGAGATGTGAGGGGAGGGAGGCAGACAGCGTGGTCGATGGAGAGGGGAAGAGATTACCAAAACACACAGCAGGGCTCAGACACATGCAGCAGGGAACATAGGAACAGTAGAAGAGGGACAGGGAGGGAAGGAGGGGGAGAGAGGGAGGGAGGGAGGGTGGGAGGGAGGGAGGGAGGGTGGGGGGGCAGCCAAGCAAGGGAGATAATGAAATAGATTGAAGTAGCACGATGAATGAAAGGAAGAAGGACCGAATGAACGAAATAAATGCTACATGAAGGCCGGGGTTGGCAATATGGAGACACCTGCCTGAGTAAAGCTAGATTTTGAAAGTATCCAACCCAGAATCAACCCGAAACTAAATAGATCAGTGCTCCAAAAACCGCCACGAGATCGTATCCAAAATTAGTTTTGCCCGTGACTATTACCGCGTGATTCACGTTGTCCTCCAACGAAAAAGATTGATTAAAAAAATTAAAGTAAAGAAGCAAAAAAAATAAATAAAGATGAATTTCCACTGCCCCGCCCTCCAAAGCCACTCCCCCCCCAAAAAAGTGACTATCTTGCGAGCTTTAGTGGTCATGCACAATAAGTGCACGGGCAGAGCGTGCCCTGGTGGCTGGGTGGGTAGGTAGACAGACAGGTCAGTCATCCAATCATTTCATTCGGGTCAAATAAAATGATTGGACAGGCTTATTACAGTATCACAAAGAAATATCTTTTTTTTTTTGTCTGAGCATTTGATTTACACCCACAATGTTTGCTGTCGGGATGTAAAGAGAATAAAGATATATATATGTAATATATATGTATATATATATATGATATATATGTATATGTAATATGCTTCTGCAAAAAATTGCCAACCCTAACTTTGAAGAAAAGACAGAAAGAAGGGAAAAACTGACAAACGAATTCAACGAAAGAACGGAGAACAAAAGAAAGAACCAACAAAATAAAAAACGAAAGAGCAACAAACTAAAGGACGACAGAGCGCTGAGAGGGAGCAGGAGAGTAGTGGTGTAGTACGGGATCTCGAAGGACTCACAACATGAAGTCCTGCTCCCAGCTGGGCAGGTTGCCCCTGACAGCGATGGTGGTGCTCTTCACATTCTGTACTTTCAGAGTCACGTAGGTGTTGAACTTCTCTGTCGGTGTACGAGAGAGAGAGGCGATAACACATCAGCACAGAGCGCGAGGGCGTGATGAACGCGTTGGTTCATCGTCCAATCAACAAGCTTGCAGGAAATACTGCTAAATATAACATTTACACATTGATTCATTTTAACATGTATTGCTTCATCTGAAATTGTACTACACTTATTGGGTGCATAGACATATTTATTTCAATGTCATACTTTGTCGATATTGTTATTTGGATTGTATCTCTTCCCCTTGTATTACTGTCCTGTACTTTCTGTCGGGACACCCAAATGTATAGACTGGGATTTATAAAGTATGACAATATCTATCTGTCCTAATGTATATATATATATATACTGTATATAATATATATATATGTGGTACAACATAGATCTCTAATAGGATTATAGACACATTCAGGCTCAGGCTTAGGCTTAGACATCTCGTACTATACTGCAACTGACTTCCCACAGCCTAGTTTCCAACATTAACGGCATTATTTCTCCTCCGCCCGCGATCTTAAAGATTAATGCCATCTAGCCGGCCGTCATTCTCCCCTGCCTCCTCAGCCTACTTTATTTATAGGATCTTTGGACTTACCTTGGGGTCCATCCAGCTTGGCTTTCTTTACTGCGGAAACACAGAGAGGAGAGAGAGAGAGAGTCACACACACACACAGTTGCACCATCTGCTACCATGCTACAAGATAGATACCATGCAGAGAGATGGTTTGGTCCCATACATGGGACCCAGCAGTGGATTATTGTCAGCACATATCATATATTACTGTGTAGGGTATATGAGGGTGTGAGCAGGTGCGTGGTTTGTGCAGACATTGTAGGCGTCAGGTGTACAAAGACAATTTATAGGGGTTGTTTTGAAGACGGTAAGGATGAAGCATGTTGTGAAGACGTGTCAGTGCATCGTTTGTGAGGGGAAGACGTACGTCATATGAGGGCACATGATTCCGACTAGTATTGCGCTGCTGAACAAGAACTTACCTGCAGGACAGCACTTTAAACAGAACCATGCACTTTCCCTCTCTCTGGACTGTCACCAGTATGCATAACTGCACTTTGCCATCCTATTTATGATGTGTAGTGGGGTCTATGTCTTCTGTCCTGGTGATGTGTTGTGGGGGGGGGGGGGGGTGGGTGGGGGTTGAGGAAAAAATTGTTGTCTATCCTGTCTTGTCTAGCTATCTTCTGTATGGTCCACTTCTGTCAATAAGTGTATCAGACATACTGTATGGCACAGAACAAGTTTCCGCAAGGACAAATAAATATCTATCTATCTATATTGGGGTATTCAAGAGAATAGCGTATGTGAGGCTATGAGAGTTTATTATAAGGCTACATTAAGGTAGGAGTTGGTGTATGCTCTGTGAGTTATTCTCATGTCAACCGATTAACCACGCCATCAAATATGAACCGTATGTATTTCTGTGTTATTTCAAGCACCTTACGGTGATTCAGTGAGATGTTTAATGTGTGTGTGTGTGTGTGTTGGTTGGGTTGAAGGCAGCGCGCTGTGCATCTCTGCACCACTCCCTCTCTCTCCGCTTTGACGTAACCCATACATGCATTTTTAATAGTCTCTCACTCTCTCCCACATGCTTACTTCAAAACCTCCACACAAACTGCAATAAACGTTACGGGGCACACACATGGAGACACACACACACACACACACACACATACACATACACACACACACACACACACACACACACACACACACACAAACACACAAACACACACACAAGAATAAGTGGCTCACGTGAAACCGAGGTGTGTGTTTTCGTTTAAGACATTTAGCAGACGCTTTTATGCAAAGTAACTTACAACTATTCATACACTATACAGCGGAGTCGACCATGCAAGTATGACACACACACACACACACACACACACACACACTTACACACATAGACAGGGGAGTCAACCATGCAAGGCAGACAGCCAGCTTGTCAGGAACAGTTAGCGTTAGGTGTCTTGCTCAGAGACACCTCGACAATCAGCCAGGAGGAGCCGGGGAACAATTTTTTTTAATTTTTTTTTTTTATATAAACTTTAAAAACATATTTCATGTGGTTGACCTTTGTTTGTAGGTAATTAATTTCTATCCCCAGGCACTACAATGAGTCAAGTGAGGAAATGGGGTCGAAATCACAAAATGATGTTTCAACTTTGGCAACATTGTTGAAACAGTACTCTGCCAAATATTTTGGGAGGTCAAAAATAGGCAATTACCAAATAACTAGTCATTCTGTTCCTGCCATCTACAAACCATAACAATGCATAGGTCTACCAGGCCTGCAAAACAGTCATGTACACATGATCAAAATCATAAGAAAATGGAAATAGGGCGGCTTCCTCCAGCCATGGAACATAAAATCTGGAAAATATATTAGTACATGAGTAAGACCAATGAACACTGGGAGTGGATGTGAAGTGATAGTAAGCAGTACTAGGACCAAGCAACTATCCATCTGTCTGATGGGATACATGACGAACAGTATCCTACCCTACCCATCACCCTCTCTCCCGTCCTATATTTCAACAGCATCAATAGTTTCTATTGACGCGGCGCATTGGGATATACAGTAGCATATACAACCCCTACGTCTGTGTAATTATACGGCACGAAGAAGACCCGTTAGGGTCGAAACGTTGCTGTGAATTTTTCATCAAATGAATATGGGAGCATAAGCAGTGCTGCGGACATTACGTTTCTTTCGTTCTATATGACTTCATTTGTCCTGCACCTGGCCAGTAGGTGGGACGTGCACACAGCTACTTTTTTTTTAGTAATTATATGGCACACAGTAGTATGGGCTACAGCAAACAGACTAGAATTAGAAAACAGGTCATACCAATAGCGTTACATCAGCAAGCACTGTGAGCCGCCCCCCCCCCCCCACTTAAAGCTAGGGTAGGCAGTTTGGAGAAACCAGCCACAGTAAGCTCGATTCTGAAAGTGTCCAACCAAATAAATACCTCCCCTTCAGGCGTCCCGCCAAACCACTCCCCAAAAAGCACATGAACAGCTCGCTAGATTGAGCGATAGGTCTGCCTAGTATTGTGGAAGACTCATGTCACGCTCAATGAGTGCGTGCAGGTAGACGTGTAGGTAGGTAGACAGACAGACAGGAAGCCATTATATTTGGGCCAAAGGAAATGATTGGCCAGGTTTACTACAGGCCTGCGACAGCCACAGATCCCTTATTATTTGTCAAAGCACTTGATTGGTTGATTACAGTCTGGGTGTAAAGACAATTTCAACAAAATACGACAACAAATGTCTTCTGAAATAAATCGCCAGGCTTTGATTGCATCAGCAGATTAAATGTAGGTTTTAAAAGCTCCCTGTTGCCCAATGCAAAGTGCAGAGAACTGCAACATCAGTAAAGCTGTACCCCTAAAAGGACACTGGATAGACCCTGACAGGAGCACACTCCCATCCCACCTACTGACAGCATGTGGGATACCGGTGGACAGACGTTCAAGGTTACGAGCAAAGTTGATATGGACCAGAATGCATGTGCAGTCCGTCCGGTTACCCACAGATAACACACTCACACATGTTCTTGGTATAATATGACTGAGTGAGTGTCGATTAACATTTTGACTGAAAAGTGTGACATATTAATGCACCTAATTCGGTCCTAAACAACGGAATGCTTGACAGCACTGAGCGAGCTATTGAATGGGTGCCGTGTGCCGTATGGTGGAGGCCAGAAATAGCCCCAGTCGGGCAGGTTAGGCCCTTGAATTGTGTAATAAAGCAGCAGAAAGGGGGGGGGTGGGGGTGGGGAGAGGGGGGGGGGGCGCTCTTGGCCAAGTCTCGTAGTCCACCTCAATGAGATCAACAGCCAGAGTTTATGAATGAATAACACTACGGCACTAATGACATCAAGATTATAGCTCACTGAGCCACCACCGTCTGTGGTGGTGGTGGTGGGTGGATCCCGGAGAGTAATGTATTGATAAGGCTTCCGGGGGTAGCCGTGGCTGATTCATCAGGTTGAGCGGGAACAATCATCAGTGTGTGTGTGTGTGTGTGTGTGTGTGTGTGTGGGGGGGGGGGGGGGGGGGGTGTTTCTTTGAATGAGAAAGGGCGACGTGACGCATCGCTTCTGGGAAATGTCATATTTTCTGGATAGAAGGAGAGAGAGAGAGAGAGAGAGAGAGAGAGAGAGAGAGAGAGAGAGAGAGAGAGAGAGAGAGAGAGAGAGAGAGAGAGAGAGGTGTGTGTGACGCGCACAGGCAGCAGCACACCCCCAGACAGCCCCTAGTATTCCCTCACGACTCCAGCAGAGCGGTGGGAGAGAGGAGGACAGTGCGTTGTGGTGGTGGTGGTGCAGCAGCGGCAGCGGCGGCGGGCGGAAGGGGCTTCCTCCGGCGACCGCCCACGCATGAATGAACATTCAGCTAGGGTGGATGACACATAGTAAGGGGCGCGAAAAGGATTCACCGACACTGCCGTCCGCCGTCCAGACAGACAGACAGACACAGACAAGACAGACAGACAACCATAAAGACGCAGGCAGCAACCCCCCCCCCCATGCAAATAGTCAATGTTATGGCTTGTGAAGTCGCGAAACTACAACATTCCCATTTCTTCCCATCATCATAGCACGTATCTTTTGATGCCACACACACACACAAAAAAAAAGTGATGAGTCTAGTTTAGAGCCCTGCTCGGCAGCAACAGTGTCGGTCGGTGTCGGGTATTTCCTCGACACTTCTGAGGCCAGAAGCACAACTCACGTCGGTGTCATTAATGGTAGTATGTAAATGCACTGTGGTGCGACTTATTGACTAATTCAGTGCTAGGCGTTTTCTTGACCACGGAGATCCGACAGGACTGTTTGGGGGACTGCCCCTGGTCAATGAACATTGGCTCATTCACCATCACAAGCAACGTTACGACAATATGTTTCTTATGTATTATCATCGGGCTGCTTACCTCCCACACATAACAGGGACATCTCTGATGATAGTGGCGTGAACGTCCCCTGTCCGCTGCTGAGTCCCACGGTCCTCCGTGATTTGTTGGGGATTCTCGGTTCCCTTTCCTCCTCCTCCTCCTCCTTCTTCTTCTTCTTCTTCTTCTTCTTCTTCTTCTTCTCCTCCCGGGTAGCCAATACACAATTCTGGCCCCGATAATTCCCCCCCCTCAACAACAACAACAAAAAAAGCAATCAGCTCATTTGATTTCTCTTTCCCCTGTAATGCATTGCTTTTTCAGTCGCTCTCCTCCACTCCTCTTGCGCGCACAGCCATCTTGTTTCAGAACTACATCCGCGAGGACAGCTCCCCGCGCCGCGTGACGTCAATGTCGAGTGCTGACGAGAAGCAGGCGGTGGCGGTGGTGGTGGAAGCACCACTACAGTGAATAATCCCCCCCGAGTCGAGTGGAAACATGTTGAGTCGACTGAGGCAATTATGTTCTTGTATGGTCAATCAATGTCATAACACATTATTATTATTACTACCGGCTATTATGCATTTACATCTATCTTTTGAGTTAAACTTTGGGGGGGGGGGGGGGGGGGGGGGATGATTAATTGATCATCGTTTTTGAATCAGCCGCCCCCCCCGGATGATAAAAATAGATCGAACGAAATAATGAGAACCTTGCAGGTCCTCCTTAAAGGGCCTGGTCCTGGCTCTATAGCCTCGGGAGAGCATCCAGCAGCACAGACGCTGTGGGGGGGGGGAGAGCCATGGCGATAGACGCCTTGTAAAGACACACACATGTGGTGGACCTTGATGTTGTTGGACCTTGAACTCACCACCAGCTACATTGCTGTCTGATGTCTGACGGTGGTCTTCCCCCGGATTATAACCGGGCTGACACTGCATGGTGCATTGGCCTCTTCAGTTCCTCTCTTCCTCCTAATAGAGAAGTGGCCTGAAACGGCGCAGCCACAGCCGTCAGAGAGAGACAGAGGCAGGACGTGTCATCCGATAGGGCTGCTGTTTCTTTCCTCTCCAGAGTTTGGAACAGGTGGCCTATAAGGTTGTTAGGATCCTCAGGATCCTCAGCGTTGTTTACTTGCTGCCTTGTCTCTGGGGTTGGTCACTGTCACGTTATATTTGTCTGTTTGTCAGCCTGCTTTCTCGGCATGCCTCTTCTGTCGTGGAGGAGTCAAGGAGTTCAAGGAAGGAAGGCCTGGCTGCCTGTAACGTCCGCTTGTCCACACCGTCATGTCATGTGTCCTCGGCGGATGAGGTCAGAAATGACTCATCTGTGAGTGACTTGTGTGTCTCCCTCCAGACACAGTCGCCGCCTCCCATTTTCCTTCTTCAGTGTCACTGTCTCCTTGCTCCACACACACACACACACACACACACACACACACACACATACACACACGTGCGTGCGCACACACACACACACACACACACACACACACACATACACACGTGCGTGCGCACACACACACACACACACACACACACACATATATATAGTAACTTATATATATATATATATATGTATATATATATATATATAGTAAATATATAGTCAATTTTTGTGGTAGTTTGGGTATAGTTTGGGTATTTCCTAAAGCGGAGGTTACCAATTTACGGTTTGGATAATAACTTGGATAATAAATAAGTGATAGGTTATGTATTGAAGTGAAATTGTAATCTTGATATCTGTAAATGCATCATGACATGAATTGTTTCTGCAGACCGCACCGACCTACATAAAGCCACCTACAACCCATCTCGTCATCAGTGTTACTTAGATGTTAAAAGGTACTGCGCTAAGGTCAGCTTGAGTATGTAACAGTTGACCAAAACCGTTACATAACCAATTAATTCCCCCTCGGCGTCGAGGGTCCGGTGTAGTTCCCCTCACAGCCCACGGGGGCGGCAGAGACAAAGCGGACAAAGCGAACTCCCCGAAAGAGTCGCGAGACGAAGTGTTTTGTTTACGCCTGCGTCACCGCCCCTCCCCTCGAGTAGAAACTGTCAGGTTCAAGATGGCTGCCGGGGACAACAGTGGCAGACCTCCATGTCTCAATTTTTCTGGCCAGGGCTCTGTCGGCAATGGGCAGCCCAGCAACAGCCTGTTCACCATGCCCACTTCCAACAGCGGCTCGGTCGGTCAGAACGCCGGGGCCCAGGGGCCGACGCGGCGCCCCAACCCCCAGGTCGGGCCTGGCGAGGGCGAAGGCAACAACGGCCTTGCACCTGGAGGAGCCCAGCCGAATGCGCATAACTCGATCCAGCAGCAGCAGCAGCAGCAGGCTCAAGGTGCAGCGGCGGCGGCGGCGGGGGGGACAGCCGGGGGGCCGATGGCCACTTTGGCGTCCAACATGACTTCCGCGGCGTCCAACGCGTCCTCGTCCGCAGCGCCGTCCTCCACCCACCCGTCGCTGTCGTCGGCCACCCCGGCGTCCGTGCTGGTGTACCGGGAGCCCGTGTACAACTGGCAGGCGACGAAAAGCACCGTGAAGGAGCGGTTCGCCTTCCTCTTCAATAACGAGGTGCTCAGCGACGTGCATTTTCTGGTCGGCAAAGGCATGGGCGTGCAGAGGATACCTGCTCACAGGTACGTATTTACTTTTTTATTTATTTATTTTTTTGCGTCGCACCTATAGTGCACATTTCATCGTCGCTTGACACCGACCCGCGAATTGCTTGATTGAACTGACATGTACATGGGGGGCCTAATTCTAATCCCCCCCTTCCCTTCACCACGTCAGGTTCGTTCTAGCGGTCGGGAGTGCAGTGTTTGATGCAATGTTTAACGGCGGCATGGCCACCACCTCGACGGAGATCGAGCTGCCCGATGTCGAGCCCGCTGCCTTCCTCGCCCTGCTCAAGTAAGCTCCCCTCATGCCATGTGTCGCTGTCTGTTTCTGTGACGTAGCATGCACCCGCCGACCGTGCTTGTGAAATAGCGTGTTGTGTTGCCCCCCCCCCCCACCTCCCACAATCTGTCACATATGGAGGCAGTAATCCAATACGGCTTACGTTCACATATGATAATACGTTGATGGATGATCAGATGATGGGTACACACAGCCACGCAGCCGACTGAAACATAACGATCTCTTATACTACAGGTTTTTGTATTCTGATGAGGTCCAGATAGGGCCCGAGACCGTGATGACCACGTTGTATACGGCCAAGAAGTACGCTGTTCCTGCCCTGGAGGCACACTGCGTGGAATTCCTCAAGAAGAACCTGAGGGCTGACAATGCCTTCATGTTGCTCACACAGGTAGAACATAAACTCTTACAGTACATCTACAGTCATCTACGTCTCAGTGGTTGTCAAACATTGACAACCGTTGAATGCTACTGCTAATGACGAGTCGCCACCGCCGCTTAAGCTGTTTTGCAAAGAAGTCGACTCGCAAAAAGCTCCCCTCCTAACCCTACATTGACACATGAGCCTGAAGCACTCAATCTAAATTGGCTCATCGCGACGCAGGCACAGCCAACTATAAACAGATATTCTCTTAGCTTTTCCCTTACTGAGCGCTGAGTGCTGACGGACTGCTGACGGCATTTGTAACTAATTACATTCACATCATAGCTTTTAAATCTGATCCTCCTCACCATCTTTTTAATATGTGTTACTTTTTTTTGGGGGGGGGTGGGGGGTTATTTTTTTTGGGTTTTATTCTTTTCCAGGCCCGATTGTTCGATGAGCCACAGCTGGCCAGCCTCTGTCTGGAGAGCATCGACAAGAACACGGGGGACGCCCTGGCCGCGGAGGGCTTCACGGACATCGACCTGGGTACTACTACAGCCTCAAGAAGCTCAGCTCACCACCTCGCTCAGCACCTCAAAACACTGAGCTTTAACCGTGGCTGTTCCGTCCGACCGAATAACTTAAGATACACGTTCTCTCTCTCTCTCTCTCTCTCTCTCTCTCTCTCTCTCTCTCTCTCTCTCTCTCTCTCTCTCTCTGCCTCTCTCGCCGCCGCCGCCGCCTCTCCCCCTCCAGACACGCTGGTGGCGGTGCTGGAGCGCGACACCCTGGGCGTGAGGGAGGTGCGTCTGTTCGGGGCGGCGGTGCGCTGGGCGGAGGCTGAGACGCACCGGCAGCAGCTGCAGCCCACGCCCGAGAACAAGCGGCGCGTGCTGGGCAAGGCCCTCACGCTCATCCGCTTCCCCCTCATGACCATCGAGGAGTTTGCGGCCGGGAAAAATGAAATAAAAGGTATTATTCTCATTTTCTCTTTACTGTTCCTACCGATACATTATAGTTTGGGGGTTTGATCCAAAAGTGTGCTTTTGCTGTGATGTTTGTGTTGAATGTGTAAATAAAGAGTCGGAGAATCTTGTTCAAGGAAGCCTACAGTTAGACCCGCTAATGCTGGGGTTCGAACTGAGAACCTCATCAGCTGGGAGCCAAAAGCCTTCAAGGTCACCGTGACACGCCACCAGGTGTGAGTGTGATTAGCCGTTACAAGCCGTTTTTTGAAAATCTGCCTCTTGTGACATCACAAGTGGGCGTGTCCACCCCTAGATGTGTGACGGATAGATGAGCAACGTTTTTCTACAGTCCACTGGGGTAGGCTGGTAGACTGATCTATCACAGCAGCACACACATCTAGGTGGACACGCCCCACCTGTGATGTCAGAAGAAGAGGCAGATTTTCAAACCGGCTTGTAGCGGCTAATCACACTCACACCTGGTCACACCTGTCACGCGACCTTTAACCGTAATGACTACCGTACGATCGTTTGCTGCCCCTGTGCGTTCCCTCTTCCACGGCACGTCGGTCCCATGCTCTGTCTGTTCTTCTGTCGTCCTGATAACCGTGAACCACCGCTGGTGTCGTCGTCGTTGTCAGGTCCGGCCCAGTCCAGCATCCTGACGGACCGGGAGGTGGTGAGTCTGTTCCTGCACTTCACCGTCAACCCCAAGCCCCGCGTGGAGTTCATCGACCGGCCGCGCTGCTGCCTGCGCGGCAAGGAGTGCAGCATCACGCGCTTCGGTCAGGTGGAGAGCCGCTGGGGCTACAGCGGGACCAGCGACCGCATACGGTGCGTGAGGGGCCTCCGTGGTCTGGATTAGGGATCGACCCATATGGGTTTGTTTTTTTTAGGGCCGATACCGATACCAATTTTTTTTTTTTCATCAGCCTTAGCCGATGACCGATACGGCGATACCGATTTTTTTTTGGAGGCGATGCTGGAAGATAGAAGAAAAAAGCAGATACCCGCAAATATCGGCCGATAATATCTGTACGCAATTTGGCTGCTTGCCGTCGCTTCCCTGTCGTCATTGTGTTAAACCAGCCAATAGCGCGCCAGGGGGAAAAGCCAGCTTGGTGATTGGTTCCCGCAAAAGCATATCGGAAGCAGAAATAAACGTGTAGCTCCTCTCCAGACCCTGCTGCAGGGCGAGTTCAAATCGCCGGCAAGAATGTGCTGGCGATTTGAATTACCAGCACGGCGATAGGATCTCAGGTTTAGGATCTCAGGGTTAAGCTGGACTTACACAAACTCAGTGAGGGAATAAGTACTTGTGTCCTATACTTTCACTTAAGAAAATTAGTTTAAGTATTTCACTTTACAATATAAAAAAAATATAGGAAAAATATTTATAATTTATATGAAATGGTACTCCTTGGATCCGTGGCCTTGGATTTTATGGTGTGCAGAAGCGATCTATTCATTATGCATAAGCCTTGGTGTAGTGCTTGTCAATACTTGAACCACAGCTGTACTTGCAGGTACATCTGACATGTAATATTAATGAGTAATAGCGGAATTATAGGCAAATAAACTTCTACTAACAATTAAATCACCTATATAGGTACACTGGAGTAGCTCAATATTGTAGCAAAGTATAGTAAAAGTACAGTATATAAGTACAGTATAGTAAAATGAGTAAATGTACTGATGCATCCCTTGTGTGTTTTTTTTCCATTCAGATTTTCAGTAAACAGAAGGATATTTGTGGTCGGCTTCGGCCTCTACGGCTCTATACATGGACCGACAGACTACCAAGTTAATATCCAGGTACAGTACCCCATCAGGGAATTGAATACGAACCACTACCCGTTTATTGTTAATACGCCGGGCGGGAAACATGACGTCCATGCCTCTTCTGCGTGCAGATCATCCACACAGACAGCAACACGGTGCTGGGACAGAACGACACGGGCTTCAGCTGCGACGGCTCGGCCAACACCTTCAGAGTCATGTTCAAGGAGCCCGTGGAAATCCTGCCCAACGTCAACTACACGGCCTGCGCTACACTCAAGGTACCCGCCTCTCCCGCACCGCCGCGGCAGGGCCCCGCTGTCGCACGGACGATCGTTTGATTGGTTTAGTTTGTTTGAAAAGGAAAATGTATTATTTGGGCTTCATTTCGATGGATGGTTTTTAAGAGTAGAAACACCATCAACATCTGCTGCTCGTAGTTTCGGAAATGCAGTTCACTTTTTCTGTTGCAGATTATTTTAGATTTGTTCTCTTTTTTTCTGTCGGTCAAAGCAAGGCAATGAAACAATAAATTATCGTATCATGATAGACTTTTGATCAATATCAATATAAAACATGTAACAATATATCGATAAGAGACTGGACCACCGAATCTAGCAGCTGGGTTTGTTAGACAAACACGTTTCCATACTTATTTACAATATTTGAGTGTTTTTCATTGTTGTGTCGACATTGGAGTATTTATCAATGAAGAACAGTGGAAGGTCGTATTGAGTGTTAAACAGAAGTGTTTAAATCCAGCATGGTAATTCCTAGTGTTTTTAGGTCATTAAAATGATCAATAGTTATCGATATCGATCAATATGATCAAGTTATATCGTGATTGAGCCATATCGCCCAGGCCTACTTTGAGCCCTATCCCAATTCTCCCCCTTCCCCTAGATTTCAGCCCTAACTCTAGATTTTGCGCATTCCTGCGAAGGGGTAGGGTGTCCCAATACTTAAGGGAGCTAAGGGGGAGTGCTGTTTTTCCCTTAAAATCATCCCTTGAACGCTAGCCAGCTCGGTAGCTGACTTGCAGCGAAGGGCACTCAAAGCAAGTGTTCTCGTTAAAGGGAGAGAAATGGGACTGGTGTCTGGTATGTTGTGATAGACAGTTCCCATTGAAGACTTTGCATCGACTGGACTAATAAATAATGTATATAGTTGCAGGGTTTCCCGCAGAAAATGTGTCTGTTGAGGTTGTGGGGTTTGCTGTCGTACCTGGGGGGTGCGGTGGGGGTTGCTGTCTGATAACGTAGTTTAGGTAGCGGGCGTCTTGTTGCTTAAGCAACTGCCTAAGCTGTAAAGTGCTGTGGAAAACCCTGAGTTAAATCCACAGTGAACATAATCGCTCCTCAGTCCCAGGGCATGCATTTTAGTTTTCCCTGAGCTAGCGCTGTTGTTGTTGTTTTGGTGTTGATGTGGTGTTGAAGTGTCCTTAGCTCCAC
The DNA here is from genome assembly GCF_964030765.1 of Micromesistius poutassou. Taxonomy (NCBI): domain Eukaryota; kingdom Metazoa; phylum Chordata; class Actinopteri; order Gadiformes; family Gadidae; genus Micromesistius; species Micromesistius poutassou. Next base: position 1,493,999 of record NC_140286.1, read on the forward strand.
CGTCGCTCATCCTCCTCTTCCTCCTCCTCCTCCTCCTCCTCTTCTTCCTCCTCCTCCTCTCCAGGGGCCGGACTCCCACTACGGCACCAAGGGCATGCGGAAGGTCACCCACGAGTCGTCGTCCACCGGGGCCAAGACCTGCTTCACCTTCTGCTACGCGGCGGGCAACAACAACGGCACCTCGGTGGAGGACGGCCAGATCCCCGAGGTCATCTTCTACACGTAGTCCGCTCGCGCGCGCTGACCCTTTTTGTACCCTAACCTTGTGATCACCCTCACCTCGGTTTTGTGCCAAATCTCTTACCATCTCTACCCCAACCCCCTCGCCCCCCACCCCCGCCCCCACCCCAACCCCCTCGCCCCCCACCCCCGCCCCCCCCCCCACCCCCACCAGCAGCAAGACTGGTGCTTCACTTTGTGTCACTCGTGCTCCTCTCCATTCTCGACGACATGGTACCAGCGTTGGCGGTGTGGGGAGACACGGTGAGGTGAAGTGAAGGGGCGGGGGAGTGGGGATGTCTGACGTTCATCATTGTTGACACCATCTCTAGCCTGATGGTCTCCTCTGTTTAAGGTACTGTCTGGTGGGGGTGGGGGCGGTTGTTGAGTGATGTAAACTTCTTCAAAACAGTCTCGGAATGAATTGATGCGGATGAGAGAAAGAGAGCGAAGGCAGTTCTCTTTACCTTTCATCACAGTTTTAATGTAATTCGTCTGGACAGAAGACAAATGAGCTCAATATAGACATTACTTGTAGCTGTGTGGTCAATCGTCCTGTATCAAACTGCATTAGAGAAAAGAGAAATGCTATTGTATGAATGTAGATTGTTTTTAAAGTGCCGATAAGGCATGCCGTAAATACGTTCTTGTTTTCCTCATCATTAAGTGCAGGCCACCCATCTTTAGACCAGCATTTCACTGCAGCAATAACAGACTTGGTACGCTTACTGAATGCTTTAAAAAGGAAAATGCAACCAATTCTATTACTTTTTTTATTTTTTTTCCCCCCCAAGACTAGTCTTGGATTACCTTTTTAAAAAAGAAGAAACCAGCCCGAACCAGCTTCTGAAGCTTCTGTCACACTTCTGAAGGTGTGATCTTGTCATGATTGTATCCAATGTCAGGTATATAAGGCGGCTAAAGAATGCATACATTTGACACCCTGCCCCGCATGGCATATACCTATATGGGAGGTTCCTCGCACTTGTTCGTAACACCTCTTCATCCAGGTCTACTAACAATGGATGCACACTAACTCTTTTTTGTTTGTTTTGTTTTGTTTTCGTCAGGTTTTTTTTTTTTTCTGTTTGGAAATGTGTAAGTTGGAAAAGAGATTTTCCTTTGACCCAGATTGTTAAAGGGTTGTATATTAAACTGGCATTTATTAACATTATTGATGTAATTTCAAATGAATATGAAATAAAATGTAAGGATAAGTTATCCTCTTTTTTTTGGCTTCTTATTCAAGAACAAAATGTGTTTAGAATCAATCAAGTGTTACTTACCTACCTACCTGCCATTGTAGATTATGAATAAATAACAAGCTAAAGTCCATTGGAGGAAAGAAGAAAACAAAATATGTATATATTCGATTCCTATTTTTTTTTTTCCAAAATGACCTCAACAACGCTCGCCTAGGCACCACTAAAGCTGACCCCACACTACAAGATAAATGTCCCGATATCGGGGCCGATTTGCCCCTTACGAGAATCGGGGTGGCGTTCCCATGGCAGCCGAATCGGGACGAAAATCGGCCAAGATTATCCTGTCTGCCGTAGTGTTCTAAGATAGAATCTCATAAACTTAAGACCTCCCGATCTCAAAATCGGGGTTATCCAACATGTTAGATATTTTCGGCATGTTGAGTGTGTAGTCAACATAATAGCGACGCACGCACACACAAACACACACGCAAAACACACACACACGCTGACCCGAAGGTGCTCCATAATGCCAAAGCGCATTCAATTCTCACTTTTCAATTTTCGTTTCCAAATATTTATTTAAAAACGAAAATATCTGTTTTAGTGCGTGTGTGTTAAATTAAATGTTTTTATATCTTAAACAAATTCCGTTGCAAATAGGAGGCGCGCAGCATCAATATCCTAACACAGACACATTTTGCAGATTGTAAATTGACATGATACATTGTAAACGTTCACAATCCTGCTCTATGCTCTGTGATATTTTGTTTATCATCATTTCTATTAACTTCTGCGAGGCGCATAAAGTGGTCATGTAGATCGGTCGTCTGCCCGTCTATTGCGCGTATCACACATGAGCAGATCTTGCACACAACGTCAGTCGTGTCCCTTGGCTGTCCTATTTGTTGTATATTTGTTGATGTTATTGTCACGCGTGTTCTGGTTATTTGCGCATGATTAAACATGAGTCTTTATATGGCGATAAAACAAAGCTTTGTTGCGTTTTTTTCCCTTCTTTTTGAAGTGGGGATCGGGGGTGCGCCAACCCGGTTGGGACGTAAAGGGGGTGCGCAGGAAAAAAAGTTTGGGAACCGCTGCTCTAGATCTACCATCTCTTGTCTCTCGATCTCTTGTCTCGTGCTGGATGACGTAGCCTACACGGCCGAGAAAGATTATCCTGTAGTGTGGGGTGTCTTGTGTTCTAATCTTATGTCGGATCGGAGAGCAAAAATCGGCTGCGATTCTCGTTAAGTGTGGGGTGTACTCCGACTCAAAAATCGCATAAGATAAAAAAAATCGTGTAGTGTGGGGCAGCCTTAAGGCACCACCATTAAGGCAGATGTTTCTGTGGTGGGAGCATTGTTTGATAGAGGCAGTTGGTCAAAAGATTAAATACGCTACCAAACACATAAGGTAGCACTTTTTGATAGGGTAGCATGATTCTATAGACTCTGATACTGTATTATAACGTCTTTATTGGAGAGTTAAGGGGTACAGTGTGTATATTTTACACCGCGGATCAATAGTGTCGTCATGCGCATGTGCAGAACCACTAGGTAGCAAAATCTGACAAGGGAGCAGAAATTGGCAGAACACCGGCCGTGGGAATAGTTCCTCTGTTCCAGGTGACCCAGCGTAATGTTGGACTTTATCTGTCCAGGAAACGCACTGCCCCTGATGAAGCCAATTCGGCGAAGAAAACATGATTTTTAAGTCTGTTAATATTCCTAAACGTTATAAAAGTATGTAAAAAAACAACAACAAAAAAAAAACTGCAAGCCAAGCGATCGTGGCGCTCTTCTCGTCTGTGACGCCAGGAGTGATGATGATGATGCGTGTGCTGGAATGTGCCTTGTTACTCTACAGGGGGCGCTATTCACTACATCGTGATATCTCTTACATTCATGGTCAGAATATGTCAGCCCTGCATTTAAAAGTCTATATATATATATATATATATATAATTAGATTTTTAAATTGATGCTGACAGGCAATAAACCGTCAGAACTGATCATGTAGAATATATATATATATATATTCTATGATGATCATGTAGAATATATATATATATATATATATATATATATATATATTCTACATATATATTCTCATGTAGAATATATATATATATATATATATATATATATATATATATATATATATTCTACATGATAATTTCTGACGGTGTATTGCCTGTCAGCATCAATCTAAACTAAATGAATATATAAATAAATGTGTAAAATGTACATGCAATGTATATATACATGAATGTATAAGTATATATACATATATATATAGGGACAGAGACAAATATTTATATATATAGGCCTATAGAGAGAGAGAGATTGCACATAAGTGGTTAATTGCCGCTGTCCTACTGTAATCTCCTGATCTCAGATAATACCCACCTAATCATCGTAATGCACATTTTATAGCTGATATATGACACAGTTTCGTGAGCACACTCATGTTCAGCATTTGTATTAGGCTACCTCAGAGGTGGTATATTTGAATTCATCTGAGTAAATAAGCTTTTTGTCGCCCCCTAATGGTATTTGTCTGGATTTGTTTGTTCCCTGGTCGAGCGTTAAGGAATAGGGAACTAGGAGGGAACACGTGAATGATTTCGGACACAGGGAATGTTGCCTTTTACTGCATATGCTGCTATACATTGGATCTTTCCTTGTTATTTGTAGCCTACTTTTAAATTGACTAAGAGGACGATGACTGGGAATGATGTAATGGCACGTGATTGGCCGATTACCCAAATTTGAATATGCTATGCGTCAACATTGATGTCGCAGATTGCCTCTCATGTCTAGATGCTGCAGGCTGGAGTGAAGTCGTCCCATGTTGACTGTGAGCTCTACAGACCTTTCGGCTCTGTAGGTGAACCACAGCGGGACGAGGAAGGGTCGGTGATGGCCTTGAAGCCGGTCAGCACGAGGTGCTCAAAGGTCTCCATAACCACGGCGGTCAGGGCGGCTCTAAGGCTCTTGACCCACGGCCTTTGGGAGAGCGGATGGGGGTAGATGTTGTGAGGCCGGCAGGTATCCCTGCATTCAACCAGGGAGTTGTTACAGGCGTCCGTCGACACTGGAGACAGCCGGTCCAGCTAGGTTAGACGTCTTGAAGGATTTTTAAACGTCTACGTCGACAATGTCAGTGTTTCCGTTTTAATTTGCGCTCTATTAAACAATTTAGTCAACAAAACAAAACTATTAAGAGGTGTTTACAGGAATACACGCCAGCCTCATGCCTACATGAACTAGACAACAGTTTCATTTAGGGAAACCTTGCGGTGTGCTTAACATAGGCCTAAAGATAGTCATAGGGCCTATATCTTGTTGCACTTTGGAATTTCGAATCTTTCGAAATAACAATATAGATAGCATAGGTCAACTCCCAAGCAATTAAGCCTATTACAATGACAATAATATTGTGCTTCCTGATGCAGATAAGCGTTTTACTGCGTCCCCAAATCAGTGAACAGAAAAAGAACACTGAATAATGAAACTGTAACTGAGTTCCAGGAATTCCTGGCGCAGCCATTTTGGAATATGAAAAAATGAAATAATAACACAAAATATGTAATTAGCCTATGTTTATTTTATTTTATTGTTATTATTTGATGTATTCTTTTATTTGTGTAAGCTCTCGACGCTAATCACATCCTATGGTCAAATGCTTCACAAACCTTGCGTCCGCCATCCATTACAATTGCTTTAGGCCTACACCAAACAAATAAAGTGAATGTAAATAAAGTTAATAACATAATGTATATGTTATTTTAAGAGTGGAGCTAGAGTAAAATGGGGTGCTACTAAACTAGAATAATAATCCTTTGGTGTAATAATTGTGTGCATTAGTGCACGCGTAGCCCAAAGTGCTGCTGCTGCTGATGATGATGATGACTTTCCGACCTTTCCAATTTCCTGTAATGCGAGGTTGATGTCAGTGCAGGGGTGGAAACAGATTTAAGTGTATCGGGGTAATTGTTAGGTTTATTTCCGAAGGGTCCTGCTTTCCTTGGAAAAGAGCTCAGTGATTGGTGGCGATGTGATGATGATAGCAGTGTGTTTCCTTTCTCCAACAGCAACTAGAACAGAGCTGTGATTCACACTTTTGTTTTTCTGCTCTGTTCTTTTCTGTTGAATGGCTTAATTTTTGCAGGATCGATGAGTACTGATTATATGTTTGAGAACATGACATAATGGCTCGCTCTTTATGGTGCATGAATGGCGCCCTGATGGTTTGGATAAGGTCCTGACTGATAAGGCGTGATACAGCACGTTCCCTCGAGTCAGGGGAATACGGCTGGGACACTTTATTCTGTTATTATTGCACGTGTTATGTTACGGTTTGCTGAGAATTGTAATCGCAAATTGATTTTTAATATTTGTATGATTGTGTGTTGTTGTTTGCTCTGGTTTTGAATTATTGACCCACCAAAGGGTCGATGGTCATTGTGTTATGTTTTCTATTCCAATTTATTTTTTTAAGTGAAATTATTAGCTACAAATTGTGAAAACTTCCTTACCTTATATTTGCAAGGTACAATATGTTATCATATGAGTGATATATACAAACATATAAATAATATGATGTGTCATACTTTTTATGTATTCCAATCTACATCCTGTGAATAAACAAATCGTAAAGCACGTAGGATGCATCATCCAGTATCTGTTGTCTGATTGAGCCATAAAGCTGATTGCTGAACGCCATTGGACGGACATCAGCAGGGTTGAGTTGACAATAATGTGATAATGAATTTCAACTTTGTCCCTTGAAGCAAACCTTGGTGTGCCCGGACATGTTCACATGTGCATCGCCTGGACTAAAGACTCACACAGGAATACCTACGCTCCACTTGGGAATCTGTACGAACAAACCATTGGTTGGATTCTTTCAGACTTTTTACTCTTTTTTTTTTGTTGTTGTTGTGATACTGGAATAATGACACAGGCCACAGACATGGTAGGCTAACTTTTGCTATTGGAATTGTTAATAAATAAATCAAGTTATTCAAAGTATCGTTATTTTTCGTCCGCTCTAAACGATTGATTGTCACGTAGCGGAACCTGAAGACGGCATTATGAGAGAGCTTACCGTTACCTGGGGCGCTGCTCTGTGCGTCCCCACTCTCTCTCTCTCTGTTCCAGGTGACCGAGGAGGCTGACCTGATGAACCTGCTGCTTAGCAATACACACCAAACCCCCGGTTGCCACAGCAACCACCCATGGACAATTACGGCCCACGAGGTTTGTACATTTTTGATTTGGGAGCCGCACGAACACACACTCACAGCTATGTCACTCACGGGAGTTGTCAAAGCCATTACAGTGCTGCAATCAGTGGCCGTTTCATGGCCTACATATCATAATGACCTGACCTTGACTTGATCGGTCATTTTTCCCCCCCCAAATGATTGTGTTTGAAAATGGATTGTGTGTCGTCTGAGATTATCTTGGCTTTGACATTGTATCCATGGAAACAACTGCTCTGACTGAGAGAGGCCTAGGACAAATGGGGGTTGAACCCAAGTAATAGAGGACCGGACTCAGTAGTCATTATTTCCCTAAAGGTGACATATTATACCACCAGGTGTGAGTGTGATTAGCCGTTACAAGCCGTTTTTGAAAATCTGCCCCTTCTGACATCACAAGTGGGCGTGTCCACCTAGATGTGTGCTGGGATAGACCGGCCTACCAGCCTACCCGGTGGACCGTAGCAAACGGTGCTCATCTATCCGTCACACGTCACAGGTGGACGTAATTCTTCTGCATCGAGTCGGAATCGTTCTAGAGAGAATCGCGATGCATCGAAGAATCGATTATTTTTCCCACCCCTAGCAAGCATGCAGTGTTTACTAATGACATCCACCCCCCACCCCCCCCCCACCTCCAACCCCCCCACCAGCACCTGCACCCCGGCGATGACTTCCTGGAGTCCCTGCTGGGCAGCTGCGGCGGCGGCTGCGGCGGCGGCTGCGGCGGCGGCGGTGGCGGCGGCGGTGGCGGCTGCGGCGGCGGCGGCGGTGGCGGCGGCGGTGGTGGCGGCGGCGGCGGCGGCAGTGAGGGCGTGTCCTCAGCCCCAGCCTCCCCGCTGTGGTCCCCCTCCGCCAGCGACAGCGGCATCAGCGACAGCCACCCCTGGGACCTGCTGGACAGCAGCCCCCGCCCGCCCTCCAGCCCGCTGGGCTTCACCACCTCTTACCAGACCGGGCTGCCCCCCCCCCACCACCAGGCCCCCCGCATGGCTGTCCCCGCCCCCCCCATCTGGGGGGGCGGGGCCCCAGATGTCTCTATCGATCTAGGTGAGAGAGAGAGAGAGAGAGAGAGAGAGAGAGAGAGAGAGAGAACTCATTTGAGCCTTTTTGTTTTTTTGTTCTCACGGTGCAAAACTTCCAGACAAAAAAGGGCTTTGAGGATGTGTTGAATAGCAAGATACAAAATCCATCAGCCAACAGCCATGGACATCCATTCACAGGGTATTCACAGGGTATTCACAGGGTTCATGAGGCAGGCCTTGGTGTAAACTTGATGAATGCTTGATTAAAAGCAGGGCTTTATAGTGAACTGACTTCCGCTGCTAAAAACCTGTTTTAAGGTCCCTATTATTCGCTGTTTCACAGAATTTCTGAAAGGAAGTTTTCCAAGTGGCATTCTAGAAAGGTTTCCATTGATACAGGCTTTTGAAATCAGCCCATTCTCAAGGGGATAGTTATTGGCGGACAGGATGTTATGTGTGTTTACAGAATAAAAACTAACTGCAGGGATAGTATAGCTGGCATATATAGCATATAGCATACATTCATAGTATAGTTTATCCCAGTGGGAGCGCAACCATACCCCCTGCAGTGTTAATGCCAGGCTCTGAAGCTACCAGCTGAGTTAATGACAGAGACTCCTTACTAAGACCCACTAAGAAAACGTTATTTTCTTACAGGGTGCATGGAACCAGATGACCTCAGAGAGAAGTTTGGGATCGCCTACTATCTCACTGCTCCTCCCGCCTCAATGCAGCCCACCAACCACACGCCTACCGTCAAAGATCTGCTGCTCACTAACCTCGGACAGAGGGTAATGAGAGAGAGAGAGAGAGAGAGAGAGAGAGAGAGAGAGAGAGAGAGAGAGAAATAGGTTATTACTCTATATTACATTTTAATATAGAGAGAGAGAGCGAGCACGTGAGAGAGTGCATGTGGGAGAGTGCATGTGAAAGAGAGAGAAAGTGCACGTGTGAGAGAGATAAAGGGATAACGGCGGTTTGTTATGTTCATCTGGTCCAACAGTCTCAGCAGGACTCCCAGCATTCCTTGCAGGGGTTAGTTCTTGATGACGATGAGAAGAAGCTCCTGGCCAAAGAAGGAGTCAACCTTTCCAACAAGCTCCCCCTGTCCAAGGTAAGGCTCACCCACACACCTGTAAACACCCCCCCCCCCCCCCCCCCCACTAACACATAAACACACATACAAACATGCACGCAAAAATATACACACGCGCACGGAGGCACGCATGCACACATGCGCACACACACACACACACACACACACACACACATACACAAAGACACACACACTCACCCACCGACGCATACACACACCCACAAACACACACAGACACCTGAAAACATACACACACACACCCACACACACACACACACACGTAAACACACGCACACACACACACAAACATTAACAGAAGTGCATGCAGGCACTCATGCACACACACACACACACACACACACACACACACACACACACACACACACACACACACACAGTCACAGTCATACTCCTTTTTTTGATAGCTAATCTTTCATCTCTCCCCCCCCCACTCCTCCTCCTACCCTGTCCTCCTACGTTGAAGCTGGAGGAGAGGGTGTTGAAGAAGATCCGGAGGAAGATTCGTAACAAGCGCTCGGCTCAGGAGAGTCGGCAGAAGAAGAGGGAGTACATCGACAGCCTGGAGGGAAGGTAGGAGTCTGGCCGCGCTGACGTCTGACGTCGTACCCGCTCTCAGCTCACGGCAAAGGGGTCTTTCCACAGCCGTGTTTCAATAGGCCATGTGACCCGAGGTAGACTTAAAGGGCTTTGAAGTTGCATGATGACATGATGAGTTCAATCAAGACAGAGACTTCTGTGCCATTGCTGATTGGTTTTGTGAGGCCAGCTTTGGCTCATATGAACGTATCATATGAGTAGGTAATGTAGTGAATACCGATTCATAATTCGTCATCATGCAATCAATTTTAACGATATTACGACACAAAATCAAAATGATGTTTATGATATATCTACAGATATATAGATATCTATAGATATACAGCGCAGTCCATTCAAAGTGCTACAGAAGACGACAAATAAAGATACATCAAATATGCATCGTCTGAATACTTACAAGGACCACACCTCATCAAGTTATGTTCATCTTCCCAAGGACGTCCCTGAAGTGCACCACCAGACACCAGACACTTTAAAGCCAAGGATAAAACACTGTAGTACAAAAAAACAAACTAGTAGTCGTCTACTGAAAAGCAGGAAGACAAAAGACCTGAGAGAAGTGGGAAACAATACAGGAGCCGCGGGCCGCACCCATGCAGGAACTGTGCAGAAATCATCCATAGGAGCAGAACAATGCCGGCTGTCTCTGGGGTTATACAGAGGGGTTATACGGCTGGGGGGCTGGGGGCTGGCGGCTGGGGGCTGGGGGCTTGGGAGCTGGGGAGCTGGGGGCTGGGGAGCTGGGGGCTGGGGGCTAGGGGGCTGGAGGCTGGGGGGCTGGGGGCTAGGGGGCTAGGGGGCTGGGAGGCTGGGGGGCTGGGGGGCTGGGGGGGCTGGAGGGCTGGGGGCTGGAGTGATGTACTCAGAGCTGTTGAGTGAGAACACTCTTGACCGCCCAGTGACATGGGCTTTATAGAACAATGTGTGCACTGACACTTGTACTGACACTGAAACAGCCCTCAATTGACTCCACCGGTCAAGGACGGAGCCACCTGCTTCGAGTTCAGGTTGAGCCCCTCAGCGTGTGGCCAAAGTGGCAGGTTGTTAGTGGCCTCTTAGAAAACAACTTCATAGCTCACAACAACAACAACAACAACAACAACAACAACAACAACAACAACAACAACAACAACTCAAAACCCACAAGTGCCAAGTTCTAATGATGTGTCCTTGGTTCTCCCTTGGTTACCCCCCCCCCCCCCTCTCTCTCTCTCTCTCTCTCTCTCTCTCTCTCTCTCTCTCTCTCTCTCTCTCTCTCTCTCTCTCTCTCTCTCTCTCTCTCTCTCTCTCTCTCTCTCTCTCTCTCTCTCCCCGTCTGTGTATCCAGGATGTCAGCCTGCAGTGAATACAACTTGGATCTCCAGAGGAAGATCCGTCAACTGGAGCATAGCAACAAGTAAGACTTTGGCCATAGCAACCACGGTAGCCAGACATAGTACTGCCTCTGTGTAAGGTCACGCAGTAGAGAAAACTATAATAAAGCAGAGCTGACATCCATGACTTCCACGTCCAGATATGGGACGTACAGGAGAAGACGTCAGGCATTTTGATCAAGGACGCCTACAAGAAGGCTGCATTAATTTGGGGATTTGAACCGAGAACCTTTTGGGCCAGATGTGGAACACTGTCCACTAAACCTTCCTATTCCTCGTCTTGCCGTTGGACTCACTTTAATATTCGTTTTCACATATTTTGCAGTTTAGTGTGAATAGTGTCGTGGTTTGTCCCTTTTTTGTAAGTTGAAGAAGAAAAAGAGGAAATAAAAGGCAATGCAAATCACGTAGTTACCAAAGACACCTGCAACTCATGTCTTTCCTGTGCTTTGCGTCACGCCATTAAAACTGCATATTCCCGGGGACGACCGCGCTCCACTGAAGTGGAGCAGGTTGTGAAGACGGGGCTTCCAGCAAAGCCCGGCAGGCTTTGAGACATTTTTTTTTTCGTTGTGTTCCTTAAAAATAATGAGATGGTAACAAAGGGACTCCAAAAAAAAATCCTTATTCTGACTCAAACCCCCCCCCTCTCCCAAAAAATAAAGTCTCTGAACTATCTCCACCTGTTTGTTCCTCCCTGTGCCGGCCGGCTGACAGCGCCCTACTGGATCAGCTCAGCAGGCTCCAGGACCTGGTAGGAACCAGTAGTCCTAGGAGAGGACCTCTGACAGGCACCTGCCTCCTGGTGAGGCCTTCACACGCTTCCAGACAATTCCGTTAATGCGATTTGCGCTCCCGGACGGGGCAGGGCATGCGTCATCGTTTTTCGACCGCAGCGTATGAATTATAACGGAGCCTCTTGATATCAAATCCAATTTTCCCCTTTCTGCCCACTACCACCTTGTGGGGGACTAGGTGCTGCTTCTCTCCTTCTCCCTCCTCCTGTCTGTGAGTCTGCAGCCCTACAGCTCCAGCCAACGCAGAGTCTACGCAGACGTCAAAGGTCTGGATGCATAGATAAACTCCTTTAATGAGACAGCTGATGGACACACGCAGAGGCACTGTGGCCTATAGGCCTCTCATAGGCATGCTCGTATCACACGTACACACATACACTGGTGTGCATACACACACACACACTCACACACACACACACCGGCATGCATTCACACACGCATGCACACGCACACACACTCACATATATATATATATATATATATATATATATATATATATGCAGCCAGACACACACAGACCACACACGCATACACAAACACACACCAACACACGTGCATTCAAACACACACACACACACACACACAGACCACACACACACACACACGATAAGACACACACACACACACACACCAGGCAGGCACGATAAGACACACACACACACTCTCTCTCACACACACACACACACACACACACACACACACACACACACACACACACACACACACACACACACACACACACACGGTCTAACTCTCCCCTCCCACCCTCTCCCCAGTGCCCTCTCGCACCCTGCTGTCGGCGGCTGACTCAGTGGAGGGCTATCTGTCCACGGGGGTGGAGGCTCCGGCCAGCCTGATGGAGAAGCTGTGGGGGCGGCCAGACATCTTGTCAAACCATGATCAGGAAGACAATCACAAAGCCGCCCCCTGATCTCGGTGTCTGTCGTCGTCCCGTCCCCCCCTCCTTGTGAACGTGAACAGAGAGGACAGTGTGTCTGAGGACGGTGAATCTGAGAGGACGGTGAATCTGAGGACGCTGTCAGGAGCGGAGGTGACGAGACGAGACGGCCCCGGGCATCCCATTGAGAGATTAACAGGGTACCACAGACACAGCTGACGCAACAACCGCTCACTGACTCACAGAGTGGATATCGTTTGAAATCACTGGATATAATTTGGCATTAACATGCACAGATGTAATATCTGAACGATTTGGGTTGGGTTGGGTGATACTCGACTGCAAAGAAAGAAAAAAAAAAAAAAACCATCGCTGCCTTAATGTGAACGCCGCTTTGCGCGAATGTAAGTTGCCCGGTTACCAGATGCATGCAAGGTCACGGCCCGGATGCTGGCAGGCTTTCTGATGAAGGTCACCGGACTCATCCCCCCTGCAGGTTGGCCTAACGCACACGGTGACCTGACTGGGTGAGCTTCAGCTTTCCTCGATATGTCAACGAAGCCACAGTGAAAAAAAGAATTCACCGGAGACTTTCCCCATTTGATTCACATTCAGGTCAAACCGAATTGACTACGATAAATAGACACATAGGCATTTTGATGTTTCATTTTGATGTGCCTTGTTTTGGTGAACCATTCTGCATTCATTTACAATTCCACAAATTAAAACTAAACAGATGATGATATATGTGATGAATGATGATGGTTAATGCGGTGGATTTTGTTGTGGTTATCGCCATGGTTATTGTTATCGCATGAGCGTGTACCAGCATGAAGGAACGTGAAAGGGGGCACAGCTAGAACCAAACCTTTCAGAAGAGCGCTTTGTGTCTGTTTACCTCTGTCACCAACTCCATCCTGTGTTTCAAACAAGAAGTCTCGCCGGTGGGAGTCTGTCCTAGATTCTATTCAAGCGTCGCAGGAAGGAACCCATCACATCGTTCCTGTCCTACATTCATGGAAGCTCATCACATCAGAGATGGGAGATGTGTGTGTACCGGTGAGATTGTTTGTACATCTAAAACCATATCCTTCTCTGCAGACCGTGACCTTGGGTTCAGAACATTGATTGGTAAATGTCGTAGTTATGCACGTTCCAACATGAAGATAAGAACATGGACCGATCTTCATTTATCTCGGCCTCACGTTGGAGATAACGTGGGACGCACCGGATTGGAATATGTGTGATGATAGGTGTGACATTTAATGATAACAAGATTGATGTTTGAAATAAATGAAAGTGAAAATGAAATGAAATTTGCATTCTTTTTTTTTGCCTGGACTGAAATTTTCCGCAAATTCCCTTCTCTCCCATAGGACATGTGTGCGTCTCACACAGTACTAGATCAAAGGCAAATTCTCTCTAGACAGGTGCCCTCAAAGGAAAATAAATGTTAATTTGACCTCCAAAGCTTAACGGATATCGACACGTTATGAGCTCATCTTAAAAACACCCAGCACCTTGAGGATTAGGAGCTGAATCACTGAAAAGCCTGCGATGGCTGTTATGTTGCAGTTAAAGATTTTAAAACACCATAAGAATATGAATCACTTCATTCCCTCCCCCAGAGGCTAAAGAAACCTAGAATTCCTAATTACAGGTGAGTTGCAGCGAGTAATCCATTCCTCTACTTCGCTGTTCATATTGACTTAATTGGTGGGACCTCGACCTGTTGGCTTGGCCAGGTTAATTCTACCCGCGGGTTAATTCTACCGACGTGACGTACATTTAGCGTGACGATCTAGGATAATCCACCGTTGTGTATATATTCTACAGATCATTATTTTACCTGATCCCTGACTACTTCTAACACTGGTTTCACAATCGTTACGAATGAATAAACAATTGATAATGCCTTGTTGATCAAAAAGTATTATTGATTATATTGAATATGATTTTAAAAAATCCAATATTGATCCATAATACAGATTATCTTGAATAGTTTCAAATCAAACCATACCATATTTGCACATATCAGGATCTCTACGTTTTTAAAATAAGATTGTGCAACTATGGGAACAGTAAAGGATGGCCCTGGGAGATATAATCACATGCGGAGGACCGTCGTGTCGGTGGATGCAGACCATTCTCAATGAAACACACACAAGTTTTCAGATGCATTGTGGGTCTTCTCTGAATGTCTTTCCTGCCTGTTTAAGAAGGGGAATGAGGAAATGGAGAGGTGCAGCGGGTTCAAGGAGATCCCTCTCAACATATAAACATACAACAACTGTATAATGTGTTTTACCAACAACAAAAAAGACAACCCTATATGGAATCTGCCTTCTCTCTCTCTCTCTCTCTCTCTCTCTCTCTCTCTCTCTCGTGCAGAGAGAGAGAGAGAGAGAGAGAGAGAGAGAGAGCACATGGTCGCTCTCCCTCTCTATATTCTCTAAATCTCTAAAATCTCTAAATTTAATATAAAGTAATAACCTATAGCTCTTGTCCTCTCTCTCTCTCTCTCTCTCTCTCTCTCTCTCTCTCTGAAAACATGCTCATGAAGGTCAGCATACATCGGCTTATTAGATATATTCCACACAAATAGGCATGCATTTCCCTTTAGCAATGATGTTATGCTAATACAAACTCTCTGCAATAACGGCTTATGCTAAAACAAATATAGGCCTATACGTTATCATTTTTTTTTTCTTTTTTAAAGCAATACTTTAATGAATATGCTGCGTGTCAAAATTGAAAATGGAAATGAGAAGAGGAATAACCCCGCCAGGTGGTGGAGGGCTGCTGGTGGTGCTCTGAACAGCGCGCTGACTGACACCGGCCGGGTATAAAACGCGGGCGGCAGAGCTCTGTCGCATCAGTATATAGGAGACGCGCAGCTGCCCGCCAGTCCGACGCGTCCAACCCGCCGGCCGTGTGAAGACGCTGCGATGTGAATAACCTAATAATAATAATAATAATAATAATAATAATAATAATAATAATAATAACGACTCATTTTGATCAGTGTCAAGGCTTCATTCTTCAACCACCGAGACAATGCAAGACAGACTAAGTGCTTCTCAATGCCCGCTCGTCATCAGTGCGAGGAGGACGACAAGGGGAGAATAACGACCTGGTGGTAACTTACTTATACAAGAGAGGAAACGTCCACTTCCCGATGGACGTGAATAACCGCAGCGCACTGTTCCTGCCGGACCTCGGTCTGTGCGGCGGGGACGATGAGTACTTCGACAGCCCGCGGAAGGTCAACGGCTCGGGGGTCGCGGAGCAAAACTTTTCACTCAACTGCTGGCTGCAATTTCTCTCCAAAGAGACTTCGTTGGACTTACACGGGGACAGTGCAAATTTGGTGGTAGGTATCGGAACCCCGAGTAGGGTTACATACGACTGGGACCTGTAGCTAAAAGTCTTTAATCAAATAAAAAGGGGTCAAACCAGCTAAACATTAAATTACTTGGAATACATCTACCCATGGACCGTAAAATGGCGTGTATATGCTACAAGCATGATAAATATATCTTTTTTTTTCATTCATTATTTTCATAAACGTATTTATCTTATTTTTATTTGCGGGTGTGTCCCCGGACAGGTGCGCGTGCTGATCGCGCTCGTGTACCTCGTGGTGTGCGTGCTCGGGCTCGTGGGCAACCTGCTGGCCATGTTCCTGCTGCGCTCGCGCCGCAGCAGCCACTCGTCCATCGACTGCCTGGTGATCAGCCTGGCGCTCACGGACCTGCAGTTCGTGCTCACCTTGCCCTTCTGGGCCGTGGACACGGCGCTGGACTTCCGCTGGCCGTTCGGCCGGATCATGTGCAAGATCGTGAGCTCCGTCAGCACGCTCAACATGTACGCCAGCGTGTTCTTCCTCACGGCCATGAGCGTGACCCGCTACCACCACCTCGTCCACTCCATGAAGATGGGCAGCCCCGGCAGGGCGGCGGCGCGCGCCCGCTGGGCCAGCGTGGCCATCTGGCTGGTGTCGCTCGTGGCCACGCTCCCGCACGCGCTCTACTCCACCACGGTGCAGGCAGGTCGAAAAAACAAACAAAAAAAAAAAAAATGCATCCGTTAACTCATTTAAAAAAAAAAAAAACACGTCCCCGCACTTGTATCTGACTATGAAAAAAAATAAAGCGACAAAAAAAACGGGAAAAAAATCCTGCAAAATAATAATACAGAATAATAACAAATCGTGTTACGTGTCGCTCGCTCACAGGTGTCGGCGGACGACGAGCTGTGCTTGGTGCGCTTCTCCAACTCGGAGCCGGGCTACTGGGACCCGCAGGTGATGCTGGGGCTCTACCAGACCCAGAAGGTGCTGCTGGGCTTCGTGGGCCCCCTGGTGGTCATCAGCGTGTGCTACCTGCTCCTGCTGCGCTTCGTCCTCAGCCGCCGCGCGGTGGTGGGGGGCGGCGGCGGCGGCGGCGAGGGGGCTGGGGGTGGCCCCGCCAACAACAACAACAACAACAACAAGCGGACGGACCACGAGAGGAGCCACAGCCTGCGGCAGTCCAAGGTCACCCGCTCCGTCACGGTGGTGGTGCTGGCCTTCTTCCTGTGCTGGCTGCCCAACCAGGCGCTGACGCTGTGGGGGGTGCTCATCAAGTTCGACCTGGTGCCCTTCAGCAAGGCCTTCTACAACGCCCAGGCGTACGCCTTCCCGCTCACCGTGTGCCTGGCCCACACCAACAGCTGCCTGAACCCCGTGCTGTACTGCCTGAGCCGCCAGGAGTACCGCGCCGGCCTCAAGGAGCTGCTGGTGCGCACCTCCCGCTCCCTGCGCCGCGTCTGCCACCGGGCCCTCAGGGGCCGGCGGGTGGGCGAGGCCGCGGGGGGGAGGGGGGCGGGGATACCGCCGCCGCCGTGGTCCTAGAAATGCACAACGACATGATGAGAGACATGATCCGCTTGGTGTGCATGCGTGTGTGTGTGTGTGTGTGTGTGTGTGTGTGTGACACTGTGTGTGTGTGTGTGTGTACACGTGTGTGTGTGTGTGTGTGTGTGTGTGTGTGTGACACTGTGTGTGTGTGTGTGTGTGTGTGTGTGTGTGTGTGTGTGTGTGTGTGCGACCGAACGAGACGTGCAGCAGACAGATCCGTTATGCTCCGTCTCTGTTCATTGTTAAACAGAGCTGCTGTTTTTTAAGACCCGGTTAAAAAGAAAAAGGGGTCTTTATTGTCCACCGTTTCCATGTACAAATCCCCCCCGCCGTGGCACTGTGTGTGTGTGTGTGTGCGTGTGTGTGTGTGTGTGTGTGTGACACTGTGTATGATGGCTGGTTTAATCAGCCTCACCATTCTGATTGGACTCTGGGGCTGGGGGAGGCTGCACGCCTGTTGCACATGAACCAATCAGTGGGCGACAGGTTAAAGCAGTCACCTCCACGCGCACTCAGGGAGAGCTCTCCTGCTTCATTATCTCTTCATTATCTCCAACTAACAATAAACTAACAATTTGCCAGCACCACCACCCCCACCCATGTGTCACAATGGCCGTTGTGTAGCACATGTCCACGCCACACTCCACCTACGTGACGTGATTTTTTGGGCTCCTCCAGATCAAGGGAACACAGTGGTGGGGTTAAAGACAAAAGTTTATTGTTACGGTTGTAGACAATGAAGAGATAATGACGCAGGAGAGCTCTCCCTAAATGTGTGTGGGGATGGCTGGTTTAACCTGTCGCCCTGTCACTGATTACTCTGAATGCATCAGGTGTGCAGCCTCCCCTCAGACCTCAGAGGCCAATCAGACTCCACCAAGCGTGAGGCTGATTGAGCCAGCCATCGTCCGCACACTCTCCTCCACACTAACCCCCATTTGGAAAGAAAATACATCTTTCCAACTCGACGGCGGGAAACAGCAACTCCTGAGATGAAGGCCTGTTGTGCTACAGTGTTGTGCTCTACATGTTAATGTGTTTCTGTGTAGCTCAGCATTCAGAGCATGGCCTGAACACTAGCAGGGTCAGGGCAGATACCGCCCCGGGCATATGTGTATCCACTGATGGTAAGATGTGACAGATGCTCTGGAAAATATGGTCAAATATAGTTTCAGTTGTACGATGATTTTTGTTAAATAAGTATGATTGGAGACGAAATATTTTCCTCACGTGTTAATAATGAACTCATGGGGAAACTAATTTTGTTCAGTCAGGATTTCTCGCTGAATATTGTGGCTTTCATTTCTCTTAATATCTGATTTGAATTGTATTGTTATTATGCTACTGTCCTGTGTACCTCAATTTCAAATGTTTACCATGAGATGCGTTATTTTCATATCACAGGGCTGGTAATTTTCTCTTTTAAAACCTGATCACATTCATTCGTCACCATTCTAATAAGATACAACAAGGAAGATATTAAACACTGGAACCATGCCCAAAAAACAGGATTATTCTGCCATTATCTCTGAACCCCCATTGTGGTTGAAACCCGAGGGCAGTTTATAAAGAATAAAAATGGGGCCCAAATTGCTTCCACGGTCCCTAAAGCAAATAAAACCAGAAAGGTCAACATGTCCGGCGATAGGGAAACAATGGCTTCCTTGAAATCAATGATTTTGTGACGCCGCAATATAGTGAATCAGGTCATCTGAGGAAGATCTGGATCTGGTGTTATTTGGCCGTCCACAGATAGCATCATGGACGTGCAAACGATTTGTCGCACATAAAGTAGACCAGAGTCCACCCCACCCCCCTGGCAGTAATCCGTCGTGCTGCTAATAACTGGATAGGGGGTCCGGGGGCTCTCTGGTCACAGACACTGATATCCACTGGTTTCTCCTCTTCTCTTTGTTGGTGGCCAGCGTGGTTTTGAAACAATATTGTAACCAAGGGAACTGTAGCCATAACTCCTTAACTGATGGTTAACTGGGTGGGGAAACAGGACTGAGTAAACAGATGCCATTGTTATTCTAAACTAGTAGTAGGATCGCCTTCGTTGAACGTTTTACCGAAGTACTAATTAAAAGTATTTTTTTCATCACATTCATTATCATTATGCTAATCTCGAATAAAATGTGTTGAGGACCCAATTTTAGTTTCATGATTTCCTCTTACTGATATAAGACGTTTTATGCACTTTTTTTTCCACCCAATTCCTTCTCAACCATGGCCGAGATAACCCGCACTACGAATCTCGTGGATGTGGAAATACCAGAGACCTCAGAGAACCCGACGCAGTCTAGTCTTTTCACCAAATGGGAGCTTTATGCAAGCTTGACCCATATGGACCCATACGACGACATATCCAAAATCTGCGCGTTTGAGCGTTAATTAAAAAATTTTAAAAAATAGGCGGAGCAAGATACCTACTGCTCGTTTTACACCTAACGCAATTTTTAGCTACTGGGGGACCATAGGCAGGCTATGGGAACTCATATTAATGTTAGAAAACCTCATAAAGTGAACATTTCATGCCATGGGACCTTTAAGTGTAAGATAAAGGCAGTGAAGTCAAATCATCCCATTTATATCCGAAGGGAGATATCTCTGTGGAATTGGGCTTGGGCTAAAGTGAAGTCCCCCTATTATATTTCCCTCCAGTAAAACATCACCTGAAATTGTACCCAGCTATACTTGCATCCTCACTCTTCTGTATGCTTTGCATTAGATTGAGACTGTTTCACACATTCATAGATTGAGATCTGTTTCACACATTTTCCCCGTCTAAGTTCAGGAGGTGTTGTATGGTATGCACACAACAGATAAAGAGCCCATTAAAAGCATCCATGGGCAAACGTCAAACAAACACCTTTAGATGAATACGGAAAAATAACAAATAAGTCTAACACGTACCCACGCAGCCTTCTCAAGGCAACAGCCAGACGCCTGTAATTGGCTCCTTTGCTCTACCAGAATATACTCCACCGAAGTGTCATGCAGTTATAAGTCATGGGTGATAATATCCCTGCTGTAATATCACACTGTTCACACAGTTGAGTACCGTGCAAAAATCCATGGAAAATCACAGAATTATTACATAAAGAATGTGAACACATGAGAAGTGAGAAGAAATGTGTCATACAATATCTGTATAGTATAACCTATTATTCCCATGTACCCCAAGGGGAAAACCTTTAATCTAATCTTAACCTTTAAATGATTTGTATTTTTTAAATCTATTTATCTGAAAATCTTTCAACATGAGGATGTCTGCAGTAAAAACGCAAAGGTGCCTCTAGCCCAAACTGAACTGCATTTGAACTGCCTCTATTCAGTGATCATAGGCATTTTGTTATTTTCTCCATTCAGAAGTCCTGATTGGATTCTACGTGAAGAACAACCTGTAAGTGTTCTTACAGGTTGGGACATTAAGTCATTAACTTCAAAGATTTAATTTGAATTGAGTGTTAATACCAGTGTGTTTCAATTTCAGGGACAAAAATCAAGAGTGAAATGATGAGACTGAGGTCAAGAATGTTTGGGGTGGATGTGGTGATGTGTCAGATATATTTGTATACAATCCCCACTGGGAGAGTCAACTCCATCTCATAGTGACATCTTGAAACCAATACCAACGTCCTTAGAGCCATGATGAGAACACCGACTTGCTTGAGCACAATGTACATTCTGTATGTACAGAACTAAGCCACGAGAGATCCACCTCTATGTCCGACTGAATCCTTTTTCCCCCTGCGTCGTACTGCAGACCTTCAGCGGATGCAGACATTGTGACCACAAACTTCTGAAGGCAGGTAATATACACTCATAAGGCTCTGCTACTTCATGCTGGAGGCATGTATTGAATTTTGAATGTGAACATTGTTATTTGACATGGGGAAAGGTTATCACATTTCATCATAAAAAGATCAGACCACGCCGTGAATCGTATTCAAGAAGTACTTTTATCCTGAGGCACGTGTAATAAAAAAAGGTTTCAAGGGGACCAGTTAACAGACAACAAAAGACTGTTTCCATAACAAGTACACACGGATAAAAAAATAAATGTCATTCACAATACAATAAAACATTCAAATTCTAACTAAATATACAAGGAAAACCTGCTCAAAGCACAGGTTGAGCTGACGTTACTCACTACGTTTCTTCATGCTACCCCTGGTTTGAAGCACAAAAGATGATGTACTTCATCATTAGCAAGTCGTTTGTGACAGAGACGCAGGCAACCATAAACCCTCAACCATTGGCATTGGACAAGTGTTCTACCCAAAAGGCTCTTTAAGACCTGTAGCTTTGTAATGCAACCATCAAGGCCTTCGGGGCACTTAGTGCAAAGCTCTGCCTTTCGCTTTTGTAAATTAACTGGTTTGTTATGACCTTGGTTTGTGAAGCCTCTGTATAATTGTGTGAGATTGTTTACACTTCCACTCGTGTCCAAGGTTATTCTAGGGCTGTTGCAACAACCAAAAGGAAACGTGAACAGTGTGCTCGATGTAAAAACAATACAAAGAAAGTCTTTTTCCCCTCGGAGGAGAGCTCATCAGTGGCACCATTTCCTGTTGGACCCTCTTGTTAAAAGCATATTTAAGGACAGATAAAAAAAAGTGGCTATTTCCCATCTTTTGTCCCCGGCGGAGACTCTGCTTTCTCCTTCTTCACACCGACGGCAAACTCTTCCTCTTCCTCCCCGTTCGTAGCTGGTGCCGCCCGTCGTTTCCTCTGCTCCTTCTTCTTCTTCTTCCCCTCCTTTTTCACCTCCTCCTCCTCCTCCTCCTCCACCTCGTCCTTGACCCCCTGCGTCGCCTCCTCTTTCTTTGCCGAGACCCTGCAGGGTGCCGGGAGGCGGCGGCCGAGCGGATCGGCTTTGGCCACCGCGAAGCTCTCGCACACCGTCGGCCCCTCCCACTTCGGAATGTCCAATCCCAGCGCCTCCATCAGCTGTTTCATGACCTCGTCCACGTAGCCATGGATACGGAGGTTAGCGTGCTTATCCTGACGACGGCGACAACAACAACAGAGCAAAAGCATGGGACAAAGACCAATCCCTGTATTCAGATATCTGTGTTATGAATGGAGAATCTGTAGGAGAGGACACGATGTTGAATCCGTATGTAGGCCGTATGTAGTCAGAGTAGTATGACCAATCACGATTGAGCCGGTGAACGGTCCGTGTGGAGAGTCATCGAGGCGGAACATATTGGCCCGAGATGCAGTCTCAGACCCTCCATCGACTGACACGCTTCTTTTCAAGAAGCTCTCAACAGGTGTGTGAGACGTCTCTTCAACTTCAACTCCAGTTGAAGTTGAAGAGACGTCTCACACACCTGTTGACAGCTCACAAACCTGAGCCATCTCTAGGCGCCGATCTGTTAGAAACGTTACCTGCACAACATCCAATTGGAGACGTTTAACGCCGCGTTCACAATGCACACGTCTCTGTCGACGGATGGGGGGCTTTTTTTGACATATCCATGCGTTTTCCCGGGTTGTATCACAAAGGCGATTTCATTGGACACTGTATTCGCGTATATATTTGCATAACGCGATCTGATTAGCCCGAAAAGTTGAACATTTCTCTAACTTTTTTTTGACGCAACGGCCACGGAGCCGACGGGATCGGACGACGGGACCCACAATGCATTTCGAGATTTGAGATCCGTCGACGGGCGCGTGCAGTGTGAACGCGCGGCGTGACACGAGGTCCGGGGGGAGCGGGAGTCTTCCACTCACGTGTTTGGTGGCCTGCAGGTTGACCACCGCCAGCCGGCCGGCCTTCTTCTTGGTGAGCAGTGGCAGATCTCCGCTGGGCTTGATCTGCAGCGAGGTGCCCAGGGTCAAGGCCAGGTCCGCCTGCCTGGGGGAGAGGAGGTGGAGGAGGCGGTGATGGTGTTAGTAGTACGACGTCCAGGCCACGGATCAGAGGGGTCGCGGTGGCCTGGTACCAGGGAGCCACTACGGGCCGACCCAGAGTAAGATTCATTCTCTGCTGACGACTGATTAAAAAAAAACACGAATGGATGGACCCTGCGGCAAAAGCAATTAATGTCAACCATATTCGTATTCATATTTTATGAATTGTGAATGTGTGATTGGAATGTCATTTTTTTACTTTGTTCCCACACTGTCATGTACATTACAATTAACACACACACACACACTACACCTATCAACATGCTTACACTTACTACAAAGGGACCACAATGGAAATAAGCCCATGGGCTTTCTTGTGTCATCCTTTTGACCTGACGTACATTTGTACGCTTACCTTTGTACATGTGTCAATAAAGAATTTCAATCAATCAATCAATCAACTTTGCACCATCTCCCCATATAGCCGGCCTCCGTGCCTCCCCCGTACCTGCTGGCGGCCTCAGCTCTGGTCAGGTCTTTGATGGGAAGGGCCTCTTCCCAGTCCAGTATGGTGCTGATCAGCTTCCCCCTATTAAAACAAGGCAGCAGTGCTCAGGCTGGTTGACTCTACAGCCCCCGCACGCACGCACGCACGCACACACACACACACACACACACGGGGTCGGGAACCTTTTCAGAACATCTCTTGAAATTGTTCAAGGAGTTAAAAGAAGAGTTTATATGCTACTAATTAATTGCAAATTAGACATGGCAATTAAGGCTTGGACAAATTCTACTTTGTCATATTCCCTTTTCTGGCATTCCGTTAGCTCATCTTAGATGGAATGGTATGAGGGGTAACAGATGTGGAATTTTACCCTGAATCACCCTGGCTTTGTGACTCATGTCTAAGAATAATGTCTAAGAATCTAAGAGGTATTTTTTCTCGGAAAGACATTGAACAGAATGTTTTGGCAAAATGTAATTCCATTCTTGCAGCCCTGAAAGGGGGGCCCGGCGTGGCCCAGGAGCAGAGGCCTCAGGAACCCTTGGCTAGACGGCATTCATTCCCATACTTGGACTGGGACTGGCCTTACGTTCACCCTACCTCATCAAGGTGGAACATATTGCAGGGTATCTAAAGGTTTCAGCAAGTCAAACTTTTTAAGACCTTTTTAATACCACCTTGAATGAAATTTAAGACCTAAAGCACGCGATGGTGGGGGGGGATCCCGCTGTATTACAACCCAAGCATAGCATGTGTGTCACTCAATGAGACTCAAAGTTGACTTTTTGTCTGTTTATTGAACATAAAGTGATACTCAGTGCTCTCTGGTTCAAAAGCTGTAAGTACAAGTGCAGTTTAACGGCACGTTTCCGACCAAGTATCTAGCAAGAAAGAAGCCTCTCTACGTGTCCTTCCCGAAAAGTCCCGCAAGAAAAATAAAAAAATGCTGGTCCTGCCCCGACAAATTTAAGACCTTGAGTTACAGTATTTAAGACCAGCATATGACATTTTTTAACTAATTTAAATTATAATTTAATATAAATTTTAAATTTAGAAACATGAATTTAAGACTTTTTAAGGATGCGCGGACACCCTGATATTGGCCCGTGATGCAGTCTCAGAGCCTCATCGACTGACACGCTTCTTTTCAAGAAGCTCTCAACAGGTGTGTGTGAGACGTGTGAGTCTCACACACACCTGCTGTGTGTTTATCCAATATGTTCACAAACCTGAGCCATCTCTAGGCGCCGATCTGTTAGAAACGTTCCCTGCACATGTAACATCCGATTGGAGACGTTTAACGCCGCGTTCTTCACACCGCACACGTCTCTGTCGACGGATGGGGGGCTTCTAGACGTATCCATGCGTTTTCCCGGGGTTGCATCACAAAGGCGATTTCATTGGACAGTGTACTTGCGTATATTTGCATGACACGATCCGATTGGCCGACGGATCCGTCGCCGCCCGAAAAAAGTCGAAAAATTCTAACTTTTTGACGCAAGGCAACGAGGGACGTCCGACAGAACGGACGACGGACCCCACAATGCATTGCGAGAGCGCCCCCCCCCCCCCCCCCCGCAAAGTCAATGAGATCCATCGACGGACGCATGCAGTGTGAATCAGGTCTGAGGGGGGGGGGGGGGTGGGGGGGCTGTGTGTTTACCGGCAGGCGCGGAGCCCCCTGGAGCGGACCACGTCACAGTAGCGCCCGGTGGGCTTCAGGCCCATCACGCCGATCACCTTCTCCCTCACATACTGCCTGCAAACCACACGTTGTACACATTTACTTCTCATTTCACCAGTTAAAGTACATTAGTATGTGTCATTTTGGCGGTGGCTTTTAAGCTTAAGTGTTATAAGCATGGGTAAAAGGCACAAATAAAGCATATTGTTTGTTTGTTTCTAAATATCTGGGTCACTGTTGTGTGTGTGTGTGGGTGTGTGTGTGTGTGGGTGCGCGCGTGTGTGTGTGTGTGTGTGTGTGTGTGTGTGTGTGTGTGTGTGTGTGTGTGTGTGTGTGTGTGTGTGTGTGTGTGTGTGTGTGTGTGTGTGTGTGTGTGTGTGTGTGTGTACCTGCCGCATTTCTCGCAGTCTTCGACAAACATGTTTCCGTGCAGCTCCGACAAGGAATCCCTGGAACCAAAGAGGTGAGAGATCCAGAACACACGATCTTCTCTCCCATTCAAGCATGCGGGGGGATTCAAATGGCCTCGTCTAATCAACCTGGCAACATTGTGGCCAGACCCTTACTACCATACCCGCTGCCAATTATTTTTGCTTTCACAGGAATCCAGCGAGGTGATAAGGACCTGAGAGATATTTTCAGACTGGGCTTGGCAGACCCCAAAATCCTGATGGATTAAAAAAAAAATGCACACACGAAAAAATTAAATTGGCCACTTTGCAAAGAGGTTTAAACCCCCGATGCAAATGTCTCTAAGCTGAATTAAAATCCTTTAATTTGTTTCTTATGTGTGGTCCTGAGGTGTGATATCTTAAGCAGGGGCTCTTTGAGTACATTTTGGCCTAACCCCAGTCACCACCACAATAAACAGGTTATATAACCAAACCACCAATGTTTTCCTGTAGCGAACCCAGTGCGACACATTTGTATTTACCAAATACTAATTTCTTTAGCGATTTTAGAAATGTATTCAACAATGTGTTTTGTGCTAGGACCAGTAATCACGTCAGAATAAAATATGTTATCCAATCAATGTTGTAAATCAATTCCTATGCCAATGACTCCATTCATTAGAGAGCTTCACCATATACCCATCTCTCCTGGGGATTGGTTGCATGGAGGCACAACTGTGTTTTCTATGCTTCGAACTCACTGTGTGGCGATCACGGCATCGTTAAAACTGTATATAACTCCTAAAGTGAAAAGACAACATGCTTAACACAAGAGACTAGCCACGGATCACCCCGCTGGCTCTCTCTCTCTCTCTCTCTCTCTCTCTCTCTCTCTCTCTCTCTCTCTCTCTCTCTCTCTCTCTCTCTCTCTCTCTCTCTCTCTCACTCTCTCTCTCTCTCTCTCTCTCTCTCTCTCTCTCTCTCTCTCTCTCTCTCTCTCTCTCTCTCTCTCTCTCTCTCTCTCTCTCTCTCTCTCTCTCTCTCCACCTGGCCGGCGGGCCGTAGTCACCTGGGGAAGCCGGACCTCACGTGCAGCCCGTCCACGTTCTGGCTAACGAGGTACTTGAGGATTCCGGCCTTGTAGAGCCCCAGGAGGGCCATGTGCGTCAGGCTGGGCCGCGCGTCCTCGAACGTGGTATCGAACTTGGGCGTCTCGCCTCTCTCCTCCATGGTCCACACGCCCTTTGGCCCCCTGGAAGACGGACACGGCGCACATCAAAGCTTAATGAGGCTCCTCTGCAGGACAAAAAAAAAAAAACGGATGAAGGAAAACGCGAGTACGAGAAAATAGTACAAAACTGCATCAGGGAGCGTTCCGTCTCCATAGTTAATGTGTTAGGATGAATCATGAATTATGTAAAGGAGTCGTGTCTGAGTGAGGTATTGATTTATTTTTAATGAAGCAAGGCGGGCGAGTCAGAACAATGCTCCACATTAGAGCGATAACCACCACGAGAGATTACCATGAGCTGTTATTTGCACCGTCCTCGTTGCTGCTGTAACCCAGCACATTTCCCCACTGTGGGACAAATAAAGGATTATCTTATCTCTTATCTCATGAGAGTAGATTCTATCTATTGATTGTTCATTAAAATATTCAAGAAACTATAATTTAAAAAAGATCTTGGGGACATGCAGGACTGTTTATAAGAAAATCATCATGAACATTTAAATCATGTGAACAGACCAAATTACAGCCACAAAGCTGTTCATAATAAATCGGTTTATTGATTTATTTGATTTCTGCAATTTCAAACTTCAACTCAGATGCAATTATTAGATAAATAACTTTATAAAGCCGTACATGGAGCTACTGGGTGAGCATGACCAGTGGGGAAGCTCAGCAACCCTGATGACACACAGCTCTGTTGTACGTCCACACAAGTCTCTACTGTAAAGGTTTTTAAAAACGATCACGACCCGTCTGCCCGACCAGCAGCGAGGCTGAGGTTGGATCAAAAGAGAGCCCTATCGATACAGTAATACATGTAATTTATAATGTGCTTTTCACCACAGAAGAAGAAATATATAATACTGAATGCCTGTGAAGGTCTTGTGGGACGGATTTGATCAATGGCTAAGATATGTTGGATTTGATCCATTTTAAATAAAAGACAGATGTTACATAGTTATACATTTCAATTAAATATTAGCATGAATAACAATCAATACTTAAAACTGTTAATTAGCTTAATATTAGGCCTAATTATTTCACGCCAACTATTCATATATCTGCATTCATTATAAATTAATACTAACTACAAAACGGTGTATCAGCATATGATGTCAGGCAGATTTAGCATCAATATGCAGATAATAGAGAATAAATCATAAATTATTCCTATTTTGCCTCCATCTCCGTACAAAGGGACAAAAAACGCTGAAAACGAAATAAAGTAAGGATAGAAGAAAAACAGACTCTTAGATAGCAGTCTAGAATCCAGAAAAGCATGACCAGACAAATTGTCCCATATTTCAATCGACTGAAAACTACATATATAATATGCTACTAGATATGATAACTAGAGATAACTAGATAGGACTAATGGTCATGCTCATCGCAGTCTATATGGTGAGCCTCTGTCACCCTCCTATGTGTAATATAATGTAATATATATTATATAATATAATATATAAAGTGGTACTGCAATCATTACAATCATATTAAAAGCCATAGGAGCTCACAGAAAACCAAACATGTGCTATTTAGCTGGCAGCTGGTGCTGGGTGAACTGCCTGCGATGAAGTAAACCGTCTGAACATGTGATGTTTACCTGAGGTCCGCCTGCGGTGCATGAGACCATGTGAACATGTGATGTTTACCTGAGGTCCGCCTGTGATGCATGAGACCATGTGAACATGTGATGTTTACCTGAGGTTCGCCTGCGATACATGAGACCATGTGAACATGTGATGTTTACCTGAGGTCCGCTTGCGGTGCATGAGACCATGTGAACATGTGATGTTTACCTGAGGTCCGCTTGCGGTGCATGAGACCATGTGAACATGTGATGTTTACCTGAGGTCCGCTTGCGGTGCATGAGACCATGTGAACATGTGATGTTTACCTGAGGTCCGCATGTGATACATGAGACCATGTGAACATGTGAACATGGTGACGGGGGTTACCTGAAGTCCGGGATCCCAGAGGCGGTGCTGATCCCTGCTCCAGAGTGCACTACGAGGAACTGACACTCCTTTATCATCTCTGTCAGGCTCTTAACCTTCTCTTTCAGCTCCTCCGGACTATCAAATTTCTTTTAGCACACAGTAGACAGAGGGCGGCAGAAAAAGAAAAGAAACGAAAAGAGAACGACACGAACCGAGCGTTAGACAACATTGGACAAAAGAGAGCTACACAGAACTGTAACGTTAACCGCTTAAAAACCTTTTAATTAACTAACGTGATCAACTGAACATGCATTGTCAAATGAACACACCTAGGGTTAATTGTGAGCCATTAAAGCCAGTGAAACAAGTAGTTGCAGTAGCAGCACCATCACAGTGTAGTGGAGAGGTTACCTCGGGCAGTCCGCAGACCCCTTTGTCCGCGTAGGGCGAGAGCCCCGCCGCGTAGTTCACAGACATGCTCGGGGAGGATTATTATTCTCTGTGTATCACTGTCGATCACTGTTGATAGTGCTTTCTGTTTACAACAGCAAAGTATTCCCTCCTCAAAACTCAACTCTAGTTTTCTTGGCGTTTGAATGACGTCATTTTAAGGCGACGATCCCGTGTGTCTTCTTGTGCTTTTGTATTCGGCTCACATGCGCCGCCGGGAGGACTTAGAGGGGAGGCTTGTGTTTAGATATATGCGGACGGTGGTCATGTTAAAAATATTGTATTTCATGGGGAACACATTGAGCCTAGGTTTCGCAAATCGCATCCCTGGATGCGATTTGATTCATGCACAGGCTGCTAAGTTCTTATTTATCTTAATTCAGCTGCAGCTTAAACCATTTTAAGCCAAATATCATACGAATGAAATAAATGAATTGCGATTCTTTTTAATATATTCCTTTATTTTTTTTAAATAGCCAAAATACACAAAAAAACAAGTAAATAAAATTGACCATCCATACATATGTGTGCATATCAGTTTTGGTTATCTTCTGAAGCCGAAGACCACCCAAAGACCGTCTTAGTTTGATGATTAGACCTGTCCTGAGCAAAAGTCTAATTTGAGTAAATAAAAAAAAACAACCAAAACGATATTGCAGATGCAGAATAAACACGATGAATAACCAAACACTCTAAAACTCCAATCGCCTCCTTTTCTCTGCATCAACCATCAGTGCAGAAAAATAAGTCATTAAAAACAAAATGGTCAGTTTCGGCCTTTATCCACTAGCTTTGTTGACCCTGATACACCATTATTTAAATGACAGCTTTTCTGTACAAACCCTTTCCCTAGTGAATCCATTCACCTACGCATGTTATTCTAAGACATTAAGAGGGAATAACAGGATGACCAAAAAGGTGACGAAAAATTAAGCTCAAGAGAAAAAGTGGACATCAACAGCAAACAAAAGGTTCAAAAAGTAATCAATGGTTTTCAGGCTCTCTTTCAAATGGCTTCTCCGGGCTTCGTACAGAAGACCACTCCGCTGGACGTCAGAGATTATGTCCCTGGTAGGCTGGGCAACTACAGAATTAAAAAGATCCTTTGAATAACATAACCCCACACTTATTAAAAACTAAAAAGATGACACGCATCAAAAATATATCATAAGAGGATGACTATAGAATTCTGTTACGAAGCTCTAAACGCTAAGCGAATAATAATTTGAGCGTGGGTCAATCGTCCAAATGTAAAAATAACGAGCTGTCAAGATGTGTTGTTGAAAAACACTTTTCCCCAAAGTGTTTGGGAAAAAGTAATCATCAGAACTCTGACCCCCCCCCCCCTCACTAGAGGAGACGAGAGACGGACCATCATCTTAGAAAAGTGAGCGTTTGACGCGGTTTACAGTGCATCACTCCAAACACAGGGGCTACAAAAAACAAACCAACAGACGGTTGAAGTCGTGCCTCTTTCGTAAGTCAACAGTGGCCAACTGTGACTTGTGCCCTATGCAGACAGCAGTGCAAGGCCCAGTGGCAAATAGGAGGAGATAAAGACCGGAGGAAAGGAGGCAGACTGGACCAGATTGTTAAGTGTATGCACCAGTGCAAAGGCTGGGAGATTTTGACCAAGGATTTGCATTAACAAAAATAAATATTTAGAGATTTAAATTAAACCTCAAGACTAAACCCCTGTCAATTTTTTTTTTGGGAGGTGGATGTTGCCTTAGAAGATATAGGTGACTTTTAAATTGGTTGCAATATTGCCAGGACCGGTTTAAACTCAGGGTTTGTCTTGGTACAAATCTTAACAGATCAGGCCCTCCCCTCGTTCATGACGTCAACTCTGGTCTCTACAAAAAAAACCGGAGACACCAGCAAAACAGATTCCATGATGGGAGGGGGGGGGTTCAAAACCGGTCTTCCTTTTATACCCATTTCTAGCAAGGAGCAAAGGGGGCAGGAGTTAAGCTTGATGGGGGAGGGGAGGGGAGGGGAGAGTGGTTGGGGGGGAGGGAGCGGGAGACCAAGCACGTCATGACTCCTCGTTGCCTGAGTCGTCTTCGTCATAGCAACAGTCATCGTCCTGGTCCTCCAGGTCCTCGTCGTCATAGTAATCGTCGTAGAAGAGGTCAGAGCCCTCGTCGGCGGGGGACGCGCGTGTGCGGACGCAGTACTCCGCCAGAGTGGTGGGCACCTTCACGCCGTCCCGCTCTGCCTCCGCCTTGGTCGCCAGCACCTGTTTTCTGAGGCGTGGGCGGGGGGGGGGGGGGGGGGGGAGAGAAAAAAATAATAATAAACATACAAAAAAATGGCAGATCCATTCACTTGCCACGCCATGACCGTCCTGTTGGCGAAATTTTTAATCCTTTAATCCTATGGCCACGCCAATATCCCGAAAAGACACGCCCGCCTCTATTTCTGATTGCTTCATTTCATACGCGCTTTTACTGGCTTGATATTAGCTGTTATGGTTAGGGTTAGGTTTAGGGGTTAGGGTTAGGTTTAGGGGTAGGGGTAGGGGTTAGGGTTAGGTTTAGGGGTTATGGTTAGGGTTAGGTTTAGGGGTTATGGTTAGGTTTAGGGGTTATGGTTAGGGTTAGGTTTAGGGGTTATGGTTAGGGTTAGGTTTAGGGGTTAGGGGCTATGGTTAGGGTTAGGTTTAGGGGTTATGGTTAGGGGTTAGGGCTCTTTTGTGACGCTCTCGAATGCTCACAGCGAGGGTACCGTAGCGTCCCGTTGAGTTGCATGCAACCCAGCCAATCACAGACAGAGTAGGGCGGGTCTTGACGTGGCCATAGTAGGAAAAAAAATATTGCGTCCTGTTGAGGCAGGTTCGTCCAGGGACCCACCAAATGTGTATGTCATTTTGAAAACGACCATTATTATTATATTATTATTATATTATTATGCAACTCTCAATGTGCACTGGGGGTAGGCGTTAGACAGGGCAGTGTTTTACCTAATGATCTCTGCGTATTCCCGGTCCTTGCCCTTGCTGTCCCTCCACTTGCGGTACATGACGGAGGCGTCCACGTTGGCCGGCGAGAATGTGTTGGGCTCATTCAGCAGTGAAATCACACTCAGCAAGATGGTTCTGAGGACACGAGACGATCGCACAGGTTCAGTTCAACGGTAGTTGTGCGTATCGTAACGTAAAGGACGGAGAGAGCCGGAGGACATCCTTACCTGACGTTTTGGGTGGGGTTCCATCTCTCAGAGGGCAGCTCCCCACTCTGAGGGTCGTCTATCGGAGGGTGAAGGATGGAGATGCACACATCGCCATTCTACAAGGGAGGGAGTTTGCGTCAAACTACTGTTAATTTATGGCCACTGTACTTAAATGACTCACATACTTGAATAGGCATCATTGCCCTGTTGATAAGAGAGTGAAACGTTAATCATCATTTTGGTACAATTACAATAATTATATTAAAAAAACTAAAGCATGACACATAGGTTCACCTCATAGATGTTAGGATGCCACATCTTAGTAAGAAACCGGAACGCAGGTGGGGAATAGGGATAGTCAATTGGGAACTTGAGCCTAGCCTGGGAAAAAAAAACACCAATACAAATTTAAAAACACACAACAAACGTAGAAGAGAATTAAACGCAAGAGCAATTTCAGTTGAGTGGACTATATATGTTCAACGTGAACCATACCTTAAAATAACCGCCTTCATAGTGTGTGTTGGGAGGTCCAAAAATAGCTACTTCCCAGTTGTACAGGTCTGCCTCGTCTACCAGTGTGATTCTGAATCCCTCGACAGGCTCTTCCTGGAGACTTTTCATTTCCAGCATGAGGGCTTTCTGAGAGCTGGCTACGTGCGTGGGAGCGTGCTGTGCCATCACTGTACGACTAACCTGGGCGGCGAAATGATCTGCCCCGAGCAAAACCCTTATGTGGCAACCGAGAAAACACGTCCTTTGTTTACAAGAGCCCGACACAGAACAGGCCAAACCTGAACAAGCTGCGCTTGTGGGAAAGACAAACGCCCTTTCCCCCCACACAAAAATGAACACCAATCACGACACAAATCAAACTATTAAATCGTCACCAAGGGACCAAACCATTGTGACCGAATCGCGGAGCAGCAGCACTGGACCACCGACCTGGAAAGACAGCTGCGGATAAGCTTTAAATCTAACGATAGCGTCCGGCTAATGGGAGCTAACAGGCTCTCTCCCGTGTCGCTCAGCTGAACCCGAGGGTCCAATATTCGCACGGCCGGCTTTCGGAATGACTGTCAGACCAGCGGAATCGCTGTGACTATATGTTGACTTGGAATCAAAACGATGATCCAAGTTGTCGAGGTCAAAAATAAATAGGTGTCCGACCAACAACTGGGTGAATGAAGAATGTTTCTGAAAGGAATCCCCTCTCCCTTCAAAACAGTCCACGGGGCGCACTGCATGCCGGGAGTTGGAGTTCGATTGTACAAAACAACCGTATACCTTTTTTTCCGACACTTTCTAAAGTTAATTATAATAACATAACATTGAGGTATGCGCCAATTATACGTATTTTTTAATCTATTTTTTTTTTAATGAATTTGTCAAATGTAAGTTAATGTATAATGGGAGGTTTAAGAACTACATGTGCTACTTCCTGTCATTATGACAACGAAATGTTGTTTGTTTCTTAAAAAACCTGTTTCCTTTCAAAACGAAGTCTACAGATTTGAAAAATAAAAAACATGCCCAACTTAACTAGAGGGGCTTCGCTCATAACCGATTAGCACAAAATAATTATAAAATAAAAAGTAACTCTTTGCTTTTTGATGACGCATATATTGCGCGACTACTATGCGAAAGTCCCTACGATAGCGTTTCCATTCGCCTGAGCATTAAAGCACAAATTCAATAACTTAGAAAATAATTTATAAATAAAAATATGGATTACATGCTGTTTCAACTCAATCCACCTTTATTGAACCAATTGCCAAAATGTAACAACATTCTCATCACAACAAAACATTTCCCCACGCAGTAGCAAAGGGTCCTATATACGCGACGGAGAAACAAGCGGGACCTAATAATAAGAAATCTTCGCCATGGAGTCGAAGAGGAGACGTCGCTCTCGGTCCAGATCTCCGAGTCGGAACCGAGAATCCAAGAACCGAACCAGACACAGCAGATCCCGATCCGCCGAGAGGAGAAGCGAGGTACGCGCTGCTCGCTCCGCGGAGCGGAAGCGACCCGTCCGGCGGAGCGGCCGGTCCGGGAGCCGAGGCTCCCCGAGCACCCGCGGGTCACCACCGCCGCGTCGCCAGTTGCCCAAACACAGAGGCCGCTCTGGATCCAGGAGCGACTCGGAGAGCGATAAACAAGCCAAGAGGCGATTTAAAAGCAGATCAAGGGATCGATCCGGGTAAATATGCTTTTTTTTTTGCAATGCATGTATTTATATATATAAACAAAAAAAAACAACTTTCCAGAAACATACTTTGTCTACACTACAGGGAAAGCTCAATCACTTGTATGCAATTAACGTCAAATGTGATTTATGTTCCAGTTCTGATTCGGATGAGCAAACGTCACGAAGACCAAAGAAAAAAGGGGACCGACGAGAAGCAAAAAGAGAAATAAAGAGGGAGAGGTCTCAATCCGGTTCGGATTCAAGCGTGGACAACAGGGAACGGAGAAAACGGAGGAGTCCCAGTAAAGGCAGCCCCGCCAGAGACCGACGCAAGCGAGAGGTGGAGAAGGAAAGGCCGAGGAGCAGCAGTAGAGATCTCGATATTAGACGAGACAGAGACAGACTCCCAGAGGTAAAACAACGCAGTGTTGACAGGGAGCATGGCGGCAGGGAGAGAAGCCGAGCGAAGGGTGACGAAGACCGGCGGAGGCAGCAGCGCTCTGCGTCCGGCGGGTCCTCGGACAGCTCCGGGTCAGATCGCAAGGGCCGCAAACGCTCGCCAGCAGCCAAGCACGAAGACAAGGAGGAAACCAAAAAA
This sequence comes from Micromesistius poutassou, assembly GCF_964030765.1. NCBI lineage: Eukaryota > Metazoa > Chordata > Actinopteri > Gadiformes > Gadidae > Micromesistius > Micromesistius poutassou. Next base: position 1,529,435 of record NC_140286.1, read on the forward strand.
CAGAAAGACATGCTGAAAGCCCTGGAGACGCCCGAGGAGAAGAGGGCCAGGAGGCTGGCTAAGAAGGAGGCAAAGGAAAGGAAAAAGAGAGAGAAGATGGGCTGGAGCGAGGAGTATATGGGATACACCAACGCAGACAACCCCTTTGGGGACAACAACTTGCTCGGTACCTTCAAGTGGCAAAAGGTGAGTGCAAGAACAGCAACATCAGCAACAACAGGGTTGTCAACATTACATGTTGGATAATGCGACGTGTCGTTTTATTGGCTGTTGAGCGTTGTTTTGTTGTCTTGCACATCTCCAGGCCTTGGAGATGAAGGGCATTGGTCACCTTGGAGAGAAGCAGCTGAAGGACAGGAACAAACAGATCCAAGAAGATAACCGCAGAGAGCTTCAGAAGGTAACGTTGGCCTGGAGTTCCTACGTCGATATCCACACGCGGCACTGATTGTCCACAGAATGTACGTCTCTTGTTCAAAATGTTATTTAACCACAGAGCACAATGCTTCTCAAAGTAATGAGTTTATTTCAATTTCAACTCATTACGGGGTGATATAGATATGTTACTTGAAACTGCCACAGCGTTTGTCATGAGAGATGCAGCAAAACAAATCTTTGATTGGCCTATGCTACGGTATATTCTCGTTTATTTAGGATTTTGCGTTACTAAAACTCTCGAGGCATCTAAAAACGTCATTCTGATTCACAAGCCCTATCGGCATATATTGTAAATGGTCAACCACGCAGGGCGACAGCCAGCTCGTCAGGAGCAGTCAGGGTGAGGGCGTCTCGCTCAGGGACACTCATCTTAGGAGGAGCCGGGGATCGAACCAGCAAGCTTGCGGTTACCAGCCGACCCGCTCTACCTCCTGAGCTAATGCCGCCACATCGTCTTCTGTATTGTAGAATATCTCAAATGTGTGCATTGAGAAACCAAAGTAACCCCGGGGAACCCCTTCTCCTGTTCATGAAGGTCAAGCAGCTGCGTCTGGAGCGGGAGCGGGAGAAGGCCATGAGGGAGACGGAGCTGGAGGTGCTGCAGCGGGAGAAGGAGGCGGAGCACTTCAAGACCTGGGCTGAACAGGAGGACAACTTCCACCTGCACCAGGCCAAGCTACGGTCAGTGTGCACCGGCACCGTCACTCGTCCCCCCGCTCCTACCTCGGGGCTTTCACTTTAGAACCAGCAGCTGGATTGAAGTCATATGCAGTATGACTGTTTCTGTATGAAGTCAACGTGTTATAATGGATACAAATAAGATGCAATAACATTAAACCATTATGTTATTACCAACTGTCACCATGTTACTAACTTGAGATATATTGCATATCCTTACTAATGCTAATATTATTCAGCAAATTTTCTTTGAAAATCTTGGTCATCCAACTCTGCGACCAATCAATTGGTTGATAGGGGAAAAAAATCTAAAATAATCGAGATTAATCGAATGGACCACAGTGCATTGTACACTGGACAATGCCAGTGGCTTTCAGAACCACTCTTGGTCGGAGTATATAATAACGAGTGTCACATCGTAGTAAATAGACGCGTCGTAGTAAAAAAACACCCCGTTGGAAGATTCAAATTTAGGTATTGTTCTGTGTTTAACAAAACGGGTCCCAATGCGTGGCGCCGCATTCGTGCTACGGTGCCAAATTTTGGATATGTTCACACTCAAAGCCATCGACTAAACACACCTAACCAAACTTTGTCCGACTAATGAGAGTTCGGTCGGACAAAGTGCGTGTCTACCAGCCGTCCAGAACTTCACAGCCCTCACTTTTTTTTTTTTCTCTCCAGATCCAAGATCCGTATCCGGGACGGGCGCGCCAAGCCCATCGACCTGCTGGCCAAGTACATCAGCGCCGAGGACGACGACCTGGCCGTGGAGATGCACGAGCCGTACACCTTCCTCAACGGCCTCACCGTCACCGACATGGACGACCTGCTGGAGGACATCAAGGTGTGTGTGTGTGTGTGCGTGTGCGTGTGCGTGTGCGCGTGCGTGCGTGCGTGCGTGCGCGCGCGCGCAGACAGAGATAAAGATAGTGATGGTAAGAGAGGGACAGAGAGACTGAGTGAGGGTGACAAGGGAATAGATGAATGAATGAATCTATGTATGCTTCAAGTATCTTAGCCAGCTTCTGTGTTTACCTTTACAGTCAGTGTGGATGTTTGAATTGCCCCTCACAGCCCATGATCCACTTGCATACATTGACATTACATTGCATACATTGATACTGTGTGTGTGTGTGTGTGTGTGTTTCTGTCATTGGTGGTGATGCGTTATACTTATTTTTGGAACCACCCGTTGACCTTCTAGGTTTACATGGAGCTGGAGCAGGGGAAGAACGTGGACTTCTGGAGAGACATGACCATCATCACTGAAGACGAGATCATCAAACTGAGGAAGCTGGAGGCTTCTGGGAAAGGACCAGGTACAGGATATCTGACAAGACGCATGTCAACTAAAACATTATGTTTTTTAAACGTTATGATTCTAAATGGAAAATTCTAAATGTGACTCTAAATGTATTATATTTATGATCTCTGAACGCTTTCCTTGCTTTACCATTGTGAGATGTATTCAAACTGGTTATCATCTTGCATTATTATTTGACTAATTCTGATCAAGTCTGCCTCTGACAGTGAGGGTCCTTAAAGGTCCCATGACACGCCACCAGGTGGGAGTGTGATTAGCCGTTACAAGCCGTTTTGAAAATCTGCCTCTTGTGACATCACAAGTGGGCGTGTGTGACGGATAGATGAGCAACGTTTTGCTACAGTGCTACAGATGAGCCCGATTTTCGTAAATGGCTAATCACACTCAACGCCTGGTGGCATTTCATGGGACCTTTTAAATCCGGACACACTGTCACAATGATGTGCACCTTCTGCATTTTCTGCATTGTTTCCAGTGGACCGCCGCGACGGCATCAACACCTCGGTGACCATCGACGTGCAGATGGTGTTCAAGGGGAAGACGTACAGCCAGCTGCAGGCCATGAACATGAACATAGACTCCAAGATCCGCCAGGGCGGCTCCAACCTGGACATCGGCTACTGGGAGAGCCTGCTGCAGCAGGTCCGCGTGTTCATGGCCAGGGCCAGGTACGTGTTTTGGTGTAGCGATTGACCGCCTTATCGGCCGGCCGATGTTTGCGTTTTTTTGGCGTGCATCGTTCGCCGATTACTTATTTTATTTTTTTCCCTGGCATGATTTACAGACAGTTAATTTACAATAAAGTTTCATTTTTTAAATTGAGACTTGTAACATTCGTTACCATCATTGTGTCGTTTCTATGATGTGAATTGAGGGAGCAAAAGCAGCATCGGCTCCAAATATCGGCTCAAGAAAATCGGCAGCCCGTTATCGGTCGTCGGCTAAGGCTGAGAAATCGTTATCGGCATCGGCCCTAAAACATCCATATGGGTCGATCCCTAGTTTGGTGTCCCGCAGTGTGGCTGTGTAGTTCACACGTAGGTCCCATGTGGAGATGAATGGAAAGTATGTATTATTATCTAAATTGTGGATGACGATAATGGTCTTTTTTTTTTAAATGATTTTTGGTTCTGTTTTAGGTTGCGGGAGAGGCACCAGGACGTCCTGCGGCAGAAGCTCTTCAAACTGAAACAGGAACAAGGAGTGGAAAGTGAGCCGCTGTTCCCCATCATCAAGGAGGAGCCGGAGCTGGAAGAGGAGGCGGCTACGTATGTCACACACGCACACGCACACGCACACGCACACACAAACTCATATATTATTAGCTGCATTATGCAATGTGCTTATGCAATGTGCTTATGCAATGTGCTTATCATGTGCTTATGCAAAATCTGCACTGTAACTTCTCTACTGCAGCTATTTACTCTGTAAAAATGATCCAAACTAGAAAGTTTATCATGGATAAAATGCGTCAATCCATACAGGAAATGTTTCTCTATAAATGGTTTTAAACAGCCATAACTGTAGCTACAACTCCAGCCACTAGAGGCTGCTAACGGACAAGGACAACCACCAGCCCTACCCAGTGGACCGTAGCGTCGCTCATTCATCCGTCCTCACACATTTAAGGGTGGACACGCCCACCTGTGATGTCATAAGAGACCGATTTTTTTAAAAACGGCTTGTAGCGGCTAATCACACTCACACCTGGTGGCGTGTCATGGGACCTTTTTTAAATGATGTGACGGTAAATAACATATATCCAAAAGCCTTTTCTGACTTCTCTTCTCCTGTGTTTTGTGCGCCGCCCTTTTTGTGTGTCTCGTGGAGCAGCAGTGGGCGGAGAGGCGTAGAGGCAGCGGGCTCCGCATCCCCCTCCTCGCCCACCGCCGCCGGGCCCAGCACGGACGCCGCCGCCGCCGCCGCGGGGGAGTCGGATGACGACAACGACGATGATGAGGAGGCGGGGCCCTCCGGGGAGGGCCCGAAGAAGGACGGGGGGGACGAGAAGGAGGGCGAGGGGGAGGAGGGGGAGAAGGAGGGCGAGGGGGAGAAGGAGGAGGCGGTGCTGACGGAGGAGGACCTGATCCAGCAGAGCCAGGCGGAGTACGACTCGGGCCGCTACAGCCCCGCGCTGCTCAGCACCTCGGAGCTGCCGCTGGACGCCCACGCCATCACGGCCGACGAGAACCAGCAGAGGCTGCGCCTGGCCCGCACGCGGCTGCAGGTCACCGGTAAGACGGGACGCGCACGCACGCACACACGCACGCACGCACCGCTAGAACATACTTCTACTCACGCTTCTATCCACGACTTTAAGTAGTTAGCTGCCTGTCTGTGTCTTCAGAGGAGCAGGTAGGGGTCAGGCACCTCACTGGACTACCTCCTGGTCCCAAGCTAGGGATGTGAATAACTCAAACTTTTCATGGTCGAATAATCAGTGGGTGGTATGAACGAATAATCGATTATTCGACGTGTGTGCCGACGTTCACAAAGGCAGCCATGGATCATCGGCAAGAAATCACTTAATATCTTAAACGCAAAAAAAAAAAACTTTAACAGTGATCAGTGTTTGTGTTGTAATAGTGCTACAGAACCAACATCCGTTCCGTCCGTTAATTCTTGTTTATTTGAATGGGGAAAAAATGTTAACGGTCCAAAAAAATCGACTTTGACCCTCAGGAACGAATAATCTCATAATCGAATATTCTGACCCATCCCTATCCCAAGCCAGGCCTTCTTACTGAATGTCTTATTTGTTTTTAGCCTGTTTACTATCTGAGGCCATTTATTATTAATGAATCCGTCTTATTAATATTCCAAGAGCTTCTACATTTTCCTAGCACAAACAAAGGAGCTAAAAAAATACATTTTATTGTGTAACTTTTACTAGTTCTAAGTTTTACTAACTAACTTTACTCGACAGTTTAACTTCTACTTACAATATATCCTACGTCAGTGTTGTAGGATACATTTGTACAGTTCACGTGCTTCCATGCCGTTGTGTGTTAGCCTGTACCGCCCTCACCCCTCACCCCCCACCCTGTACCTTTTTTTTTTTTTTTCGTTCTCAGGGGACGTGGGCGAGAGCGCCGAGGACGCGTTCGTCCGCCGCGCCAAGCAGGGCATGGGCAACGACGAGGCCCAGTTCAGCGTGGAGCTGCCCCTCACGGGCAAGATGTACCTGTGGGCCGACAAGTACCGGCCCCGCAAGCCCCGCTTCTTCAACAGGGTGCACACGGGCTTCGAGTGGAACAAGTACAACCAGACCCATTACGACTTCGACAACCCGCCGCCCAAGATCGTCCAGGGCTACAAGTTCAACATCTTCTACCCGGACCTGATCAACAAGCGCTCCACGCCGCAGTACTTCCTGGAGCCCAGTCCCGACAACAAGGACTTTGGGATCCTGCGGTTCCACGCGGGCCCGCCCTACGAGGACATAGCGTTCAAGATCGTCAACAGGGAGTGGGAGTACTCCCACCGTCACGGCTTCCGCTGTCAGTTTGCCAACGGGATCTTCCAGCTGTGGTTCCACTTTAAGCGATACCGCTACAGGAGATAGGCCGGGCCGAGGCTGCCACTCTTCGTGTTTACACACACACCAGCCAGCCGTCGTTCCCCCTCGGTGTTTATCGATTCACTTTTATTCCTTAGCAGCTGGAGGCTGTTTAAAATAAACTGCCAGTAATGTCTAACCATTTTGAAATTACTGTTTTGAAAAGTTGTTTTTTTATTGTACCCCTTCAAAATGATTGATTAAAGATGGTTCTTTTGCACCGGTTCGCTTTATTTCGTGCTCTGTCACAGGATGGAACGGAAGAGATTATTTTTGCTACTGCAAAAACCACAGACTGATTGTGTATGCGTCTATGGTGACAGACCATCTGTCTCATTGCAGCACAGTCTGAATTCTTTGCAAGCCAGATCTTGTGTCACACCACAAGGATGAAGTATTTTCTATTCAGCAAAGCAAATGCTCCTATATATCCTACAAAATACTCCCAGTGTAACACTAGCCACACATTTAAATGTCAAACGATAGCTGTAGGCCTGGGCAATTCTTTCAATTTACAAGTGGCAGGGAATTTTCAAAAGTAAAAGAAGGAAATGGCAGTTATACAAAGCACATATGTACAATCAATTACAGTCCTAAAATAAATCTCATCATATCCAACAATACTACACGAGTTAATAAAAATAAACATTCCAGGAGTAAAAGAAGGAAGGTATCCTTTACTCTATCGCGAGCACAATAAAAAAAATAAAAAAAAGTCGTTGCTCACAAGTGGGATTAAGGCATTCATATTTCAGACTCGTCGCCTATGAACTGCTTGGGTTCGTCCGTGTGAAGGACAACGTTTTCCCCATTCCTGGCGCCGCTGCGGCCCTGTCCAGAGTGTTTCTTGCCGGCCTCCAGCGCCGCGTGCTGGGCCGAGTCGTACCCGGACTCTTCCCCGCTCCCGTCGGCTTTGCTCCGGCAAGGAAGCGCCAGGTGGCCTCTGAGGAAGTTCCAGACGAGGAGCCCCGCGAGGAGCACCACCAGCACCCCCACCGCCGCCTGCAGCCCGGCCACGGACGCGCCGTCCTGCCGGGCCTGGGGGCTCAGCGGGCCCCCCTCCCCGGCGACCAGCGTGACCTGGTAGTCGGCCACCACGCTGCGGTAGCCGCCGGCGTCGGAGCGCTCCAGGGACGAGCAGCGGTAGCGGCCGGCGTGGCGGGCCGAGGCGTTGGAGATGAGCAGGGCGTCGGGCAGGACCTGGAAGTGGTCCGACGACGGCGGCAGGGGGAGGCTGTCCCGCTGCCAGCTGACCTCGGCCAGGTTGGACGGCGGCGGGCACGCCAGGCGCAGGTTGCTCCTCAGCCAGATGGACTCGTTGACGGGCGTCGCCGTGCCTGATGGGGGGGGGGGGGATCAGAGCGGTAGTAGATTAAAGCGGCCGCAGTGGTTCCTTTCGGCACCCGTGACCCGTTGACTGAGGCCTCCGAATGGTTCACTCACCGGCGGCCGGACACAGAGCAGCGTCTCCGTTCTTCACGCTCTGGATCAGTTCACTGGAGGAACCAAAGACAAGTTCAAGAGGTGTGAGTGACACAAGCGGGCGGGGAGCGACCAAGGGACCGATCCATCGCTGCCCGAAAGGTTTAAATTTTTAAACTTTTTGACGCAGGGCAACGGAGCCAACAGAACGGACGGACCCACAATGCATTTCGAAGTCAATGAGATGAGTTGACGGACGGATGTAGCGTGAGTGTAGAGTCAGTGTGGTGTCCTACCGTTGTCCTACAGGGAGATGAGCGACACATTGAGCCGTGGTCGTGTCCCAGCCGCAGTAGGGGTCCCTGGCGAGGACACAGTCCAAGCAGGACAGAGACCGCCCACAGGTGGCGAGTGGGATCTGCACCGCTCCGGACACAGAGCCTGCATACAGATGGTGCTGCACACACACACACACACACACACACACACACACACACACACACGTACCACACAGACACTATGAAATATCTGAAAATGTAGCAAGAGCAGCCGATATTTTTTTAACAATTTAAGTATTAAGGGAACACGTGCTTTACCTTGGCCTCAGACAATTTGAGGACTTTGATTGGCTCTCGGGAGGGGAACAGCTGCACCTCCTCTATGATAAACATCTTCCCATCGTAGTTCACGGCCTTCACCAGAGTGCCGCTCTCTACACAAACAGACAAAAAGGTCGATTTGCATTGGTCACTCGCTCCGCGGTATCTAAAGCTCGCTGTGGCCCCGACACACGAACAACCAAAGTCATCCCCCCCACCTGTGCCAATGAACGCCACGTGGTACCGCTGGCCGTCCAAGGCCTCCACGCGGGTCACCACGATGCGCGAGAACGCAGCGCCTCTCTGAACCAGCAGGGGGCCGCCTCCCGCTGGCAGGACGGCCTGGTCCATGAGCGGCCTGTCTTTGACGAACTGAAGCGTCCGGTCCGGGAGGTCCAGCGTCTGAGTGATGCCCTGTTTACGAGCCTCATTGTCTATACACTGGGAGGGGGGGGGAGAAGGCCAGTCAGGGATCCCGCCGTACTACTTGTGAAAAAGCACACGTTTCAACGGCCAACAAAGACGCACACGCGCACGTGCATGTACACACACACACACAACACACACACACACAGAACACACACACACACACAGAACACACACACACACACACACACACACAGAACACACACACACACACACACACACACACACACACACACAGGGTAGTAATGTGTGGGGGGCAGACTCACAGCCCCGGGCCGGGGAGAGGGGACGTCTCCGCTGTACATGACCCACTTCACGTAGGACGTCTCCACGGGCAACGGGTTCTTGTACTTCCCCTTGGTGAACAGGGCGCTGATGTCGGCCACGCGGTACGCGCACACCGCCGTCAGCGCTGGGGAGTGCCTGCAACGCACCGGACGTTACACGCCAGGGATCCACCCGTATCATCAGCCTTATAGCCGATGACCGATACGCTGATTTTCTTGAGCCGATATTTTGGAGCCGATGCTGCTTTTGCAGCACCACGATTTACATCATAGAAATGACACAATGATGGTAACAAATGTTACAAGTCTCTATTTTAAAAAAGGCACATTTATTGAGCTGTCTGTAAATCATGCCGGGGAAAAAAAAGAAAAAAAAGAATAATAATAATAAAAAAAAAGAAAATGGCCAAAAAAAAATCGTCCGATGCTGATACACGTAAAAAAACGCAAATATCGGGCGATAATATCAGCCGGCCGATATATATCGGTGGATCACTATTACACATGGATCAGACACCCAGGTTAACCAGGCCTTCCCCCCCGCTCCACCCACACTCCATCCTCCCCCCCTCCCTCCCTCCCTCCCTCCTTCCCTCCCGTCCTGTCACGCCCGACTCACGGCTGCTGGGTGAAGACGGCGTAGAAGAGGCACGCGCCCCAGGGCTCCCCGGGGCCGCAGGACAGGAACGTGTCCTGGACGGTGAAGGGCAGCTTGGACCCCGGCACGGGGCAGTCCACCCGGGCCTTCAGGAACGACGTCCACTTCTTCTGGAGGGTCCTCTGGCCCCCCAGGTCCCCCTGAGAGCAGAGAGCAGAGAGCACGTCGGACAGGGGCAGAGAGCACGTAGGACAAAAACTTTAAAAGGGGAAGTGGCTGAACGCTGAGGTTCTGAGGAAGTGCTGCTTAACCGACGGGGGGGGGGGGGGTGTCGATACCGTGTTCGTGAATAGCGTCATTGCTGAATTTGTGTTTGTCTGAAATACACGTAACCTAAAAGCGGCGATTACGAGCCCTCAGCCTTTGACTTTGTTAGCTTAGCTCTAGGCTCTCTGATTCGTTTTTTTCTGAGCATGTTTTTTGTTTTTAAAGCATCAATATTATTAATATATTATGTTTAAATATTTTGCACGTGAACTGACTCCCATTTTTACTTAAAAACTAGCTGGAAAGTTAACGATCGGATTGGAATAAATCAAACCCTGCGCAGGAAAAAACAAGTGCCATGTGAAGGTGCATGTCACCACAGTCACAGAAGCTTCTAAGAGAAGCAGAAGAAGACCTCAACATTGGTTTGATGTGGTGGCGAGTCAGGGTTTGCGAATCTCGTCGCAAGCTGTGCGAAACATACCTTACAGACGCGTGCAACGCGGGAAACCACCAGTTTGCTGTAAGAGTCGTACTCCAGCGCGGCCTCGTTGAAGAACAGGTACACCTTGTCGTCGTCACCATCGCTGCTGTTGTGGCTCTCCGGCATCTGGGCCATGGAGATGAAGTTGGGCTCTGTGGGGGAAGACCAGAGGAAGACCCCCCCCGAAATGGGACGACACCCAGGCTCAGTCAGAACACACGAATACTAATCAAAGTCAAAAAAATAATAAAAAAATAAAAAAAGTCAAAGCCAGCTTTTATTGTCAATTCCAAAATATCTGCAAGGAAAAAAAAAAAAAAGAGGAATCTGAATTTTGTTTATCTCCGACTCACGGTGCAATAAGGAGAAAATTATAAATTATAAAATGAGGTCAAATAGAACGAGTAATATTTACAATAAATAATTCAAAATAGTGCAAAGTTAAGACCCAACGGTATATATATATATATATATATATATACAATAAAGTTTAAAAAAATTAAAATAAAGTAAATAGATCGAAATGTGCAATACGAGTTCTCAGGGGCAAATGGGAGGGGGGGGGGGGGGGGTTTCAGAGCTCCAACAGGGCTGCAGGTGGTCTGCGTGGGTATATACCGTTCAGCCAGTAGCTCTTGAACTCGGTGCGTATGGAGACAGCGGAGCTACGCATGACCACCGGCTCTGAGCCGAGGAAGTTCATGGAGGTGGCCGAATACAGGTCATCTCCTGGCAGGTTGGGGGAGAAAAGAGGAGCGAAAATGAAGATGATAACCATTGCTTAGTGTTAGGGTTAGTGAATGTGTCCTTCTTGAGGCATTGTACTTTCTTGGTGTTTTGGGCATTATTAGGTTAAAGTTCCTCCACTTACCGACCATGATGGAGGCGTAGGTCTGGAACGGGTCGAAGGGACACTTGCCTTTCCCGTCCTCCACCTTCTTCTCAAGAATGAGGCTTCCATCTTTGTAGGACTTCACAGAGGCAAGCAGCTCATGTTAGGCTTGTTTTGTTCATGTGATGACTTAATGATTATGATGAATGCTTATTGGGGGAAAAAAACAACAACATTGCATTTATCGACAATAATTTAGTTTACCATCACGTCACACTCTGGGTCAAAGGCATTGGTTCCACAGACATACATCCGTCCATCATTCATGGTGTGTAGGACCCGGATATAGTTCTTGCAGTGTACCTGTAAAACAATGCATGTTTAATGTTTTATTTAGACGTGAATCACAAAATATCGATCATTGAAAATGTAACACTTTCCAGATTTGAAAACACAGATGTGGTTCGGATTCAATGCAACCGTTTAGCATGACACTACTCAACCATGCAAACACTTGCTATTTATCCAGCATCTGTTGACGTGCTATTATACGTCTTCATCATATCATTCACCGGGTCGTGACGTTTCTCATTGTCACGCCATTGACACATTTGCTGTTATCAGATTCTAGCCTGCGGTGCATGTTGTTCATGCACGTCCATTCTCCTTCAATCCAATTCAGTACAGTGCTTCAAGACATGATATATCGGGTGACATGATTCAATGCTGATGAGTCACATCCATTCTTTTGCATCCTATCCTATTCTTTTCTCCTCCCCCCACTGCTTAAGCCTTCCTGATCCTGCAGAGTTAATGGTATTATATTAATATCCCAGACGAGCAGAGAGTTGACATAACTCACCTTGGCATCTTTTCCTTTTTTTATACATTCTGTTTGTTTGGCCTCAGGAACTTCCCATTTGACCTGCAGCGGAAACATTATATATATCATATCATACCATATCAAATCAGGCCGCACAATGTTGCCAAAACGTCCTTCTGCTCCCGTTTGTTTGTTGTTACGTGGCCAATGCCAAAGTAGATGTTTACCTTGGGTTAAAAGCTTAAAGTTAACAGGTACAGTGAGCACTGGAGCTGGCGTCGGTGGCTCACCTTGGAGTTACACCTTTTTCAAGGTATTCGACCCAAGTAAACTCACACTCGCCATTGGCTGAAGCTTTCAGAAGGAGCTTTTAGTAAATGTATTTCTACAGTCAACACAGTGTCGATAGGTAACCTTTACAGACACTTTGATACACTGTTACCGCTGCTAGGCGAGATTGTGGTCAGCCTTCACAAGCTTACAGATCCCCGCCTCCAGCAACATGACTTTCTGCAACACGCAACATCGTGTAAAAATTAATTTCACGCAAAAGTAAGTGAAACAGTTCACCCAGACTTGACCCCAGACTTTCGATATGAATCCACAGTCTAATTAGGGAGGAAACTGGCTGTCAAACAGATGGTGATTAAAATCATGGTTGGAAACAGAAGTAGTATCCAACACATTCAACCGAATAATAGTGCCGTCTTTCTAACATTTACCAAGAGATTCAAAAGTGAAATAAACCACCCCTCATTATATACACATAAACTTTCATTGCTCTAGGCCAAGAAAACATTCACGCTGGTACGTTTGAAAATTGGTCTGTCGCCCCACCAATTAGATGAGCTAGCTATCTGGCTGGCTGTGTCTGTATTGTGACTCGGGGGCAGGGTTGCGCCGCTACCGTTACGTCGTCAACAGCGGGGGGGGGGGGGGGGGGGGTGTTCTTACCGAAGCCTTCTTGTCTGAGATGTTGTCCAGGTCCAGGGCGTAGATGGCGTCGCGGGCCCCCAGCAGCAGCACCCCCAGGTCCTCTCGGAGCAGCATGGTGGAGTAGTTCCACACGCCCTCCTCGTGGAACAGCTGACCGTGGGCTTCTACAGAAGAGAGCTCCACCGGGTCAGGACCACACAGGCACGTGCTACGCAAACTCTGTTTTCACATAGAAGCCATTCTTTAGCATGTACGAGAGAAGACTGAAACTCAGGTGGGACTTTACCGGGAAGGATAGTGACGGTAAAGCATGTAAGTCGCTTTGGATAAAAGCGTCTGCTAAATTCCCCTAAATGTAAATGTGAAAATGTAAAAGCAGGACACTATTCTATTCCACCATTAATAAGCAGAGTTTATTGTATATAGCACTTTGCAAGGCACTCAGACATACATGATAGAATGTCACTGATCATCCACTACCACAAAAAAAGGATTAGGATTCAAAAGGAATATAAATAATAATAATAATAATAATAATAATAATAATACATTTTATTTAAAGCGCCTTTCATGTCACCCAAGGACACTGTACAGAAATGATTTAAAAAAATAGCATTAAACATCAAACAGTAAACATAAGCCTTGATATCATATTACAACACTCACTGTGGTAAGGTATAGTTTTGCGTGGTACACACTCCAGCGAGAAGGCGCACCCCGCCAGCGCCCAGGCCAGAGACATGAGCCATAAAAGCCTCAGGGCAAGAAGAGGATCCATCACAGCTCCGGTAGTTTCTTATTCACTGCTATTGAAAAAAAAAAAGGTCACTTTCTTCCCCCCCCCTCTTTCTTTGATTGTTAGGACTCTGTCATGACGTGGTTAAGACGGCACCAACTGGGCAGAACGAGTCAGCGATGACTGCGGGGTACAACTGACCCCTTCAACGGCCTCTTCCAGGAGGCTGTCCATGGCAAGACGGACGGCTCAGACCTATGGAACAAAGACAGGAAGATGAACCCAGATCGGACGAGGACTTAACACACACACACAACATGACACTAGAAGGTACTTTTCGATAGCAAAAAAAAAGAAAAAAAGAAGTGAAGAGGTATATAACACGTGATACCAGTTAAGAGTCGATTGAGAGACGGCGCACAGATGGTGAATAGAGGAAGAGAGCAGAGAGCAAGCCAGCCAGTGCAGTGCAGTGCAGTGCAGCGAGCTGAAGCTGCAGTAAGTCTGTCAGGGCCCATAGTGATGGTAATGTCGGGTCATGAATAGCATTCAGCGGGGCGCAGGGATGTCAACTTCAGTGCTCCTGCAGCCCCAAACACACAGCGCACAATAAAGACATTCACGGAGAAAAGGGAAAAGCCGGCGCCTGGAGAAGCAGAGCAGATTGCAGTAGCAGCTGCTGTCCTCTGAGGGGGGACACATTTACTCGGAGACAAATGGTTTAACGTGCAGAACGAATGCACTACTCTTATCCTTAAAACTTCATAAAAAATAAATAAAATAACTTATTATAGCACACATTCAAATAGTTGCGTCCTTGGACCACAATACGCGTGTCTGCGATAAGATAAACAAATAAAAACGGGGATGAGGGGTTTAGTCGGTTAAAGTATTCCCTAAGTGGCCTGTTTGTCTGTTTGCAGATGAGCTGCAACATGTCAAAGAATGCAGATGTTTCTCGTTTTTTTTTTGTTCTCCCCCGGGTGCTACAGAATGATCACTCAGCGCCCATCCCCGCCGTTTCCACACACACACACACACACACACACACACACACACACACACACACACACACACACACACACACACACACACACACACACACACACACACACACACACACACACACACACACACACACACACACACACACACACACACACACACACACACACACACTTTAAGAACAATGACCCGCCGGACTATGGGTCAGGGAGTAGACCCAGATACGCCTTTCTGGTCCAGTGTGTTGAGTGTGTGAGTGTGCACTAAATGATCAACAGGAATGTAACTTAACGAGTTATGTGTGTTTACTCGTTCACACAGACGATGCAATTGGAAGTAGGCTAGGATATAGATATCATGAAGTTGCATAGTTATATTTTGATATAGGCTATTGCTGATAGAGCGAGTTTAGTGAATGACTCACCTGTCGCCACTCCCAGGGAACAGTTTATTTTTGAAATACATCCCGACCACGGTTAACCGTCAATATTGAAATATTAACTCACAAACCGTAAAAACTTTCCCAAAAGTGTATCGCCCCTGGAAAAAAAAAGAACGAGGAGAACATAATAGAAAGAAGGTTAATGAGCTACGACGCCTACCTTTGACGTTGAAATGTGTCCACCTTGCACAACTTCCTTAAAGCAAAAGCAACGTAAACGACCCGCGTGCCCGAGGGATGGGCGCGTTGCCGCGTTCACAACAATATTAATACTCGGACCAACGTTATGGCAACCGAGCTGTAGGTGCTCGACCAGGGAAGTGGCTGTTAGACGATGTGGGTGTAGAATTAGAGCGGTCCGGAGGATAACTATCGCTCGCTATTATATAACTTTACACATATAGCTATATTAATATATATTTATATATATATATAGCTCGAAATAAAAGCGTCAATCAATTTAACTACACACAGTGATAACTGCCAACCACAACGCACATGCTCCAACAGAACTGACGCCTCCTACATGAGTACGGGGATGTCTACACGGGATTAGTTTGAGTATGACTAAAGGAATACAAATCCCATTGGTTATAATTGTATCTGAAAAAAAAACTATTGAAAAAAACTTATTAACTTAAATTAGTTCAACTACATTTCAAGATTGATTTAAACGTATGCTGTTTGAAGAGAGGTTATTGAGGTTGAATAATAATGAGATTGAAAAAAAATCTGTCCTCATTTCTGAGCTTTGATCCACATTGAAAATCAACAGCCTGACTACATGCAAAAAGGAATTTAATACCGATATCTAGCAATTAACTTTGCTCTGATAATGGCGAACACATTTGACACAACACATTCAATACATGTAGGCTACATATTTCACAAGAATCTGTCCAGAGAGGGAATTTACAACATCGATCTCTAACGACCTCTAGTGGTACAAAAATCCTGGCCCGTGTTCAATATTTTAGTTACTCATTAAATTGCTGATTAAACTGCAATAGGAGATAAGGAGGTAGAATGTTAAACACAATGTAACATTGCTGTCAAAGCCAAAATAGTTTTCAGTGGTCAGATTTGAACATTCTCTCCACACACAATGGCAATTGCATGTACACACAGCACATTCACAAAAAGGGTTTCCTTCCATAATTACACTTGTAAACATTTTCAATCGTGTAAGAGTGGCACTCAGAAAACCTCACACATATGTTACGGTGTTTTGTTTAAGCACCATACAACAGCACACACAATACCATAGCAATAAGGAATCACTTGAAAACCAGCACCCACTAAAACAGCACATTATTTCAGAGTCGGCAACGTGCTTTGACCATCGAATAAACGATACGGCAAGGGAAGCAACATTTTGCCGAGAGGGAACCAGGTCAAGCCAATGTGATCGTAATGCAGACAGACACCCACCAATCAGGTTCTGACTGGTGGATCTTTCATGCATCCCGTTTTGACTCTTCCGTGTCCATTAGTGTAGAAGCAGGGTTAATGAGCAGTTGGCAGACAGGTTGTGTTGTCAGACAGACACAATGGACGGGCTCAGTTAAGCGTGTCTGTGTCTATTTTGTACACATTTCTTTTCAGCAGAAAGTCATCTAGGTTCCTTGAATGTCGACGAGTGTAGACAAAACTGCGTACAAAAAAATGTGAGGTTAGTTCTTTCACAGACTAAACTGAATTATGGGTCTTTGATCCATAGTAATGGGCAGCACGTTGCACTGGTGTAAACTGGAGTCCTACTGAGATGGCAGTATCTTTGCCTTGTTCTTGTTCTGGTTCAACACGTCCTGTGCAAAGTCATTCCAATCCATCTCTGACACAGCCTATGAGCCTCCTCAGAAATGTTCTAAGACGCAGCATATGGGGTGATAAGGAGTCACTCCTTTCACGTGTTTTTTCCACCTCAGAAGGCACAAGATGAAGAGTCACACTGTACAGCTGTGGCTACAGGGTCCCGTGGCAGATCCAGGGTAGTTTGGCAGCGCGGAGTGTCGTCTGGCTCCTCGTGGTTGATGCTGGTGGAAACGGGGGATCACTCCTGGCTGGCTCGTCTCTTCTCCAGCTTCATTTTCAGTTCCTCGTTCAGAGCTGGTGGTGGAAGCACCAAAAAAGTACTACCATTATTTATTCATATTTTACCTCGTGCTTTCAAACCTAAACAGTTATTACGTTGAGAGTTATTATGTTGTTTCACTATTTGTTTTGGTTCACTGCATCATTTCAATCTGGACCTGTAGAACTAGTGTCATTTCGCCGTTTTGTTGGGATGATGTTTGATGTTGGATGTTCCTCCACGTCTTTTCCTATGTGTGTGTGTGTGTATGATGACTCTATACCAAACAAAATCTACCCCTGGGTACAAAAGTAAAGTAACTAAAGAACTTGAACTTTAAAATACAGCGTCAAACGAAAACCGGCCCACAACAAAGACACGCTCCGTACGTGACGTGTACGAAGAGCATCGTGCAGGCAAAGGGGGAAACACCTACATTGTGCGAGAGGCGAGGGGGACAGGATGAGTCTCCTCATGGGGTTGGTGGGGGAGGACGGCACCGCCGCCGCCGTCAGGATGCGGCGGTCGGGGGCGGGGGAGCGGGGCAGCGGTTTACTGGACAACCGATCTGGAGCCAGGGAGGGGGGGGAAGACAGAAAGGTGGAGCTGGTCAGAGGCGTGCCCAGACTCCTTCAGTGGGGGGGTTTGCCCTACTGGAAGTGGCACACAGTCACACATGGAGGGGGGGGGGGGGGGTGAAGCTAGGGGATACCTTGTTTAGGGGGGAGGGCCGGGGCCCTGGGCAGGGGGCTGGACGGGGCGGTGTGGAGCATCCTCTCTCCGTTCTCGTCGTTGGAGGAAACATACGCTGTTGACGACGAGAGAAAGAACCCAACTCATTGGTCTTGTTGTTATGAGTTGCGAGCACCGTAACATTGTGATACTACTGTAAAGGAAAAAAAAAATAAGAAGAGGGCCCTAGTATTTCAGGACTCCAAAGAACAATACTGGTCTGGTTGATTAAACCGTTTCTTCTGGCTTCACTAAACCTCTGTTACAAAGACAATTAGTCTAAATCGTATTGTCTTCTTTGTACAAGTCTGCCAAATAGCATTTAGCGTGAGCACAACCTCGCCACAAAGGTAAACAAACACTTCAATCTTTTGGAACCGATGCCAAAAGCGCCGCCAAAAGTGTCGGCAGACCGGCACGGCCTCCTCTAAGGAGCGCAGTAGCGCGCGGAGCTCACTGATGTTCTCCTCGTAGGGCTCCTCCAGGAGGAAGGGCTGCAGGGTCCCCGCCGTCTTCTCCACCAGGGCGTCGATGACCTCGTGGAGCGAGGAGCAGGGAATCTACGAACAAGACACACAGTCACACGCGGGGGTGGGTCCTCTTCTTACATACCGGCAGGCAGACTCGGACGTATTTTCATTGCTGTAATGTGATCAAATATGTTATATACGTATATTACAGTACGTATAGTACAGCATGTATATAGCATATAGGTGAAAGAGATTTGGCTTTTGCAAAGCTACAACCATCAAGCTCATGGTTAAGGAAGCTAAATGAATTCTCCCCTGTGGGGAGAATGTGGGTCACGGGGGGGGGGGGGGGTTGAATGGGGGGGGGGGGGGTGAATGTGATGCACTCACTGGGTTCTCTACATCTATGATATAGCCTCCCTGCTCCCTCTGGGTCACTCGGTAATGCCGAAACACCGACCTGTGTGTGTGTGAGGAAACACAGACAAAGAACCAATCAAACCAACAGAGGAAGTACACGATGCGTGGCGGTGGCGGTGGCGGTGTCATGCGTCCCCTCCCCCCCCCCATCCCCCCCCCCCCCGGCGGCGGTACCCGTTGAGGTCCTGCCGCGTGGTGACAGCCAGGGAGCAGCCGTCCCTGCCCGGGCGCAGCAGCATGTTGCCGCAGTCCGGGTGGCGTTCCAGCAGCACCTCCGCCTCCGTGCGGGACACCGGCCGGAAGCACCTGTGCATGCACGCGCACGCACGCACGCACGCACGTGCAGGGAACGCACACGCGTACACAGACACACACGCATAGACACACACACGGAGGGAACGCACACACGTAGACACACGCAGGGAACGCACACGCGTAGACACACGCACACGCAGGGAACACACATGCGTACACACACGCACACGCAGGGAACGCACACACGCATACACAGACACACACGCACACACACACACGCACACACACGGAACGCACACGCATACACAGACACACACACACGCACACACACGGAACGCACACGCATACACAGACACACACACATAGACACACAGACACAGACACACACACGCGCACACACACATGCACACGCATAAATACACACACACAGAGACACACAGACACAGACAGGCACACGCACAGACGCACAGACAGACAGTCATAGATACAGACACACACACGCACACACACACACCCACACACAATATTAAAGAAAATGTGTGCTGTACAACCTAGTGTACCTCATAACAATGAGAGAGACGAGGTTAGCACACTTTGTATAATATTTACTATTGCACACTAGTCAAAAGAAGTTTGAATTAAAGATACACAGCGCGGTTTAAAAAAATAAACACGGGCGCTTGAAGAAACGGACAAAACATCCGAAACATGCGCTAGGCTACAACGGCTACTCACGCCGGGATCTCCCCCACTAAGGGGACCGAGAGCGGCGAGGGAGGGGCGCGCGTGGGCGTGCGCGCTCTGCGTCGCGACCGCTCCTTGTCCACCACCTCCTTAAGCATCTGCAGCTGGCCGGGCAGCAGAGTGAGGCATGCTGGGACATTGAGCTGCAGTCAAGAGGAAAGAGGGGATGTGGAGGATGTGTGATTGAGTACGACACTTCACTTTAGGTTATTGTCGTCTGTGAAGAAGAGTGCAAGTCAGAATCTTGAGGTTTTTCGGTAGATTTAGGGGCTCGGATATCCGTCACTGATCCTCGTGTGTTCCCTGTTAGCTTCATTCCAGAGGCCCCTAAGGTCCCATGTGTGGCCCTTACGGAAACAACAACCTAAACTTAACACCCGATTGTTACATGCGCCCATGTCTAATCCACCACCGAGTATCTCTATGTGAGCCTGAGGTAGACAAGTGTGTTTAGCAAACAGACAAGGGTGAGACTGCATGTGTGTGTGAGTGAAGATAATCCAGGCCTGGGGGGATGTGTGTGTGTGTGTGTGTGTGTGTGTGTGTGTGTGTGTGTGTGATTTTTACTTACATCTACTACAGAGTAGAGGAACCCTTTCCAAAGCTCCCTTGACTCCAAGTTGGGTGCCTGGAAAATAACACAGCAGATAAGACCAGGGAGATACTTACTAAAACTATTTACTGTCATGTTAGAAGGTGTGTGTGTGTGTGTGTGTGTGTGTGTGTGTGTGTGTGTGTGTGTGTGTGTGTGTGTGTGTGTGTGTGTGTGTGTGTGTGTGTGACAGCACACGTTACCGTGATTTTGGTCTCCCCGTCCTTCATGCGCAGAATGAGCCGTGCGGCCTCCAGGTTCCTGTCTCGGCTACAGTCGTCCCTCAGAGACACGAAACCGCTGAGGTCCAACCGCTCTACGTACTGAAAGACACCGACAAACACACACATAATGGATGACTTATCTCAACCACAGGTGAGGGTAAACGATGTCACCTTAACGGGCCAAACTCACGTGAGTGTCTTTGGCATTGTTGAAGAAAAACATGGCGTTCCCGCATAGACTGCTCCACAGTCGCCTGGATGCCTAATAATGAGAATATAACATAAGGCACACTTTCGTTCCACATCTGACGTCAATAGGGCTGGGCTCATTGTCTTTGTCTCTTGCCCATCTACTGTCCCAGGAGAGAAATAGGAACTGAGCCTCAGCTGCGTTCAATCTGTGGCCAGGGATCACTACCCCCACCTGCACCTGAGCCAGGCTCCATTAGCTGCTGTGGTCAAATGGCATGTGGCTCTAACCCATCCCTATAAAAGCACATTCGCTTCCCCTTGCGTATTTTTCGATGCCAATGTTAACTGTTAATTACTTTATTCACAATTCGATTCCAAATCCTTGATTTAGCTGCAGCCAGTCGGGTTAAGTTGTGTGAGCTTGTATTTATTACATTTGAATCGGTAATTAACAGAATAGTATATAGCATATCGTGTATGCAGGTTATTTATATTATACAAAATACATTTCAATGCAGTCCTGAGGCTGACTCACTGCTCATATGTTTAGCTAGGATTGAATGAGATGCGACGCGCAGTGCTATTCTGTCAACACACGGCATTCTACAATGACTCATTCATTCATTGATAACGCAGCACGAAGCGAAATGAATGAAGTTGATAAACGAACTATGACGCAATGTATAAAAAGACCACCGCGACACATTTATTTGCATCGCCTTCCCTAGCCCATTGGAGCACAATAAGGAAGTTGACAGCTCCTTATAGAATAGAGAGGGATTAGCCGGGTTGCGTTTTAGCGTCTAGACGCAGACTGACCACCCGGCAACAATCTGACACTTTACCTGTAAATGGCATGCCTACCTTCTCCTTGGGTCCTCGTTTCTCCAAATAACCTTCATAGTAGCACGGCGGTAGCTGCGCCCGGGTGCCTCCCGCAGCCGAGCGCTGCTTGACGGGTGCAACCGCCATGAGTGTCTCTGGCTGGGCACCGACCGAGGACAAAGGGGCGCTAAGTAATTCTGTGAGTGACACGCCTTCCCCCGATGAGATATTGCCATGGAAATACCCCCCAGCTCAGCTGTCTGCTGTACCTCCCTACCCCGGTCATGGAAGTGGTACCATGGAAAGGAGAAATATTGTGGAGGGAAGTATTGTGTGTGTTTAGGGAAGAATGCATGCTAATGAGAGGAATTAGGAAATTGGATTTTCAATGAATTTAGGTATGATGTATTAAAATCTAAAATATGTAGTAGACTAATATTTAAAAGGTAATATTTAAAAATGTCATAACATAAAATGTAGGTATTTACGCAACGGTGTCCAACACACAAATCCAACAATTGTTTATGCATTCTAGATTCGAGATTTCTTTACAGATTACACCAAAAAACTTTTTTTTTTTTTTTAAACGTATCCATCATTTATTTTATAAAGAAAAAAGGAGCATCCATTCACCTCGACATAGCAATAGACAACATTTCAGGTTAAACATTATGCAGGATAACGGGGATAATCCGTTTATCCAAAAAAAAAATAATAATAATCGGGGATAATCCTGCTTTTATTCTTCCCACAGTCTCACAATCACAACAATGTGATATCGCATTGGACATCCCCAAAAAGCAATCATGAAGACACATGCATGGCACAAAAAAAAAAAATACATACACAGAAAATATTATTTATATCCAACATATTAACATAAAGCTATATGGTCTGATAATACTTATTTCATAAAAAACACTGCATCCTAGACGTCTGTTTTGATGCAACGGGCTGGCCCATCATAGGAAAATCATCACGACAGCCACCACTACAGAACTCCTAATCCTTCACCGACGGCAGCACACACACACACACACACACACACACACACACACACACACACACACACACACACACACACACACACACACACACACACACACACACACACACACACACACACACACACACACACAAATGATATAACGTGAGCACTGTGCGATGTGAAATCATTCATCATCAATGTTTTACCATGCTTGCTTTACAGCGCAACCTAAACTATGCTCACACACCCCCGCCCTCCTTTACCCTCCTAACCGGTTTCTGACGTGACCCTTAACGAGGCGGGCTGTCGCCACACCTGGTCACCACGCTGGTCGATGACTCACAACAGCACACAGCCGGAGAAGTCTGTGGCCGTCAAAATGCAACGCACATACAAATGACCCACAAAACTGCATGCATGCAGCCCCACTGTTTATGTGTGTGCTACTGTAAGTGGAACGATTAAGAGTGATGGCTCAGAGAAAGAGGTTATTGGGGGGGGGGGGGGGGGGGGGGTTGGGGGGGGGCCTAAGAGGAGACAGGGGTGCAGCAGGGGCAGGTGGTAAATAGAGAAGAGTCCGGAGAGGAGGAGGGGGGCGGGGCAATAATCCACTGTTGTCTGCCCTTCCTCTTTATAAAGACCCGTCTGTTCCACTTCCAGTTTAGAGGGGAGATGAGATGGGAGCGCAGCTGCTTTCATAACAGAGATGCCGATAGGAGAAAGTTCACCCAGAGCAGATAGTTACTAGTTCTTGGTTGCTCCCTAACAGGCTTAAATGTTAGTAAAACCTGAGGCGCTCCTTTAAGAATGTACACAATGGGGAGGGGGGGAGCGGAGGTCTAGGTTCTCTGGCTAGGAGCATGCCCGCAACTTGTCTAATGAATTTTCCATTCAACGCCAAAGCATAGTTTTACATAGCGACAGGGTTCGCCCCGTGTAATTACCGTCCATAATAGTATAGACAAGCTCACAGTGAGGTTATCGGTAAACAATGGGGACGAGGCCCCACAAGGATTTGTCAGCGATACTGCCAGCAGTACCATCTCTAAGCCTCGGAAAACACCAGTTAGGGCTGTGTTTATGGCTTTTAGTATTCTTCTGAAGAACCGGCAGTTAGTGTTATTGGTTTTTAGTAAGATAGTACAAATGTGAGATAAAAGGGGGGGGGGGGGTTGATTAAAGTAAATTATACAGCAGCAGTTTCATTCCTGTACCTGAAGAGATTTCAAGTTTCCATTGAAACGATATGTTTACAAGGTCCTGCTTAATGCAATTCAATTCGACACACAAAAGAGGTTTGATACGACAACTTGCAGATTATACTAAACAAATATTCAACTATGTGTGTGTGTGTGTGTGTGTGTGTGTGTGTGTGTGTGTGTGTGTGTGTGTGTGTGTGTGTGTTAGTATGTGGAGATTGCAGTCAAACAATAATCCTGGTACGAGTCTCAAGGCAGATGGTGACGGAAAAGCTCGCTGCTGGCGACGTTCAGAACGCAGAAAGTGTCCCCTTATTATCAAGAGGCCGGAGCCACCATGTAGGAAAAGTACGCCCCCTACGGGCGAGTTTAATTAAGGCCGTTCCCAACTGAACCTGCTGTGTGCACTGCTAGATGGCAGCAAAGTATAAGACATCTAGATTGCCGGCAGAGAGATAGGAAATAAAGTAAAACTTAACGTAGTAAGATAATGTTCATAATCATTTATGAGAGCCATTTGTGTGGTGAACAATTGATAAACAGAGAATGGAGTCAATATATATATTTTTTGTTTCCCTTAAACAATGCAATTGTCAGTATAAAGTACTCGCACTTTTTAACAAACAGATTAGCCCTTCTTCGTCAGCTCCGACTCGTGCAGGAAGTACTTTGACAGCGAGAATGTGAGAGCGACGTGAGCACGCTCACAAATTGTGCTTTCCCTTTTGTAATTTGACTTGTTTTTCAAATCCCACCCATCTTTATTTGTCCATATATATATATATATATATATATATATATATATATATATATATATATATATATATATATATATATATAGCTAGTTATTAGTAAGCCAAGAAAAAAACTAGCATTTGCCTTTATGGAGATCTTTTTCTAAAAAGAAAATTCCCGTGACAGAATGCCCCTTTAAACGATTGAATGTCTCACATCATCATAATCACCCGCATCACTTCCTCCTCCTCTTCTTCCTCTTCCTCCTCCTCCTCCTCCTCCCCCTCCTGCTCAGTCCGTCTTCAGTGGCTCAGCGGCACCACCACCTCGACGTAGTTGTTGGGGAAGAAGCCCACCAGGCCGTGTACGGTGCCCTCGAACCAGTTCTCGTCGATGCGGCTGGTCAGGGTGATGAGGTCGCCCTCGCGGAAGCTCAGCTCGCCGGGGTTCTCGGCCTCAAAGTCGTACAGAGCCTTACAGCTGGGCTCCGCTGGGGGAGGGGGAGGGGGAGAGAGAGAGAGAGAGAGACAGAGAGAGAGAGAGAGAGACATTTTCAATAGAAGACATTTTGTGCGGAACAAGGTGGGATTAGGAGAGAGAGAGAGAGAGAGAGAGAGAGAAGAGAGCGAGAGAGAGAGCGAGAGAGAGAGAGAGAGAGAGAGAGAGAGAGACATTTTCAATAGAAAATGGAGAATAGAGAGAGAGAGAAAGAGAGAGAGAGGGAGAGAGAAAGGAAAGGTGAAAGGAGATTGACGAGATTGGTAGAAATGCCCTTTAAACAAGATTAGTTCATCTAATCACACGGGATTGGGTTTATGTGCGACGTGTTAGCGGGTGCCGTTTACGTCGTGCACGTCAAAGAACAATCGAGACCACTGAGCTTCCACGCAGCAGGGAGGCTCAAGCGTTAGTCACTGGCGATCCAAGCAGGAGCCCCGTTTTAGGCCATTTTCCTTCCGTCTCTTTCCATTAACACATACAAAGAAAACGGTGCATTAATTCTCTGTCGGAGGGCCCGGAGGTTCATCAGTGAGTGAGTTATCAGAAGTACATCAAAGCAGCAGTCACTATGAATAAACTCCATCGGACGAGAATGAAATGCGGTTAGATTTAGACTTCCCAGTTCCTACTTCATGTACAGTTAGTCGTCGACCGTCATTTAGTTAGTCCACTGTTAGAACCCAACAGATACACAGGAGTTACAAAAAGGCATTAGTCAACACCATCAACACCATCCAACTGAGTTATCACACCAGTCCGGCACCAGTCCGGCACCAGTCAGGCACCCTCCCACAGTGGTGGGGGCTGTGCTTAACGGTGCCATCGCTAGCCAACACACTCACGCCTTCTGTTCTTGAACGAGGGTCCCCGGAAGGACGGACCTGGACATTGGCAGTATGAGGTTTATTTAGATTGAGGACAATTTCATTACAAAAAAAAAAAAAAAATCAACAATAACTACAACGAAAGAATACACTAAAAACACACACAATACGAGTAGTGGAAATTTAAAGTCAGAGTTTAAATGGAGAGTGAAAGAAACGTAATGTCCGCAGCACTGCTTAAGCTCCCATATTAATTGAATGAATAATTCACAGCAACGTTTCGACCCTATTGGGTCTTCTTCAGGCAAAATTATAATTTTGCCTTTATATTTATGCTTATATTTATATTTATTTTATGCCATTTATACTACTTTATTTGTCCTGCACACCTGGCCAGAAGGTGGGATGTGCATTGCACACAGCTCCTTTTTTTGTACTTAAAGAGTATAAATGTAAACATTACGGACAGTCGCGTGCGGCGGCAGCAGTAAACAGACGACTGTGGCCGCCGGTTCAAGTTCATTCACACGCACACGTCGGAGTCTCACCGGCGGAGTACGACGGCGGGTTGGCCGCGGGAGCCGCGTAGCCTCTGTTGGCCTGCTCGGGCTCTCCGTAGTCCACGGTGGGCTTGGGCTTGGGGGTGTACTCCCGCCTGGGCCTGGACTGGGCCTCCGTCACCCTGACAACACACGGGGGTTTAAAAAAAACAGCAGTGAGAAACCCTCGATGAGACGCGCAGTGCAAACAGTTCCCCGGGGTGTGCCGGCGGGATTGGGGAAAAGAGTTGATTGGAAAAAGAGTTGGCTCCGATTTATTGGGGTCTGAGTCAATGATAGGAATACGTTTTTTTTTACAACCGTGGAGGAGTAGATTACAGCATACGTAGCATCAAAAACCAGGAGCCATGGGGGGGGGGGGGGGGAAAAGCCAATGGGTTTATTTCTTGCCGTTTTAAAAACACAGTAATGACCTTTATTATTCGCTGGGCTCAACTGTTACCGTCCTAAGTGTATCCGAAGCGTCCTATCGATTACTAATCCTCACTGAGCTACCGACAGTGCCCACCTTTGTCCCAGCTTCTCGTACAGCTCTTCCAGAATCTGCACGGCCTGCCGGTGATACTGCACCTGGGACTCCACCAGGGAGGACAGCTGGCTCACCTGCTCCACCTGGACGGACACACACACACACACACACACACACACACACACACACACACACACACACACACACACACACACACACACACACACACACACACACACACACACACACACACACACACACACACACACACACACCCCTTAAATGTGACTCATACACCCGCCGCATTTGTGTAGATCAGGTGATCTGTCAACGAATGCAGGAACCTAGGTGAAGACTAAAAATAGGCCACTGTATAAACCACCACAAAAGACAGGTTGGACTAGTTTGCCGGAGCAAGTTAATGGAAAAAAACCTGTGCCGTCATGGAGACCTGACACACAGCTCGTTGAACCTTCTGACTGTCGTGCCAAGTTGTTATGTATACAGCAGGACAGCAGCTAATGACATGCCTCTAGAGAAATACCAATGAGCTCCGGTCATAGACCCTGTAACCGGCCGCTGTGTAATTATGGACTGGGGAGGTCTTAGGTGAGTCTGGCCAGTTCTAGAAACGCACACAGAAACTACTACAGAGGTTCAATATGATAGTGTGATAGAATCATTAACATTGTGAAGTGGGTATTCACTGTGAACATAAATCAAGTTTTGATTATTCATTGGACGATCTGAAACGAATGCGTCGCAGTCACATAACACTAAGCTTACTGATAACTGAAACCATTCAACCACGTGAATACCAGAAAGCCACCCTGTTCGTACATGACACTGGACATAGCACGTAACAACGTGGGAACTCCTAAGGCACTTCTGTATTCACATGGGAAACATGAGTGCTTATGGCACGAGGAGTTTTACTTGATTCTTCGCTGAAGACACACAGTTTAATCAGTGCAGATGAATTTACTATAACTAACTAGTGTTATGCTCCCGGTCAGTTTCTGCGACAGGGCGTGACATCAGGGGAATCACTCGGTTGCGAATGCTTTGCTGTTATTGTAATTAAGTGACGAGCTCAGTATCACGTATCGACGTTTATAGGTTTATTGTTATCACGTGATCTTTTCCACCTTATTAAGGAGATAAGGTCAGTATCACGTATTGACGTAATAATGGTCTCCTATAAACACCATACGTTATTTTCCTTCTGTTGGGTGCAGATCCCACTTACGTCCGTCTCCAGCAGGTTGTGCATGGAGACCTCCGCCAGCTCTTTGGACTCGTGGAACTTCTCCAGGGCCTGTCTGAACTCCTCGTCCGGGATCTTCCCTTGCCGCTTCTTCTTGTAGTCCAGGTCCAGCCGGCGGCCCTCCAGCTTCTTCAGGTGGTGCTGCAGATTTGAGAGAGGTTAGCATCGACAGACAGACAGACAGACAGAGTCCAAGTAATGACAAAACGTGAAAATGAAGATCTTTGGTGATGGGGCTGTGCGATATGGACAAAATCTTCTCTCACGATATGGGTCATTTCATAGCTTGATAACAATATATATATACACAGTATATATCATGTAATAGTACACTTTCTGTAAATTCTATGAACAAAATGTCTACCCAGAATAACAACATGCCGCTTGACTATTTTTTTTATAATCCTTTCAACTAAATACTAATTAAAGCGTTCTCTTTTCTCCTCTTATTTGGAAATTATGTTGCGCAGAACGGTCACAAATTAGGGAGAAAAAAATAAAGGATATCAGACATATAAAAAAAACGAAATAAATATTATAGTAAAAATCACAGTTACAAGAAATCTGAATTCTCCAATAGTGCAGCAAATAACGATAACGATATGGAAATAAACAGTAAACATCACTCAGTTTCAGAAAACTTTAGTGCTGGAGATTCAGTACTTTTATTGCATCGTCGTTCTGTGTGAGCGTTATAATGAGCGATGTTGTATATAAAAAAGACGCCACACACCCTGGGATTATACTGAGCTTAACCCTCACCCTAACCCGGACACGGACGTCCGAATGAACCGCTGCTCCGACGGAGCCCCACCCATCCACATACACCGTAGCGTTATACTGAGAAGCCCTACCCACTCTAGGACGCCATCATCCAAATGTACGGCTGTCCAGAACAAAGCTTCACATACCCGGACCCTAAAGACCCCTTCAACTCGTTTGAGACTTGCTGTTCTTTAAAAAGGTCCCATGACATGCCACCAGGTGTGAGTGTGATTAGCCGTTACAAGCCGTTTAATCACACTCACACCTGGTGGTACAATATGTCACCTTTAAAAAAAAAAATTAACAAAAAATAAATCACATCTTTTGACTCTGGTTCTGCCTCAGACTGTTCTGTCTCATGCTCCTCCGTGTTTGTTTCTGTATTTGTCGCGTAGGTGTAGTGAACGTAAGCAGTAAGCAGCAAAGTAAAGTGTTTCTCTCGTCCCCCGATATATATATATATATATATATATATATATATATCATATCGCACAGCCCTATTTGGTGACCATTTATTTTCTCTGCCAAGGATTTTTCATCATTGTACATCAATTTTGGGAATTTAACACATTATCAAAAGTCTTAAGTTAGCGGTTTGCAGCATTTAATGGAGGACTATTTTCACCTGGATGTCTTTGATGTCCTTGTCAGCGATGGCCTGCAGAGGATCAATAAAGTTCTGTTTGACGTCGATATCCAGCGAATCCTTCACTTCTGCCAGCCTCTTCATTGACTCGCCGACGTCCAAGAGCGCCCCCCCTGCATAGTACAAATAAAACACACATGAACAGGCGTGCGCACGCGCGCGCACGCACACACACACACACACACACACACACACACACACACACACACACACACACACACACACACACACACACACACACACACACACACACACACACACACTTCTGACATTATGTTAAACAGGCTAATGCGTTGCATTTTAATGACGTGCATTGGCACAGTAAGCAAAGTTAGTGATGACAAACCCCGTTCTGCAAGGCCGGCCTCACCCTGAGATGCGGCTTGTTTATGTAATGTATATAAATACATTTAAGCTGGACTAATGGGTCCTACCATTAATACTAATCCCCTTGGACCAAACCAAAACATGACTTGCGTTTATCCCCACTCTGAAAATGTTTATATTCCAAAAAAAAAAACGATGTTAAGTCCCTTCTCTATGCAAAGGCGCCAAACCTCCAAACTTTCCTTCTCCGCTTATTTCATTCTTCAATAGTCTAGGGAAGGATAGACTAGCGGTGAGGGTGTTAGTCTTCCAGCTGAAAAGGTTTTGAGCTCAAGCCCTAACCTCCACAGACTCCCAGTGAACCTCCTTCAGTACGACCTAAAATGCTCCTCCCTTAATGAGCATGAGTAGCAATGAGTATGGGACTCATTGCTACTCATGCTCATTAAGGGAGGAGCATTTTACTTCACTGCCAGTGGCGCTTTGTGAGTGTGGGCTCCCTCCCTACCAAAGTTAGTGTCGTCGCCCATCTCCCGTCCAAACTTGACCATGCTCTCCCCCAGGAGGCCCTCCGACTGTGGGTAGCCGGGGCTGTTCACCTGCCCGCGGATCTTGGACACCGTGTTGAGCATGGTCAGCTTGGCTCTGGCGGTGGGGTTGGGCTGGAGGTACTCGGAGGTTTTGGCGATGACATCCAGCACTGCTCTGCTGGTGATGTCCGCTTTCTGGTGGGATGGGGTAAGGGGGTGGCGGGGGGAGGGGAGACATTAGATTCACCTTTAGTCTTTGAGCATACCTACAAGTGAGACTAAGAAACAATGAAAAGTGAAAGAAATTGTCAGAGCTGCAACAGAAATCAGAACTTAAGTTGTGATTTATTTTTTAAATAATAAAGTAATGCATAACAGTTTGCAACAGAGATGGTAAATTCCAAGAAAGTACATCTCAACAAAGTGGGAATATTTAGTGGGTCCATTTGCAACATTGTCACCAGAGGTAGCGCTGTGTGTGTGTGTGTGTGTGTGTGTGTGTGTGTGTGTGTGTGTGTGTGTGTGTGTGTGTGTGTGTGTGTGTGTGTGTGTGTGTGTGTGTGTGTGTGTGTGTGTGTGTGTGTGTGTGTGTGTGTGTGTGCGCGCACTCACCCTCTCGAGGTCCTTGAAGTCCTCATCGAGTTTGGTTCCCTCAGCACCTCCAACTTTCTCACTGACCAACTAATGATGACAGAAAAGAGCATATTATTTTTATTTGCTAGAGATACAAAAACAATTTAATCTGAAAGTATTCCACAAAAAAAAAAAAAAAAACCTGGCAGGCCTGCATTCATGAATATCTTGACTATCCTGCAAGTTCATCCGTTCCCAGAGGGTTTCCATTCATGGAAATTCATGCTTTCCACTAGAGGCAGCCATGGTTCTATCGGGTCGGGAGAAAACCAGAGGACTTTCCTACACTAAAGCACCACTGAAAAGATTCACAAACTAAACTAAAAAACAATCACTGAACTTTCAGATCTTCAGTGCATTCACTATATTACTGATTAGACCTCACCACACCTGACACCATGCCCTGCATCTCTTATAGGGATCATGAGCAAACGTTTGATTGCTTTGGCCACAGAGCAACACGGACCGACTTCACTGTAAGCCCATTGTTATTGGCTGGAGAGCTGCAACTGTTAGCTCCGCACGCACACGCACACACACACACACACACACACACACACACACACACACACACACACACACACACACACACACACACACACACACACGATGGTTAGTTGATGGAAACACACGGGTTGGTTCCGAAACTCAAAGCAGGTGTTGCTCTGGGTTGACTAACTACTGAGCCACGTGGAGTCTGAGGCCCCTCACACAGAACCTCCAGCTGTAATGTGCATTGTGACCTCCAGCTGTAATGTGGAGATGTCTACCGGAGATCATGGTCCAAATATTTACAAAGCGAAAATGTGCGAATGGAAAGACGCCATTTCAAGAAAAATGTGGCGTGGTAAATTCTGAAAGAAGCCACATCTCTTAATATGGATTGCAGTGGAATACATCAGTCTAGAATAAAGTAAAATAAGCCTAAACACTGTTTAAGTTTTAATAGTCTTGTCAAATATTACAACAAAAGGATAAATAGTGGACACCGAGTGTGGACTCACTGGTTTCTCTATTGGATTGGATGTATCCATGGCTCAAGATATAGCCTGTGGTTGGATTAATAGCTTGGCCAGTGAATTTTATTTTAATTAAAAGGGAATACAATTGTACACGGTGGACCTAATCCTAATCTCACCAACATGATTGAGATGTGTGCAGAACCGTCGTTAGCGCAATACTGTTCCAATGGATACTAGCAAACAACCTGTACAGCAACATAGCACATAGAAAACGTATGCAAATGAAGACAAAGGGCGCAATCCATTTTGAAACAATCCAGGCATCTGGAATCTGGTCTGGGTGGATGAATAGCAGAGATTCCACCTGGCACTTTGTCACTCCCGACATAAAATGTGTGTGGAGTGACAACTCTAAGGCGGGATAGAGAGAAGCATGGCAGCAAAGCATATCAATACATTTGTAAATCCCACATAGCTGTATATAATGTTATGAACCACATACAGGCTTTGATCATGTAAATGAAGATGTTGCTCCAGCCATGACATATTGTTACCTTAACTTGGTTCTCCTTCCTTCACTTTGACTTACTACAGTCCCTTATTGTTGTAGATTGTCAGATTATGCCACACACCCAGGTTACTTAATCATACTCCATATGACACATTGATTTAGTTGGAATCAAGATAACACATTCAACGCCAATGTCAAACTACACCAAACTGGAAAGAGGAAGGAAATCGATACAAAAAAACTCAAAGTAGATTAGATAGTAACTTTGTTGGGAAATGGCATCATCATCATCATCAGAGGAAAATAGTTAGAATCCCCTCCATTTCAGAAAACTACTTCCAGAAAGTATTCCAGACTAAAACAACAGTCTGAAGAGAGGACAATAGTCCATGAAGTCCTTAATGAAACACAACAGTCTAAACAGACTAACTAATAGTCCATAATGTCCTTAATGAAACACAACAGTCTAAAGAGAGGACAATAGTCCATGATGTCCCTAATGAAACACGTCTAAAGAGAGGACAATAGTCCATAATGTCCCTAATGAAACACGTCTAAAGAGAGGACAATAGTCCATAATGTCCTTAATGAAACACAGCAGTCTAAAGAGAGGAAAATAGTCCATAATGTCCTTAATGAAACACAACAGTCTAAAGAGAGGACAATAGTCCATAATGAAACACAACAGTCTAAAGAGAGGACAATAGTCCATAATGAAACACAACAGTCTAAAGAGAGGACAATAGTCCATAATGAAACACAGCAGTCTAAAGAGAGGACAATAGTCCATAATGTCCTTAATGAAACACAACAGTCTAAAGAGAGGACAATAGTCCATAATGTCCTTAATGAAACACAACAGTCTAAAGAGAGGACAATAGTCCATAATGTCCTTAATGAAACACAACAGCCTAAAGGGAGGACAATAGTCCATAATGTCCTTAATGAAACACAACAGTCTAAAGAGAGGACAATAGTCCATGATGTCCTTAATGAAACACAACAGTCTAAAGAGAGGACAATAGTCCATAATGTCCTTAATGAAACACAACAGTCTAAAGAGAGGACAATAGTCCATAATGTCCTTAATGAAACACAACAGTCTAAAGAGAGGACAATAGTCCATGAAGTCCCTAATGAAACACAAGTCTAAAGAGAGGACAATAGTCCATAATGTCCTTAATGAAACACAACAGTCTAAAGAGGACAATAGTCCATAATGTCCTTAATGAAACACAACAGTCAAAAGAGAGGACAATAGTCCATAATGTCCTCAATGAAACACAACAGTCAAAAGAGAGGACAATAGTCCATAATGTCCTTAATGAAACACAACAGTCTAAAGAGATGACAATAGTCCACAATGTCCTTAATGAAACACAACAGTCAAAAGAGAGGACAATAGTCCATAATGTCCTTAATGAAACACAACAGTCTAAAGAGGACAATAGTCCATAATGTCCTTAATGAAACACAAGTCTAAAGAGAGGACAATAGTCCATGATGTCCTTAATGAAACACAACAGTCTAAAGAGAGGACAATAGTCCATGATGTCCTTAATGAAACACAACAGTCTAAACAGACTAACTAATAGTCCATGATGTCCTTAGTGAAACCCGGCAGAGAGAGAGAGAGAGATCGGGGATGTTGATGAATTTACGCTTTCCAACACAAAGTCGTCACGTTTCTTGAAGCGACGTAAAGTAATAGAAAACACGAAAACGCACATTGTTGGTCCGAAGCAAAGTCATAATCCTCATGTTTGTTTACACTTTGTTAACACTACTTAGTGACAGTAGTGATGATGACAATGGGACCGAAAAGGCTATCATCTGACAGCTAGCACACAACTTTAGCATTATCTTGGTACACCACGATCCTGGTTAAGGCGTACTATCTATCTTAAATATATATATATATATGTGTGTGTGTTTAAGCCTGATTTAAATTCAATCACGTACCCTGAATGAAGTGCAAGAGTGCTTTTAGTTTAGTACACGTACACATACGATACGATGAACTCCACTAAAGACTCAAAACTTTCACCCCCTCGCTAGCCGCGACGCTAGCTCTGTTGCCAATGTATTAAAGCGTGATAAAGATCTTAACCCCTGGGTGTACTGTCTTACCTGGCTGGCTTTGTAAAACTGCTTCTTGAATCCGGCGACAGACATCCTCGATCGCCAAGTTGTTGCAAAAGCGAACTGTTGCGCGAAGAACTTTGAAAGTCTGAAACCAAGTTGTGCCTTCCCTTGACCACTGCCCTGTTTTTTACACGTCTTCAAACTTTGCACCGACAGTGCAGAACCAACCCGCCACCAGGCAGCCGCACTGTATTTCCTGGCAGAGTTTACACTGAGGAGGGGTGGCTCTGCTCTGCTGGGGTGATAAAGCAACCGTAGCTATTTAACGCTCACATCACCCTGATCACAGACATAAACAAATATTGACGTGTAAGCCACTTCTGCCAGCCAAGTAAAACCAAAACAAACGGCTTTATAACCTTTTAAAGTTTATAATGGCTTATAGACATTTGAATATCCCCATCTGGTCAGATAGGCCTACTGGTACTAGATTGTGAAGTAAATACTAGAATCTACTTCACAATCTAGTACTAGTAGGCCTATCTGACCAGGTCAGTAAGACCACTATATTCTTGCCATGGAGTCAGTCAACTATCTATTAACTAAATAGTGTTTCTAACCTATCTAGTAACTAGATAGTTGACCTCATGGCAAGAATATATAGACACATTTTGAGCACAGTAAAGACAGACATATCCTTGTTTCAAAACTTGTTTTTATTACATTCTTAAAACCCCATATAATGTATCTTATTGGACAACATATATTACAATATATATATTGAACTGTGTCGTGAGTTACACTGTGTCGGGAGTAGTAACATAAGGAAAGAGCAGGGAGGCAAATTTGGAATAGTCCATTATTTCAATATAAAGTAGATCACTAACTTGACAAGACAAAGACAAAGAGACAACAATTGTGAAAAGACTGACGAATGAAAATCACAGCAAAAAGACAACAAATCTGAATCATCAAATTAACCTTTGAGTCCTATGCAATTAATTTATTTTTCATGTAAAAGGTCATGTTACAATATTAGGATAAAAAGGAGGACTTTTGACACTTTGTGAGAACATTCACACAAACAGAGCAACCCTAATCACCACAGTTATACAGTTATGGGTCTCATCTTAGGTGCAAAGGTGTGTGAAAGGCTAGAAGACACTAGTGATATGGTCACCTCAGAGAGCATAGCTAGCCCCACCCCCCACCCCCCCCGCAGTCCCCCTCAAGTTCTGAAAACAAATGCTTCCGGGAGCGGTTCCAAATCCTTCTAGCAGCCAATGCGTTGTTATATAAACCGCACCTCTATGGCCAGCATCTGTATTCCATTAGTCATAAAGCTTGTTGTTGAAAGCAAACGTTTAAAGGGGACATATTATACCACCAGGTGTGAGTGTGATTAGCCATTGTAAGCCGTTTTGAAAATGGGCCTCTTCTGACATCACAGGTGGGCGTGTCCACCTAGATGTACGCTAGATAGATCAGTCTAGCGGCCTGCCCAGTGGACTGTAGCAAACGTTGCTCATCTTTCCGACATACATCTAGGTGTACATACCTCTATCACACTCACACCTGGTGGTATAACATGTCCCCTTTAGGAGGAGGTATTGTTGGAACTCTGCACAAATGCGTCACAAGCTGCTCGTACAGAAAAAGGTCTGTATGCGGCCTTTCTATGCATTCCAACGAACGTCAAGGGCAAGCCTAGCTCGGAGGGGCCGGTGGACAGGGGGGGGGGGGGGGGTGGGGGGGGGAGCTGCTGCCTCTGTCTGGCCACTGGGTCGTGCCCTGTGAGGAGAAGAGTGAATAAGTGCTTGGTGTTTCCACAACTATCGGATCCTAGGACTGAGGGAGAGGGGTACAGCAAATATACAAAAAGAACACAGTTCCAAACAGCGCCAATCATACCCATGAAGCCGGCCGTCGTCCGACCGGTAACCAGAGGCGCCCGACCCCAAAGACACGAACCACAACACATATTACCTGCTGGTTAGAAATATGCAAGGGGTACGGGGGGAAACCCCTGTGTTTCCCCCCACATGCTCGTACAACAAATTGTTCATGAATTCAAACTTTTGACCCGCCATCGCTCATCTCCTTCCACGTCCTCCTCTCATGGGAGCGGAGAGCCAACGCGGCGAGTGAAAGTTCAGGCAGCGGGATCACTGCAACGTCTTTTGCATTTGCGTGGGCAGAGCGGCTTCTCCCTGCCTTGCTGGACGAGAGATGAGTGTCCACTGTTGCACAACACCCACGTATCAACAGTAAACGACCTCCAACAGATGGGGGGGGGGGGGGGTCGTTTATTATGGTACGATGGAGAGGAGGGGGGGGGGGTGAGGAGAGGAGGGGAGGAGGGGTTGCCATGGAAACCTGAGAGAGCATGGTCAAAAAAGAATTGAGTGTTTTCCTGGAGTATCCGTCTCTCTCTCTCTCTCTCTCCGCTCCCGATTCCCTGAATCGTGTTCGCTCGCCTCGCCTCGCCTCTCACCCTCGTGTACTTTGCAACTCACGCGTGGATCGCTCACTTCAATAGAGTTATCTATTTACATTCTTATATTTAAAATATTTGTTTATAAATGTGTACATAAATTAGAGATAATTTGATCTGTTCCTGACTGAGTGGCATTTACAAGGGACGGGGGGAGTTGCGGGACTGAGGTTTCTCCTTGCATTACATCATGGGCCTACGACGGGCAGCACCAAACGCCATCTCAGAGTGGCTCTGTCGGTGTGTTGCGCGCGAGACAAGTGTAGATAATGAAAACAACTGGGACAGCCGGGGGCTGTGCCTTGTATAATACCTGCTTTACTTTCATCATATGAGGACAAAATACGTAATATACAAAATCAACGATCTTGGTCCCACTGAGATGGTCAGTATAATTATGTTATATCAAGAGAGAATGAATATGCATGTGTTTCCATACCCAGATGTATCGACGCACACACACACACACACACACACAAAAGAAAAAAAGACATAACTGGAATATAAAGACATTATATTCATACCGACCACCGCGGTTTCTGAAGAAGAATTATTTAGCACTCTGAACGCAGAGTGGCAAGTTTGTACATTCACTGTTTGGTTCTTGCTTGTGCACTGGTGCTTAAAACATGAGGTACATTCATGACCGTCATGATCCTGAGGACCAGCAGTCAGAAGAAAAAAAAAAATAAAGTGTTGTAGCTTCTAGCTTTTGAGCTTATTCAGGCTATGTGAGCTCACATTTCCACATCAGGGTGACGGCAATGCTACGGTACGAGAGGAGCATGGGCGCGTGTGCGGTCTGTAGTGTAAGGTGCTGCTGCTTTGCTGAGAAAAGTGGAGGACTAGCTTGGGATCATGAGACACCAAGTTTAAAAAGTTTAAAAAATCCTGGATTGTCTGAATATATGCTGGTTGTTGGGAGTCAACATCTTCACCCTACTCTCGCCTCCCCTCTGGTGTTACCTACTCTTGTTTTTTTTTCCCTACACTCTCCGTCCGTCTGTCTGGCTGGCGGTGGAGTCGGCGATCGACATTTCGCTGCCAAACACCTCCCGGTACAGAGGGGGGAAGCAGTAGGCGGTTTCGGGGTGTACCAAGCGGAAAAACTCCAGTTTGTCGTTGTGCCGGTTGCTGATTGACTTCATCAGGGGCAGCTTGGACACCATCTGCAAGGAGACAAAAGGTAAACACTTTGCTTGGTTGGGAGGTCCAACGTGCAATTTTCCATAGGGTAGTGGAGATTGGTCCCCATCGTTTACTACCCCCATTTAGTCACCTAGCAGATCCTAGTATCAGACTTACTAAAATAGTATTTTTTTAGATGCATGTGATTAAGGAGCAGAAAGATCAGACGCCTACAGGTTAGACTGCAGTGGGTGTGGTAGGGTTATGAACCTTCAACCATAACGGACCGATAACCTATCAACAAAACACTAACCACTGCGACTATCCTGCCCCTGTGGTTTACTGTGGAATTTTATCATCGGCCGCAAACTTTCCCCTTTGCAAGTGGCAACAATTCACATTCACACTGTATCTTAAATACATAAAGGACTTTAAATGTCACATTTGTCTTACGATCGGTATGGTTTGAATTTCTAATCTACACATACTTAACATATAAATGGATGGATGCATCATGTGTAACAAGTCAAATCCAATATCAGGCTCACCATGTCTAGTTTCTCGTCGGAGGCCCCACTCATGTGTAGGCTGTGCTGCAGAGCCAGGTAGACCTTCTTCTGGAGCCTCTGGACCTTGGGGCCCTCGGTCAGCCAGGGCCGATCTGCAGGGGACCAGACCACCGCCATCGGATAAGAGCCCTCATTTTAGTCATCGCTCTCACAGCTTCCCCCTTTGACTTGACATTTACATTATAAAACTAGCTTGGTGTAAGTGGCAATGATTCACATTCACACCGTGTCCTAAATACATAATTCCAAGGACTTTAAATGTCACATTGGTCTTACGGTGGGTATGGTTAGAGTATCTAGTCTATACATTTACAGTATATTTAAATTTATATGCAAACTAAAATTGAAGGTCTACAATTTTGTTAAAAATGGTAAGGTCCTTG
Organism: Micromesistius poutassou; assembly: GCF_964030765.1. Taxonomy (NCBI): domain Eukaryota; kingdom Metazoa; phylum Chordata; class Actinopteri; order Gadiformes; family Gadidae; genus Micromesistius; species Micromesistius poutassou. The sequence continues at coordinate 1,568,398 of NC_140286.1, forward strand.
AATTTGAGTACATGCACATGAAAGACGGCAAAGAAGTGCACCAACCTGGTGACAGCAGAACTGCTGCGCTGAACAGAGCCATCTCTTCATCAGACAGCTGCAGGCGGCAGAGAACCTTTCCAAGGTCAAACACTGCACTTACCAGGTCGTCACAACCTAGAAACACAACAACCACACACACACACACACACACACACACAGACACACACACACACACACACACACACACACACACACACACACACACACACACACACACACACACACACACACAGTATTTCCCATGAGTCCCCCTCCCTGTTCAACATACAAACACCTTTCAATTAGACAAGATTAGATTAGTTTACCCAGTTTTTGCTATTTACCTACTAGTTATTTAACAGATGATTTTTTTATCAGAAGAAAAAAAAACTGAACTCGGACACATGTTGTTGTTAAAGGATGCCTGAAGGCGGGTTGCCTGATGCCACGACACGAGCCCAGATTAGTGTACTACGCATGTCATCGACCAATCAGACCGCAGCCTGTTCCTACACTAGTCTCAACCATCCAACAGGGAGCGCTTACCGAGTGCTTTGAAGAACGGAGCGGAAGCAAACTTTCCGTCAAAGAAAATGCTGCCGTTGGTGGCATTGAACGCACGGCACATGCGTATGAGCAGGACCTCCAAGCAGCCTGCATGTGCACCCGCAGACAGAGTCAGAGGAGGAGGGGAAGAAGAAGAAGAAGAAGGAGAGGATGGAGAGGATGGAGAGGTAAAGGTTTGGAGACAAAAGGACAAGACAGCAACAGTTACACATATTTTGTTTTTAACCGGCCGAAATGGGACTGTATCCAGTAAATCAAGGAAACAGTCTGGGGAATTATTATTTGAGGCGTGTCCGCGTGTCTTGAAGTGCTGACCTGCTTTGAGTAGGATTATCTGATCGTTCTGACACAGGTCCATGAAGCCAGCGATGCGTTTGGCAAACTCCACCACGTACTGGATGGCGTTGGTGATGTGATGGGCACACTGCTGCCACATCCACTCTGCAGGCTGACGAGGAAATACAATTCATTACAAATAACTAAATACAAATAAAAATAATTATTGTTATTATCATTACTTCCAAACAGGAAAACCCCAGTCAGACTAGTGCAGCAGCTACAGTGGTTATTCCCATACTTCCCCAGGTTAATGTTACAAAAGCCAGATCCAACACGCCGGTTAACACGAGCGTACCTTGGTTTGAAAACTGCGTGTTTCCTCGGGTGAGTACTGAACCCAGGTGAAGAGTTTCATGTCCTCCACGCTGTACTGACAGGTCTCGAGGTGAGACTTCAAGATACTCTGCGTGATGCGCTCTGAAACCACAAGCAAACAAATACAGGATCTCATCAAACAAGTGGCATCGCTAGTGGAGACCCATGCTATGTGTGTGTGTGTGTGCGTGCGTGTGTGTGTGCGTGCGTGCGTGCGCAACCAATGTACCGCTGGGTAATTGTGTTTTTTGTCGATTAAGCTCAAGGACTAAGATAATTAATGGGACAATAACGAGAAGGTCTTCATTGAATCGGAGGAGGCCACTGTATGCATCAAGACGGACCCACCGAGTTCGACTATGGAGCAGTCATCGGGCAGCTGGTCCAGCAGCGAGGCGTGGGCGTGCACGAGCAGCGTGTGCGTGCGAGAGTGCGTGTGCATGAGCTGTATGCCGCTCCCGTCGGCGCCGTCCATTATCGTCTGCTGCGGCGAGTTCCGATTGGACGAGGAGGAGGAGGAGGAAGAGCAGCTGGAGGTGTTCCCGGCGCTGTCTCCGCCCCCACCCCCGCCCCCCAGGAGGTCCAGGCTGGAGTAGTCGCTGGCCTCCTGGGGGGTCAGGGGAAGGTCAAAGAGGTCGGGCAGCGCCGCGATGTCCTCCAGGTCGCTGAGGGTGGAGCTGGAGCCCCCGGTGCTGTAGGAGCGGCTCAGGCCTCCCTCCGCGTCCTCTCCCGCGGCACCGCACATGCCCTCCTCCCTGGGCAGGGACAGGGGCCCCCCGGGGCCCTCGCCCGCGGGGCCCGAGCCCTCCTGGGACTTCTGGTGCTTCTGCACCTCGGCGTACAGGCTGTCGCGCTGCTTCTTCGACATGCGGCCGAACTTCACCGCTGAAGAAGAAGGACGCAAAAAGACAAAAGAGGTGCTCCGATTTTTTTCTGTGTCATAAAAAAAAAAATGTCGTTTTACAGGAACTTGTGTTCTCGGAAAACTCACGGAAACGTAGTGAAGCAACAGCGCTGCTCCACAACTACTCCCCCCCCCCCCCCCCGCCCCCCCCCCCCTCCACCTTAACTAGCTCTGACATCCGAGTGATCAAGTTAACTCAATCAGGAAGCTTTACGACGAAGTGACAAGTGTTTTTCCCCGCCCCCGCTCACCATCTCTGCTCATGCCCAGCGCCAGACATTTCTGCAGCCGGCAGTGCTGACAGCGGTTACGGTTGGTCCGGTCGATCAGGCAGTTCCTCTGACGTGAGCAGGAGTACATGGCGTTGTTCTGCTGGCTGCGACGGAAGAAACCCTACACACACACACACACACACACACACACACATCTATGCATGAGAATCCTGCACCACGACACACATGCACATATAAGACGTTTAATATGTGACGCAGTTACAATACAAAAGAGAGTGAGAGAGAGTGCCCTTACCTTACAGCCTTCACAGGTGATGACTCCATAGTGGATCCCTGAGGACTTGTCCCCACAGATCTTACAGGGGATGACCTCAATTTGAGCTGCAGGGACAGAATGGACATGTTAACATTGACATGTTGACATTAATTTGATGACACTAAGGGCTAAGGGAAGCAAAGGGGAAGAGGGAGACTTTCAAAGATGGTCCGCGATCAGCTGACATCTGCCACGTCACGACGAATCGCGTGGGGATGTTGAACCATTGCGTTATGGCTCAGTTAAAGATGAATAAACACTCAGACACAAGGCCTGTGGTTTCGCCTATATTTGGTGAGGGAGAGGGAAGGGGAAACAGCAGGTCTCAGCGGGGCCATGTGGTAATGGTTAGGGGAGAGCGCTAAAACGGCAAAGCAGAAAGCGGATTCAACGCTTGCTGCAAATAAAAAATTAAACTTGGGAGATAAATAAGCTCAAAGACTAGGATTATTTTCCCCAGCAGAGAAATGCAGATAGACACCGCTTTAACTCCCGTCAGGAGACACACACACACACACCCACAGAAGTAGAACAAGACCAACATCACAGGTGAGGCAGAACACTCACCCTCAACCCTACAGAGGGGATATTATTATAGATGGAAAACAATTTCAAACCAACTTTTCTAATGATTCAAAACCAAAAATAAACCAAAAATGAACTTAAAATAAACCTTTAACTGTTCAAACAGACGTATAAGGGCAGCTGCAGGCCTGCAATGGAAAAAATCTCCTCTCTAGTCTCCACACCCTCAACCCTCCCCGTTGTGGCGATTATATAACTTCTGTCTACGAGCATTCCACAAACACTAGGCGCTCTCCCTCTCTCTCCCCCTCTCTCTTCCTCCGACAACAGAGACCTCCCTCCCTCCCTCGCCGGCTGCCTGCTTGGTATTGGCTGAAGAGCGCCCTGCTCCTTCCTGGGACTGTGGTCAGCCTGTCGCTGAGGGTCTGTGAAAGTCTGTCAGTCCATGTCCACATTCTGTCCTACTGACACAGTTTCTCACTGCACAGAGAGAGAGAGCGAGAGCGGGAGCAAGAGCAAGAGCAAGAGCGAGAGCGAGAGCGAGAGACAGAGAGATTAACTAATGATGAATTTAACTTCCAGGGCTTCCCTGTTAAACCATCCCCACAGTTCTTTGACCTCGCTACCAAAGTGTATTCTGAATATCAGTCAAGTCAAGGGAATGAATGATGTAATGCATTAAAAAATCTATCCTTGTTCTCACTAGAAAACAATCATTATGCAAGTTAGTACATTTTATTATTCCCATAGCAACTTGTGAATATGGGAGTAAGAATATTCTTGGTTGTAATAAACAAGTTCTAGACACATAGAAACCAACCGTTGGTTTGAGTGAAGCCAAAAAAATCATTGGCAGCGCAGCATCTCATTGGAGGGAAATACCCAAAGAGCACTTTCTCTTTTAAACCCTAGGTACTTCCGTCTAGTGAGCAACGGGGAAGTCAATACTGCATGTGGCATGAGCCCAATGCGAGCCAGGCATACTTTAAAGGCCAGATGCCAGCAGAGCAGTGCACCCAAACCCCATCTCTTTTGACACTGGGCTGCTGCTTATAGCGTTTCTATTCTGGTCCTGCTGGAGGAAAGGTCCGGCGTTAAGGTCCCCTCTGAGCAGCCCCCGACCAGACAGGCACACGTGTTCACGGAGCTTCTCTTCAGACATGCCTTAGCATGCCACATCCATGATGTGGAATAGAAAATAGAAAAAGTAAACGTATGAATCTCTTATTACCATTCGTACACCTATCACTCACGGCTCATGCTAGAGCTAATAAAGGCCACAATTTATCACACGTCACAGGTGTAACACAACAGTCGGTACATCAAAGGATGTCACGTCACGCCACCCTGAACGCCAAACGGCCCCTGATTAAGAAACAAAGCACATCATTTACCACTGAGGCTTTGGCGGGCTGGAACAATGTATTAACACGATAACAATGGGGAACTTTACAGGGAATACAACGATAACAAGCCTACCATGTTATCTTGTCCGTGGGCCAATCCAGTAGTAGGCCAGTAAAAACAATTGCGAAACATTACTTTATGGCCGATGTACAGACGATTTCTTCTCGCTATCTAACACGGCGCAAACACCAACGAGAGACCACCACTAGCCCGGCGGCCAACGTCTAAAGGCGGTTACTGTGTAACGGTGTCTGTGGCAACGCTTGATTAACATAATTTGACTCTTCAAATGACGGATTCGGCAGCAAACCCACAGTAACACGTCCCCAGGCAACAATAAGGCTATTTCTGATCCCCGTCCCACAGCAACGAGCCCGTAGCGAAGATACAATCCATGTTCACGTAAACAGACGGATGCACAGAAGCCCGTTGCACAAAAGGCTCCCCGAAGCAGTTCGGTGCATGTTATTGTTCAATCAATGCAAAACATTAACATAACCTTGACTGTATTAAGATTAGGCACGTTGTTATCCCCAGACTGGAAAAAATTGGGCTGGCATGGCTGCTCTGCTACGCAAGGTTGTGGAAAAACATACATTTGGAAATGACACGAGAAAATGGGATCCAGTCATTTGACCGAATGGAAGATTTATATCATGCTTTATTTTGCCATAATCTGATTATGGGGTGGACATGCATAGAGACCAACTGGATACATGGTGAACTCACAAACGTTCTGTTGTTTGAACTGAAATAGGCCTAAACAGTGGAGGATAACATGGGGGAATTAGCACAGATAAGAATAGAGCGAAGAGTGTCATGGGACTCAACCATACAGAAATATATTTTTTATATTCTTTATTTAATTGAGCAAAAAAAAAAAAGGGAAAAAAAAAACCCGCAGCAACTCTGTGCCCGAGGTTCTGCCGCAGGCACATCTGTGTTTAATAACATTATTAAACCGCCACTGCAGATCCAATATGATAAAGTAACCGACAATCCCAAGAGCTGTCGACTTGGTTTGTTTACATTTCGATATCCTGCCAGAAAGGGGGACCCTTCAGTTGGCCCCAAGTCAAGACCACCTTCCCTAAACGGCTACGGTTCTTCCTTCCCCTATTAAGCCAGAATAAAAACCTTTGGTTTTGCTCTGGACGATACAAGGAATGCGGGCCTAAACTAAACGCACAACACCATGAACACAAGAGTAGCCAGCACTGTCGGATATGGCCCAAATGCCTGTTTAACATGGCTTCTTTTAATATCCAATTTGTATGTTCGGTGGGCATCAGGCTCTTGAAAAGTTGTTGCCCCAATAGCACGGTTTTTGTAGGCTGTTGCCACGCTGACGAGAACTTCCAAGATCAACCTCCACGAACCCTTTCGTAGGGGCGACGCTCTGCAGCCGCACACGGGGCTGCTGCTGCAGCCGTCTGCGGCAGGGCTCTTCCACCAGTCGGTCCCCCCTCCCGCCCGTCGCTGAACGATGTATAATCTTCAGTGACATAACTAGGTCAGTGGAACAGCCAAGTCGTTCTCCCTCTGCCACAGCCGCGGTCCACCACGCCGATACCACCACCACCACCACCATAACAACATCATTCCACTGAACACGTTCATTTAATCAAGCGCAAACAAACAAGCGTCGTTATACGCGCAGTGAAGTGAGTTCTTGTATATGGGCTTGGTATTTACATTTCCAAATGCAATGTTAAAAAAAAAGACAATATACATTTATAAACCTAGGTATCTGGCTCAATAATATGTAGAATGTTCGAACTCAGTAATGAGTTCAAAGCCCGGCCCAGGCCTTTCGGAAGAGTTTTTACTTTTCTGGATTACATAATGTATTTGTTTAGCAGTGACTCCACTGGCCCCTCCCTCTCCTCATTGCATAACTCAACATGGACCCCAGGCACAGAACTACGGATGGAGTCAAAAGGTGTGATAAATGATGACAGACACTTTGGCTTTTCACAGTTCCACTCCCAATAACATTGGTAACGTTGGTGACGTTCTTGCAGCGTTACAATGAATCCGTTGCTTTAACCAAAACGCATTAAGATTTAAAAAAAAAAGGGAAAAAGCATAGGCCTGTACATGGAAATGCAATGAATGGGGTTTCAGCGGGACGACAAACATTCAT